>NC_135502.1:67411758-67717591 GCF_052857255.1 Amblyomma americanum | reverse complement strand
CAACCGCTTTTTTAGCGATGTAGATTCGGAAGAGAAGTTGCGTACGCCCTGATCGCTCCGGACAAAAGCTCCTATTTACAGCTGCAAGGCTGCTATTTCGGCGTTTGCGGCACGTTCTCGGCAAGACATTGTTCGAAGACTTCCGGCTCTACGCCGGTAAATGGCTTTGGCAAATCGCCGCTGCGAGTACGACTAATTCGCACGCGCGTTCATGACGCAGCTGTTTTCTACACAGTTCCTTCCGGCCTAGTTCTGAAGCGAGACCCTTTCGTGCTCTTTCGGGAGCTTGCTAACTTTACTCTTTGAATCCGTTCTATTCACTAGTCGTCAGTGTTCCCATGCGTAATGTTGGGCGACGGGAGCGAGAATCTAATTTCGCTTGTTGCGAGGTTGCAGTGTGAAGAGATATTTCTATTCATTTAGGACCTTCCGCGCTTCTACCCAAACACGTGTGATACACTTACGCTGTAATTAGGCTGCCGAATGTAAGCAGCGCGTGATCGAGAACGAACGGGAGCGGACCAGAATGTTATTACAGAAAAAAAAGAAAGGATGTTAGGTGCGATTAATCATATTCGAAATAACGAAAAACAAAGTGCGGATAGAAACGGATCATTCCGCTAGAGTAGATGAGACTGGATGCCTGCCGACACAATAACCTCGACAAGTACGCAACCGAAAAATCTTTATTTACGATACTACAAGCGTAGCGTTCCGCCTTTCTATTATTTGTGCTAACGTGCAGTTCGTAGAGGAGGTAGGGCTGAATATTGTAATAATCCGGAAATCGCTGTTTTTTTTTCAGTGCACGTTGAAGGGAATTTTATTTCCACGAATAATTAGCAGCAGGCGTTATTCTTCGATGTTGCATGAACAACGTTCCTATCCGTGCTTTTCGAATGAATAATGAAGGTATTAAAATGAATCGTAACCTCTTACCTTCTCGAGCACCTATTCGCTGCAACGGTCGCCTTCACTTTCTTGCTGCTCTCTAGAACAATGCACATACCTTTCTTAAACAGTTTACCTTAAATGTTGTTACTCCATATCAGATTTAAAACTTACTCCGGTGAACCATTTGCTGCTCTGGACGGGATCTGTGGGAGACGAGCATTTAATTGCTGTATTGACGAATTTCTTGTCCCCAGAATGTTGTGTACCGTCGGGTGCTCGGGGCAGTGCGTCATGCATGGCTACGGAGGTGCGTTTAGCTATAAGTACGCTTTATCGTGGTTATGGTTATGCGTTTAAGACATGCCTGTCTCAAAGTCTTTTCGGAAAAATGTCGTTTTTTAAAGGGGTAAACTAGTAATAACCAGAGAACAAACACGTATTGACGACATTCAGCTTCTCATTAAAAGGAACAACTGAACTAAGGGTATGCAGAGCATGGTGCAGGGAACAGGTTGTCGACGAGCGTGTGAGGGTGACCACCAGGAAAAGCGAAATGTGGTCGAGGGCGGCTTAAAATCATCAGCTGTGAAAACCTGTAGGTAGTACAACGTGGTCGGGCCGGGCGTAGATCCAGCGCAATTGCATGTCAGTGATTACATTTCTATCTTATTATTCTCCGCTGATTTCTGTTGGTGAGAATGATGACTGCAGTTAACTAGATGTAAACACAGTTAAGGTTTTGAAAAGCGATGTTGGTGCACCTTACTTCGTCAAGAAAAAATTGGCAACATGCGTCCAAAAATGAACGCAGTCGCTGCTCTACTCTTGTTCGTGTGTGTTTCTCAATTTTCCCTAGCGCATTGTTGCACAGTCTGAAATATTGAACAGAAGATTTCTCAACTATGTTTTACCACATAGAAGGGCCGTGCTGTATAGTATACGTTGTAGTCAAATAACTGGGCTTTTTCACCAAAGCCACCAAGTCACGTGGGACTTGGTAAACACTCTCAGAAAAGTTTTTTTTTTTGTGGCGTACAAGAAGATGACCCTTAGTTTTTGACTGGCTTTTGTTTAACATTTACTCCTTTTCTGCGAAATGCGAACTGCATGCTTTTTTTCTCTTGACTACCTCGTATATGCCTTTTCTGATCACTTTGAGTGCTTTGGTATTTTTCGGGCTGCTTTTTTTTTTTTCACTCGAATTTCTGATTGCTATTTTCAATCTAGAATTTGGAATGTCTTGCTCAACAACCGTTTTGCCTTTCAGTGGTTACCTATATTGTTGTTGGACCTTTCTTCTCTGCGACGTCCGATTTTTGAAGCGTTTTTTTCTCAACACGATGCTTGCTGCTCGAAAGAGGCAATGTGACGTGTTGGAGGTTAATTAAGTCTCGAAGATATAAACTGCTAACTGATTTCGGCTACTTAGGCGTGTTATTTTGGGAATGAAGTAATGATTGAATATCAGGCACATGTATTTGCTACTTCTAGTCTAACTGCTCACCAAGAGTCCCGCTCTACGCTGAGTGCGAGCCGAGACATTGCGTGCGTTTTATGTTAGTAGTATCAGAGTGGAAACGGGGTTAAGTCTTCGAGTCGCAGTAGCCTTGAACTATCCGTAATTTTTAGTTGAGTTTATAATGCAAATTTTCTACTCAAGCACGTATAGTTTTCTTCGTGAAGAATACAAAAATCGCCCGGCTTGGTACAAGTCCACACAGCAGGGTGTTTTACAGAAACCCTGGAAGTCACTAGATTAAAAAAAAAACGTGAGGATGATAGTTCTTCCTTTGGAGACATTGAGGGCGCTAGAAATGCAAAAAAATACCGCATGGCCGAGGGGCATTTGGTGGAATTTATATTTCTGTAAAAAAATTACATACATCCCCACCCTCCTTCCGAACACTCACATACACCTAAACACTAGCGTACATGCATACTCGTAAGATATCATGGAAAGATATGTAGGCAATCCTTTTGATTCTAAAGGTTGCCGTTATGGTAATGGTAAAGTTTGTTGCCGACCTCCCGTGCATATTCAGAAACGATTTGGGAGGATCGACACAGCATAGGATTGTTCTCGATCTATCGCTTATGTAGCCTGCTTTTGACACAGGCAGGCCCTCGCACCGACAATTGGAGGAAGTAGGAGAGGCAAGCGATAGATGCGAATAAAACAGGCTCTAATACCCTATTTCAGTTCCCACACGCTAGAAATCACCTAATCAGAAGGCTAGCTCACGCCGATCTTCTTTAAACATGACCATAAGTAGAAGGATAGTTAGACACAGCCTTTTTAATTAGGTAAAATAATTTAAAAAATGTCGACGCTATGGCGTGTAAAAAATTGAGTAAAGTTTAGCGCGACAAGCGCAAGAAGTTAGCTGCATTGAGCAAAGTTCGAAGTAGCCGTTTGTACAGTCATGGAGAATAGTTTCTGGAATCCTGATTTGCGAAGAAAAAAAATTGACTACTGGGCGGTCTATGAAAGTTAGTGAAAAGCACAGATGCACGAGGACACATGCGTGTTTCATATGCTGACTGGCTAGCAAAGCAGCGCAGACATAATTTATTTTTGAACCCGCATCCCGCAAACTTTTGTACATGACTGTATATTCTTCCCTGGTGGAGTGCGGAAGGTAAACGTTATAAGGTAGTCGTACTAGCATGTAAGCCTCGCATCACATATTCGTGTGCCCACAAGCAGTACCTGGTTATCGATACCGGTTAAAATGCGACCTGCCAAATACTTGTCCCTTAGCACTCAAACGAATTGCCTTTAAATAGCTTGAAAATTGCCTTCTCTGCAATATTTGTTTCCGACTAAGAAGTCTCGTTCACGAAATATGCTCTAGCGTTTATTATTGAAAACACAAATGCGCGGTTGCTTCCTTGTTAATCTGTGTAAACTCGGAACGCTCACAACCTGCATTCAGACTCACGCGATGGGAAAACATTATAGTGGGTTCTCATCCCCTGCCAAGCCATACGCACCTGCCTCTCGCATGTCTTCAATGAACGCTAATAGCTATTTTTGCCACACGAGTTTCAAAGCGATCGCAATGGAAGGCTGACCGAAGTCTCGTTCCTCGCGCTGTCCACCTTTTTGTGCTGTAAAAGGGGCAAAAACGAATTCTAATAATAATAATTGTTTTTTTTTGGGGGGGGGGGAGAAATCGCGCAGTATCTGTCTCATATATCGTTGGACACTTGAACCGCGCCGTAAGGGAAGACATAAAGGAGGGAATGAAAGAAGAAAGGAAGAAAGAGGTGCCGTAGTGGAGGGCTCCGGAATAATTTCGACCACCTGGGGATCTTTAACGTGCACTGACATCGCACAGCACACGGGCGCCTTAGCGTTTTGCCTCCATAAAAACGCAGCCGCCGCGGTCGTGTTCGAACCCGGGAACTCCGGATCAGTAGCCAAGCGCCTTAACCACTGAGCCATCGCGGCGTGCCACACGAGTTTCAAAGCAATCGCAACGGAAGGCTGACCAAAGTCTCGTTTCTCGCGCTATCCACATTTTGTGCTGTAAAAGGGGTAAAGACGTATTCTGCCAAAGAGATTTTTTGGGTCGAAAAGACGCTTTCTGAGAAGTCGATTACATATAACTTTGCAGGTTGTCAGTTTACGAAATCTCCATGAGTTGAATGGAAACTTGAGAGCAATATGGAAGCGGAAAATGGCTCTCCAATGTCCTACTTTGTTGCTGTTGTTACGTGACGGCTAGAGCTTTGTTAGCATCGCGAAGGAAATTACCGTTATCTTGGAACTCTCCTAAAATAGAAGCTCTGATTAGAGGCTGTCGTTCAAAACACACAGCTCCTGGCAGAAGACCCGAGGGGCCGAATTACACGCGAACTGTACGGAGCACTGTTATCAGTGGATGAAGCGTGCACGGACGAGAGGCACTTTTGCCAAGTCACGTGCTGATGGGCTAGTTTTACGAGCCGAGGTGGTAAGCCGAGCGAAATCCCCGTTGACGGTCTTCTGAAAGTAGACGCCCTGGAAGAAAAAAAACGAGACAAAATTATGTGCCAGCTTTTTTGGTCCACCCCATCTTGGCATCCTCGTTTTCGTGTCTATCTGATGAAAAAATCATTTAAAAGAAAAAAGAAAGCAGCAAAACCGGGTGCGTACAGATGTCCAAGAGGCGGGAACCGTCCTCTCAGATGCTGTGTCTCGAAGTGTTTGCTTGCGTCACCCAGAGCTCATTTCTTCTTCGTCGTCTCTTCTCTGACGACTCCTGCGCCCAGGTCAAAGTGCCGTGCCGGCGCTCACATTTTCGGTTCTTCCTAGCGCCAGCGTTGCCTCACCCCTGCCTTCTCCGCGCACGTCCTTTTCATTGTGCACTTTCGAGGGTTGCGTGTCGCTCTTCCGAGACTCCCTGCCACCACCTCTTCCGCCCTGTTCCTCGTCGGTACTTCCCTTCGTTCCCCGCCGCCGCGCGGTCCCTTTCTTCTGCGCCCCCCCCTAACTGCGGCTCTAATTCGGCAAATTGGTCGTCGAACAAAATGAGCCGAATCCGGGGAACAATTTTCAAGGGCCATCGGGAAAAGCGCTGCCGCTCTCCTGCCGGATTTGCGGCACGATGCGCTAGGGTTTGCTGCGTGAGGCACTCTTCCCCAGTACGACTCGGGCCTGCCTCTTCCTCCCTACTCCCGACGAGGCCGACAGCCTTTCCTCGAGTGTTCCGGCGCCGATTTCTTTGTCGTTTCTTTTGTGTATCGATACTTTGAGAGCACCGCTTTGCTCGCTAGCCTGCCTGCTTGCGCGCTTATCGTTTTCTGTCGTTATTTACGCGATCCTTTCTATACCTTTCCGCCACGTACTTTTCGCTGCACCGTTAGGAGAAGAGTCTTCGCGCCGGGACCATTTCTCCGACCCCCTCCCCATTCCCCACCACCCTACCTCCGCCCCCGAAAGAGGCCCCCTACGGAGCTCCTCCTTCCCTTCCTCGAGCTCCGCGAATGGGAGCCTCCGTCGCTGCGCTGCGCCCGACCCCAGCGCAGAAAGCCAGCTCCGGGGGAAAAGTGCTCCGACGCGCTTGCCCGTGCAGAGGCTCTATCGACGAGAAAAGTACAGCGCGCTGGTTTATTGACGGCGGCGAGGCCCCAGAGTTTTTCTTCTCCCCACGTCGGCTTTCTCGGTTTGAGATTTGGCGCTGACCCGCTTTTTCCCTCTCCCCTCCGGCCCGGAGACTCGTCGGCCCGTGCTTCTTCTGGTGCGGGCCAAGCCGGGCCGGGAGGCGCGGCTGCTGCGCGCGCGATCGTTTCGCTTCCTTGTCTTTCCCTGCAGTCCCTACCCCTTTCCCTGGCGGCAGCGAACGGAAGAAGAACGGGAGACGGTGGCGTCCCGTGCCTCCGCTCGCCGAAGTAAAGTACACGCTGCATACGCGCGCGCGACTCTCCGGCGAAAGAATATACGGCGCCTTCTTCCCGCCTTCCCCAATCCCATGGCCTCGTTCCCCATACTCAATCTTGTGGAACGCGTCCTCTTGAGAGTCAGTTTTCATCCTTGTCTGACCGCTTTCGAAGGGAAGATTCCCGCCGCTCTTTGTGTCTGTGCGTCTGTCGGCGTTGCTTGTGCGCGCCATTCCCCAAAGGGGAGACCTAAAGGCCATTCTCGTCGTCCACTCTTTTCTGCTTGCCTGACGCGGGCGCAATCGGCATCGATTTGTGAATTGCGTTTTGAGAGAGGTGACCTAAACCAATGAAGCGGAGAGCATTGTGGTCTTGAGCGCTGATTTATTTACGGCCGCTGCGAGCTTGCGCACTGTCGCACGAGGGCTTGCAGCAACAGAGGGCGCCGCGGGCGTGAGTAAACGGGCGAGTATATTCTGCGCTTTAAGAGAAGTGAAGATATAAGGCTCTTTACGCAGCGTCGCTCAGCTTTTATTTTTCTTTCATTCCAGATGGTGCGATGTAAAAACAAGAGACAGAAAAAAAAATGGATGGACTGGACAGAACACAGAGGAGAGTCGCAGGAGTAGAAAGGCTGTTGAAGGCCACGTGGGCGAGAGGGAAAGGGGATATGTCCCATTCTGTAAATGAGACTTTGGTTGTTATCGTCCTGATAAAGAAGTGGTGCGGTTGAAGCTTGCAACCAGGATGAAACAGAAAGTAGGGATCGTAGCGCGAGAAAGAAAAAGGTGACGTGACGGTGGACTGAGCTTTCGCTGTTTAGATTGCGGGAAAGGAGCGTGTTAAAGGGAAATTCGCCCCGGCTAAACGGCGTTGTCCATCTCAAAGAAAGCACGACATACAGTACGGTCGAGTTCGTTCTGTTCGTCTGAGATTTTCATTTTCTAATTTCAGAGAATTCCAAGGCTGGGAGTGCTTTTTATGTTGCTCTGGCTCGCTGGGAAAAGAAACAGGCAGAAGCGGGTTATTATGGTCGCCGTACACGCTAGGCTACAAAGGAACTCTTGTTGCCTTGAGGAGTGACGGGGTGAAGCGTGTCGCGCTGCAATTTAAAGCTGACACTGCGCCTCGCATCGTAATTAGGAGAATGAAGGGCGAAAATCGTGTGTTTTTTTGCTGCAGCTCGGACTTTATTACTTAACTGGGACGGAGCAGTGTTGTGTTCGAAGAACTAAGCTCCGCTTTATTCATTTCTTGCTCTTCTCCGTGCATCTCATGCTCCGAGTGCCGTGTTGCGCCCTGCACTTTATGGTTTAAATTATATACAGCAGCATTCTGCTGGTAATTCATCACTGCGGCGTTGCTAATCAGTGTTGCAAATGCCACAGAGGAAAAGAAGCTTGAGTGCCGCGTAAAATTAGCCAGAAAATAGCTAGAACAACCCTGAAGTAGCTAAAGAAATCTCGATATTTTTGAAGTGCTTTTTAATGTAATTTTCGCATATACAGTACTTTGAATGAAGTTGCTATATTTCTTAAAATGACACCAAGTACTGTTCTATACAAGGGAAGGAGCACATAATCGTCAGGTTTTTGTTGTTTTGCTAGTAACCGCGGCCAGGGCATCAGGGAAGGACATAAGCGGAGAATGTGATCTGTGTGTTTTGGTAAAAAAAAATGATAGCGCTTTAGCATTGCTAGACATGAAATTATGTGTGAAGGCACAGTTTTTTGGAGGCGGACAACATCGCCGCCTATCTGAAAGTGCGATTGAGATGTCCACTGATCCATGGAGCCTGTTATGCGCTTATTCACTTTTTTCATCCTCAGTGCCCATCTACCCAATTTACGCTTACAGCCTACGCTCTAGTGCAGCGTTTCTGCAGCAATATTCTCGACGCCAACGCGTATTGCTCTGTGTAGTGCCGTGTTTCTGCCACAGCGTTGTCCACGCCAACGCGTGCAGCGCACATCTCTCTAGCGCCCTACCGCCACAAAGTTCAAAGCGCGACTATTAGCTTGATAGTAGTATTAGCTGGTGCAGAAGAGCATGCATGTCCAATGCATAGCGTGAGAGTGTGTTAAAGTTTTACACAAGGATGCTCGGTTGCGGTGACAGCTTATGCTATCGCGCAGTGGTGAGCGAAGCTGATCTGTTCGCTCCGAGGCCAGTTCGAATCGCGGTCGCGGATATTTCTTTTATTCGTTTTTATTAATATATTCCACTTGGCACAAACCCACAAAACCCGCAAGCATACAAACATCGCAATATAATGCCCGGGATTCGGAAAGACAAAGACATGAGAACTGAACGGGATAAACGCTACTCGCAACTTTGCTTATTCTGACCGCTGGCCAGACTGCCCGCTAGTGGAAGCGATATTGGAATTAAATAGCGTGCGCTAACAGGACGAACACCGGAAACTTAGAGACAGAGGAAAGACTGTCTCCATGTTTCCTGTGTCTGTCCTGTTAGCGCACGCTATTTAATAGAAAGTACCAACTAGCCCGTCAGAAAGTTCCGCTACGATATTGGAAACCTCGTTCATTCACGGCTTGGGAACAAAGTGCGTCAGTGATACCTCAGTGGCACTGCTACAGAAAAAGTTGCTCTTTATGTGCAAGTAAGGTTAATGGTTCGGCCACACTCCTTAGTGTCCTGTCTAACGGTACGCACACGTGACATCAATCCTTTGATTAGATGTTGGTAGTCAATAATTTTATTTTAATCTTTGGCGATTACGCTGTGCGCAGGCAGTCTGATCACGGAAGAAGAGGCTCAGAATAAACACAGCTGCCAGTAGCTCTTATCCCATCCAGTTATCTTATCCTTGTCTTTCCGGGTGCTTTCAAAATTTATTTTGCTACACCAACTAGCCCAGCAGACAACTTTGTTAAACCATGATGCTCGGGGTTAACCTTTTTATTGCACCACTGCTTTTCGCCAGTTGTCAAGGCACGCGCACTCACTGCGGTCGACCAGTTTCGAATGCGTCACTGCTCTGTCAGCATGTAGTTTCCGAGGTTGCCTGAACAGATTCGAAACCGAAACTTTCGGCAAAAAACAGTGCTGTAATGAATTGTTTCAAGTACATTAAGACTAATCTTCTTTAAATTAGCCCTGTACACTAATCTACGAGCAATACGACTAATAGACGAGGAAGGCAACTAATAGAACCAGGATGCGCCGGAGTCAGGGGAGCCAGCGCGGCAAGAAGTGTCGGAAAGGAAGGGAAAAGAAATGCGGGGATGCGTTGAAGGCGGCGGTGCACGGCATGGAAATGAAGGGAACGAAACAGGGAAAAGAAAAAGAAAGAGGCATTTAAAACACCCACCACACTTCCTTATGAGAGGAAGGAAGCGAAATCCTTTCCCCTCCTTTAAACTGCTTCATTCCTTCTCTCCAGGCGCTTTTTCTTGGTCTTGTTTGTATCTTCTTGTAACGGTAGTAGATGGCGTTCTATATTCAATATGAGCTTTATTCTCAATAGTAGGAAGTATTTGTCCTCATCACAAACTGCTGAACATTTCCAAGTTCCCGATTCCTAAAATTGGTTAGGTAAAAGTTAGAATTAGCAAAATGAGGTAAATTCGGAGTTAGATATTGGATGAAGAGCTCAATAAGCTACGCGCAGCTGAACCAAATGTTTGGTGGCTAGTTTATTGTAAAACTAGTTAAATCTAGGTATATAGAATAGCTAAAATGGCAACCCTGGTTTTAATTAAACCGGTGCGCGAGGTACAGTTCAACTGAACTTCGACGGTTGTGTTTGGTACCAACAGAGATAGACGAAAAAGGAAAACAAACATTTAAAAGGAGGTAGCCGCAAGTGATTCAGGCCCCGAGAACACTTTATTGTCTCCGGAGCCCAAAATAACCTATACGATAGGTCCTCTCGATTTCTTTTCTTCTCTATCGCCAGGTGTACGGCAGCAGGCGGGGAACACCTTACTTTGTCACGTTACCGCGTTTATCAGGTTGCGAGGATTTTTACCTTGTTTCTCAACAAACAAAATGAGCGCGCCTTCGCCTCCGGCGTTATAAATAGCGCCGCGCACCGGTCGTGCGTCTGCGTGCGAAAACAAAGAAAAAAGCTGGCGTGCATAATAGAGCGCGAAGGTGCGGCCGAGAGAGGAGAAAATAGTGTTATAGATATCCGGGCATTTCGCTGCGTCCCAACTGTGCCGGGTATTTTGTTGTTGTCGCCTCCCCCCCTTTCGCGTTCTCCTCGAGGAAGGCCGTAAATTGTCAGTTACACGAAAGGCGACATGCGACGAGCTCTCTTTCTTATCGGGCCCGCAGCACGCTCAAGGCTTTTTTCTCTGCAGCGCCCAGGCGACGCCGGCCGCTCTGCCGGCTACGGCCTCGGCTTCGGCTTCGTCTCTGAATATTTTGCTTCGCCGCTCGCGCTCGGCCGCAGTCAATGCTGCGCCGCATCCATTCCGCTCGCCATAACTCTTGGTTTAAGGCTGAAAGCGGCAGCAACGACTGCCGCGGTGGCGATGGAGTCTCTTTATACGTGGCTAGCAAGATTCTGGTGGAGGACCTCTGTGTAACTCCACCCCACCGGGTGAGCAACTCTGGCTGGATTTGTCTGACTGTGCTTCAGTGCTACACACAGGTCTCTCATTAGTGAGATGTGCTGGAACTATCTTTGAAGCTATAAGCTTCACTACGCTAGGTAAAGAAGTCGTCGCGTAGGCCGGAGAACGACCTTGAATGACCTTCAGCCCAACCACGTTAGCCGTGTATGACCATATGTGGTACAGTTATGGGACGAACCCTAGACCCCTGACCTTGACCCATGACCTTTAGTTGACCTTTGACCCTTGACATTTGGTGACCTTTGGGCTGACCTTTGACCTTAAGAACATCCGATGGGGTGATGTGAATCCACGTGATGACATCCGATGGGGGTGTCGTAAGACCATAAGATACCACGTCATGGCCACGTGGTCGTGTAGGTGTATATATAGAACGGCTGTCGCTACTGTGGAGCGGAACAGCCATGGAAGAGCCCTAGACGCTTAGCAAGCGTCCTTGCTTTTCGTTGAATTCCATGGTTAGCCAAGTTAAGCTACTGCCATTTTTTTCTTCTTAATTTCCTACAGTTTCTCGCTATGATTTGTAAAAAGAAGGAAGTTCGTAGCTTGATAGATATTTTTTTAATAGCACAGATGCTGTAACGTGGTTATTGAGAAGGCGTCGGGTATAATTTTGCGCCTACTTTCTCTTTAGCGTCTCACAGCGCAGTTACATGAATGCAATAAGACTAGTCGACGAACCCAGGGCCTACATATTTCCTCCCGTATTTTGGCCTCTTTCATCGGAGTAAATTATGAATTGCTATAGCTCTTCCTGCAGATATAATTTTGTATGGTCGGCATATATATCGCACTGCTCAAGTAACAACGAGAAATTATCTCGGGAAAGAAAAACGGAATGAAACCTGAATACTGCATTGAAGAAAGATTGTATTGAATGAACCAAATTTCATTCAACCTTTCCTGCGAAAAGTGGAGCTTTTTAATCTATGCAAGCACCAGTATTGAAGAAAGCAAAAATGGGACTGTCTAGTTGAGATGTTCGGCACAGGATGTGTTTATGAACTGGAGGATAGAAATGTATTGTGACCGAGCTTCGGCACCGAAGACAAAAGATAAAAATGAGCAGGCCCTTTTGTAGAAAAACTACAGTAGTGCCTGCGGGATTCAGACTTCAACGATGCTACAACGCCACAAGCACCCGCATCTACCAGAGCCATCATCCAAAACGATGTTTCTCGTTCCGGCGGCTTTTCAAGTTTACTAACCCCGCTTGCATTTATGAACAATGTAATAAAGCGCAATAGTTGGCCTAATAAGATACAATGTACACGACATATCAGTAATGCGACGTTGTAGCATGTGCTGTTGAGGCTGAAACTTGAATTAAACCTTGAATAACAAGTACCACCGTTCCATCTTCGAACTTTTTGGAGTTAGCAAATTTTGTTTTGGTTATTCTTGACTATCAATTGCTAGTTATGAACCTGTAACAGATGAACTACATCTTTCAGAGGGCTGATTTACACATGGTGCACATTAAAAAACAAGAAGAAAAAACGGCTGTCTTGATGCCTTAAATTGCACACCACTTACGTGCAGGCTAAACCCGTCGCTCATCACATGCTCATGAAAGAAAAGTACTAGCGTAGTACAGCTTTAACTTGGTTTGCTTATGAACGAATCCATGTGGCAATGCAAGGCAATAAAACGCGTGAACCGGCAGGAATAAGAATTGGCGTAAAATGCTAATTATAAAAATGCTGTCTTCTTTGCTGTTAGAATGAAATAACAATAACAATACAAAGCTCTATACTTTGTTCACTAATGCGATTTCTGATCATCAACACCACGTTTCTGAAAATGCCGTACGAGCTTATTATGCACGTATGCATCCAGCGGGATGCCTTCACTCTATCCCAGCATGACAAGTAAACGAGCGTCGACACGTGCCATAGCCACATATTATTTTGTTCGTGTTTTCTCATACATAAGCCTCGCGTAGGAAAGCAGTGTAGAATCGGTGGTTCAGCGGTTCGAAGCGGCAGAAAAGTAAGACGTAAGCGAATTAATAATGCTGATGTTTCTCCCCACTCCCCGCGGTGGCTCAGTGGTTACAGCGTCCGGCTACTGAGCCGGAGTGCCCGGGTTCGAACCCGACCGCGGCGGCTGCGTTTCGATGGCGGCAAAACGCAAAAGCCGCCAGTGTGCTGTACGATGTCAGTTCACGTTAAAGATCCCCAGGTGGTCGAAATTATTCCGGAGCCCTCCACTACGGCACCTCTTTCTTCCTTCCTTCTTTCACTCCCTCATCTATCCCTTCCCGTACCGCGCTGGGCGGCCATTACACGGCAACTTTCTGAAAAGTATACAGCGTTATTAAGAAACGAACTGCTCAAAACAAGCATGAACATCAAGGAAACAAGACATGCGCTGACTCGTGGTTGATTTTATTCGGATGTACACACATTTTATACCTTCATATCTTAGAGATCATCACTTAATCTGAATTTGAGTACCTTTTTTCTTTCCGATACAAGGCGATAGACGGATTGTTTACACAATGCCCTCTTTTCTTGCTTATTTAAAGAAAGAACAACCAGGCTGTTCACGCTTACAATTTTTTTTGTCTTAGCCAATAAAGGCTGACAAGGCTTGTTACGCGTAGGCTTAGGGCAGGAGTTCCAATGCAGAGGTAAATTAGATACTGCATTGTATTTCATCGAATTTCGTAAGCGATGAATGATTGCGCAAGCTATCCGGCTATCACTTTGTATCGGAAAGAAGGCAGGTTTTCCAACTTCGATTAAGTCGTGATTTGACAGGTAATAAGGTATAAAACCTCTGTACTTCATAATAAAATCAGCTATGAGTCTTCGCCTGCCCTCTTCGCCTTCTCCTCCTTGTCTGGTTTGTGCCATTCCTTTCTTAATGATGTACGATGGACTCGCCCAAAAACGTGCTTTCGAGAGGTATTGCCTTGATGTAAACCTTTGAATCTTTGTGATATATTATAAAAAAGGCGCCCTGTGAAATTGAGATCGCTAAACTAAGAAACAGTCGGCAAATTTCTTTGCGAAACACCTAAACCAATGAAAGTTGAGGCAGGAGTGATGGGTCTGCTGTACTTCGTTGACTTTCCTGGCACAAAACACGTTGCGCAACTTAGCACACTTCCTTTTGCGAGTAGCCTAATCCTATCACGCATGGCGCGTACCTAGCTAGGCTTCCTGATTTTGGGCATCTATTATTCACTGGAATCTGGAAGCAGTTTTGGCGCTGAAGTCTTTCCTTTCGTCTGTTTCATAATCTTGTTCTGCACCCTCCAGCTCCTTACACATAGCCGGCACTGCTTATATCACGCCTGTCTTGGAGACGTGCCCCAGTGGACAAATACAACTGGAGCTTCGGTGTATAAACCTATTATGCAGTTAGCTTCAAGGCAGAGCCGCAGTGGACAATTTTTTCCACCAATCCGTACAGGTTGTGTTTAAAAGAATACGAAAAAATTAAAAAAAAAAGTGGCGTGCTCAAGGCAGTCTTGTAATACCGCACAGGTCAATCCGTCAGGCGAAACAGACTCCCAAAAAGATGTAAAAAAAAGATTATCTTTTTCTGGAGGTGCCGGGGTTCGAACCCGGGGCCTCTCACATGCGAAGCGAGCGCTCTACCACTGAGCTACACCCCCAACCCATAACACGAGGCCATCGCTACCCTAACCACAGCTATCGTCGAGACATGACCTAATAGAATGGAGTTCTTTGAGGCTTCAATTGGCATTGTCTTATAGTGCTGTTACAAACACCAATTCACCTCGAGTCACCACCTGTGCCATTTCGAGGCCGTACTATTCCAATTAGCTTTAAGGGAGCGTCTCGGAGATGATTTTTTTTTCTCATCAGGTTACACCGCATGTTTCAGAAATGAAAAAAAAGAAAAGGGAATGCCCTCAAGACGAGAGGATGTCCCGGGGTTTGAACTCGGGGCCTCTCACATGCAAATTGAGCTGCACTACTGAGCTGCACCCCCCTGCACGTGACACATAACCAGCGCGACTGTAGTGAAAACTTCCTCGAAAACATGCCCGGTAAAAAAACAAACGCACCAGGCTTCATTACACGGCCCCATATAGCAGTGACAATCACCAATTCAGTGCTCGTCGTCACCAGCGCCGATTTACAGCCGTTTTGCTCTCACGCTCCAACTTATATGGGAATAAAGCGTTTTTTTGGAACACAGAAAAATCTTATTACAACTGTACGCTGTAGTGAAATTTACTCTGTCACACACCTGTCAATTCGCGCGCACTAACTCTGTGTCGGCTTCGATCACAGTAATCGTTAGCATTGCAGCAGTAAATTTCTGCACGACAGGCTTAGAATGCCTGTCGTCTGCGCTCCGCTTCAGCATCCATCGTTCGCAAGAGTAGCCGTTGTCATCCTAGTTTTTTTACTACAATATTTACATCGGCCGAACGTGTTTTCAGGAAGCCGCCGGAAACCGCTTTGAGCAAGCTAAACTTGGCGAGAGCAAGTTGAGAATGCACTTGACAAGGCTGCTTCATGTTATTTAGGTGAGTCGTTTTTAACAGGATATCAGGCAGCGGCAGATACGAGCTCATGCAATGCAGTGTGACACGACAGCCAAAAAGTTCAATAGTCGCGGAGCACCCTCGTAGCTAATCGGAGCCCATTCTTCGGGCACGACACGCTTAGAGAGGCAGAATACGCCTAAAGCCTGTGAATTTTGTTGCAACTTGTCACACCTTCACTGCCGCTGGGCTCACAGTATTGTTGATAGCCTTGGAAAATAAGGCCCTTGCAATCGTAGGTATGAAGAAAATATATTCTATGTCACCTGGACACTGTGCCCCCCACCTGGGCGACTCAGTAGCTTTGGCGTTCGATTGCTGAGCCCAGGGTCACGGGTTCGATTCCGGCAGCTGCGAGAGTATTTTGATGGAGGTGAAACGCAAAAATAATGCCCGTGTGCTGGCAATTTCAGCGCACAATAAAGAAACCCAGGTGGCGGAAATCGATCCGGAGTAATCCTTTACGGGGACCGACATAGCCCATGTGTCGCTGCGGGACGTTAAAATCCACGAATTGCGATTTACGGCTGACGATGTTCAATGCACTATCCCTAGTCCGCGCCTAACTCTCCTAACTAAAGTGACAAAGTTACAGGCTGCAAGGCATTCATACCACTAGAAATGAATCTAATGCCACTCACAGCGGGATAAATTTTGTTTTGTGCATGTTTAGCTTGCGTGAAGAACGCGGTACAAGCGAAGCAGAGTGAAAGCAACGGGATTACGCCAGCCTTGTCAGATCTGAACTCATGTAAAGAGTATCTGGCCAATCCGTACGCAGCCGACAATCTTCACGGGCGTGAAATTCGTTAAGCCTATTTTAGTTTTTCGGCTAAAGCAGCCAAATTATGAAAATCAAGCAAGCTGAATAACTTTATGAACAACCACCGGACATGCGAAACAAAGCAATGCGCTTGGACATCGTACTCTTTGTGTTATTTCGTGCAACTACTAGTTTGAACTGTTCTGCATAGCTGGCCGGGTTTTATCGTTCCGAGTTACCAGTCCCAACTGAGTAAACATTGTTGCGATTGGCATCGGCGTGTCCTTTACAATGAGCAATTAAAGCATCGATGCTGGTTTCTGCAAGAGCGTTATGATATTTTCGTGCGAAAGTTTTGCTTCACTTTCTGTGCATTGCTATTTTTGTAGAGTTGTTTCATATTAACTACATTCTTTTTCAGCAGGAACTGCAAGGCTTGAAAGCGAATAATAAGCAAACACTGAGGGTTAATTGAAGTCGACCTGTACTTATAGATTACCGCTTTCCTTTCACAAAGACGCTAGGTTAACTAAGAACACAGGTTTTATGATCTGAAAATACAGGTTTCGGGCATTTTAGAAAACGCGGTGCGTCAAAGGAGTTTTTAGCACGAATACTTGAGGCTAGCCTACGTTACCATCCATTCCATGCGGTGATCACGGAGTTCTTTTCGGTCTTCACCTCACCAGTTCGAATTGTGTGGCGGGAAATTTTGAATCCAGCTTTTTCCTTGATAAATGCGTCTTTTCCAGTCGGCTAAAAATCAGAAGCACTTGAATACGTGAATACTTTTCGCAACAGCAAGGAATTCGAGAATATTGTGATGCGTATAGTCGCAGGAGACCGATACATGTGTGAAGTTTATATGTTATAAAACTGAGCTTTACGCGACAGCAACTTAGAAACAGGGTCCTCACGCTTTCTTGACGAAAACTTCAGTTTTCAAAATTTCAATGTTTTGCCATTTTTATTAATTCGCGTCATTAATATCTTCATAAGCCAGGTAAAATTCACCACTGGCCGTAGAGGAAGAGATAATGGAGCCTGTTTTATCTACTCTCAACTTCTCCTAACTTGTGCTTCCAACTGAGTAGCCACATCACTAAACCTTATTCTACGCGCCCCTCGGCTACATTTCACTGCCCCTCAGATTCACTCTATCAGCAAAAAAACATTGCCACTTATTTGTTTCGCTCATAGAAAACATTGATACTGTACGTTCACCCTTCACTTCCTGCCAAAATATTTTACTGGGCGCTGCATTTGGAACTGCCTTAAGTTGGTCTCAGAAGCATGGCTTTTTGGGCTTGTTGGTACATAGTTCCAATACACTGTAGCGCAGCAAAAGACGAGGACACAAGAGACGAGAGACGAACACCACGAGCCCTAACTTCCAACAAATTTTATTCTCCTGAAGCATCACATTTATACACCAGAAAACAGTAATCACACGTGCGAACAGTATCGATTTCTTAGAAAAGCGAGCTCTTTATCTGAGAGGAGAATGGAAGGTGCGCTTACACACGAGCATTCTGACCTATTTATCTTTTCGGCTTCAATGATTTCGCGCGTTAACCTTTCTCTACTTTTTCCTATTACAAGACTTTTATCAAAGAAAGGCTTGCAAGTCAAAACCCTGTAAGCCTTTCTTTGATAAAAGTCTTGTAATAGGAAAAAGTAGAGAAAGGTTAACGCGCGAAATCATTGAAGCCGAAAAGATAAATAGGTCAGGATGCTCGTGTGTAAGCACACCTTCCATTCTCCTCTCAGATAAAGAGCTCGTTTTTCTAAAAAATCGATACTGTTCGCACGCGTGATTACTGTTTTCTGGTGTATAAATGTGATGCTTCAGGAGAATAAAATTTGTTGGAAGTTAGCGCTCGTGGTGTTCGTCTCTCGTCTCTTGTGTCCTCGTATTTTGCTGCGCTACAGTGTATTGGTCTCAGAGCTGCTGCAGAAGCGTTATAGAAATGTCAGCGGTTCCCTCTGTAACGTAAGGATGGTACGCATATTAAGAATATCAACTTAATGCCCTGTCCCTCGGTGAGGACCTGGCTATCTGGCTCAATATTTTCCGCCTTATAACTCAGGGGAGGGCACTAGCCGGCGTCTTAATTTCGCGATAAGAGCACGGGCTCATTGCACTGCGCAGCCGGGTGCACTTCGAGGCAGCAGCGCAGTGTAGGAGCTGCAGTGCCCTTCCCTCTCCGGTCACCCTTTGTCTCCCGCTGCCGACGCGGAAGAGGAAATGCCGTTGGGGAAACGAAGTTTAACAGGCGCGCTCCTTGCGCGCTGCTCGGAGTCATATGGACCGCGGTCCATTACTTAAGAACTATGGCCGCCGCGATAAACACTTCTCATTGGCGTTATGAGGGCCATTTCCGTAGACGTTATAGGGAACGACGTACGTGCGTGCGAAGCTTCATTTTCTACCCGTGCAGTTTTTTGCCTAGCTGCAGCCTCGCCTTTGTTTAGCTTTCTATGTACTACTTTTCACGTTCTATTTCATTCTCGAAGCTGGGACAAAAGCGAATCTGTCGTGTCTTCATGGTAAGTTTTTCATCCGCCCGTGCTTTTGTTAGTGCTTTTGCGTTTGCCTTGATGTATTTGTCGAAAAAATTCTCTGATGCCTTTGTTGTGCTCAGCCATATATAAAGGAGATTATTTTACCATTGAACATAGGCAGCGGGCGCGCTACTGCTCTCGACGCCAGGCGCTATCTGTCGGGTGGTGCGGGCGGCGCATAGAACGCATACGGCCTACCACCGCATGGGTACTGTGTATGTACTGTCGCGATCACAATATTGTGGGACGAGGGAAAGTGGGGTAGAACTGCGCTATGCGCCATCTAATGGCACATGCCTGTGCTTTTGTCCCTCGCAGACATAGAGACATGAACCTCACTCATAGCATATTGTGCCGTACGTAGTTCTGAACCGGCGCCAGGGGCTGCTTCGGAGTTCGGTTCGCTTCTGCCTTAGCCGCTTCGATGTGCGAAGCCGAACACCGGCGCAACGACTCAACGTTGAGGGAGGACGTATCATTATTTTTTTAATTATTATTGTGGTGTTCGCAGTCGTGACTCAATTTCTAACGCATGCAAGCTGAACGAACGGACAAACAAGGCTTCGAATGCAAGCATGATGAATTATTAAAAATAGAAAAACTTGATATGAGATCGGTGGGCTTACCCTTGAGAACTGCATAGCATTGAGAGTTTCTAATTTGCATGACAAAGCCACCGCGGTAGCTCAGTGGTTATGGCCACTCGGCTACTGACCCGAATCTTGGCCGCGGCAGTCGAATTTCGATGGAGGCGAAATTCTAGAGGCCCGTGTTCTGTGCGATGTCAGTGCACGTCAAAGAACCCCAGGTGATCGAAATTTCCAGAGCCCTTCACTACGGCGTCTCTCATAACCTGTGTCGCTTTAAGACGTTACACCCCCTCAAACCACAAAATTTGCATGACACAACACAGCCACCTCTACAACCACCTTTATTGCACTCTTAGTCTGCTTGGTACGTATTTACAGTTGACCCTTTTGCACACTTGGTCAGCTAGTTCATGTCTGATATCTAGTGTCTATAAGCACTCGGCTCTGGAAGCGGCTCGAGCGCTACCAATTCAACGGAAGGGTGGCATACGGCACGCGCGCGCCGCTCTGCTATATCGGCTCCTTTGGTTAGCTCGCCTTCCTCCTCACCCTCCCTCTTCCAGGTTAGCCACCCGCCCAGTTCTTCCCGTAGCAGCCACCCTCGAGTTGCGTATTCCTCCGTCCATGGTAACCATCCTCTGGGTTCTCCCCTCTCCACTTTTCCACCCGGTAGACGGAGTCGTGAGAGGACGACGCACACTTTTTGCGACATTGGAGCTCTAATGCTATCGCATCAAAATCGACGGGCGATCATACGATGTGATGCGAAAAGTATGCATTGGCAGAATTGATTTTACATTTCGGTTTTGCAACGAGCGCCTGCCATTGCGTCTTCAGATTTGAATTTGCCGTCGCTGTTATATCGTTCCGCTCCTGCGTGGGTTTCAGGTCGCTGGAGACCTCTGAGAAGTGTAGGTGGGTGGATGGTGGGCGCACTCATTTTAGAGGGAGGAGATGGCTAGGTGGGCGGTGGCCTTCTGGTGGGTTGATGGGTAGTGGGCGGATGCTCGTAGGAGGGAAATAGATTACCTTAATGAGCACCCATCAGCGCGTCCTTCAAAAGAGTGAAAGCCGACTCCCCCCCCCCCCCTGCAGAGTCGCCCCAAAGCGAAAGTAATAAGAGAGTAATAACTCATTGGCATCCGGCCATGCACAGCCATACGGCTACAGAGGAAAGCTATGCAGGTTTCTCAGAAACTTCACAGTGAAAGAAAAATTTGTCCTTGTCTGGAGTTCGAATCCGGGACCACCGCTTCACCTTAGCAGTCACTCTGCCAACTGAGCTAACCGGGGCGGCAAGTTTATGGTAGGGCAAGAGCGAGTTTATCAATTTGGTCATATTTTAGAGGAATCCCCCAAGGTGGAGTGTTCTACTCCACCTTGGTGGATTCCCCTAAATACATGACGCCGCACTGAAAGGCGGCACGCAGTTTTCTTCACCCATCATACGACTAGAGCAGACGCTCACCGCAGCCGGAAATCGAAGCGACACCTGCCTGCGATTCCAATCTACAAGTATGTACGAAGTGCGTAAAGTAGGAGTGAGGGTACAGACATACCTGCGAGGGACAAAAGTATGGGCATGCGCCGTTAGGTGGCGCACAACGCAGTTTTACCATTCTTTCCCGCATCCCGCATCATTGTGATCGCGACAGTATGTGTGTCGTGTGCATCGCTATCCTCATTTTCCCTCTGTCAAACAGAACTACAGTCATTTGGCGCACATCGATCCTCGTTGACGTGTTATCCGACGGTGGTCGGCCAGGCAGGCTACGTAGTGGAAATCGGCATTTGTAGGCAGGTTTCTGAGCTGGTGTGTAATTTGCTGCCGTCTTCTACGCACTCAGAAGTCTATGACAAATGCGTGTTTGCTATTTTTCACCTGTTGGCGATTTTATGCGTCATGGTGTAGATTTATCGATTTGACTCGACCGTGCAGTGATGCGCTAAAGTTAGCCGAGTCGGCTAGGTGCAGACTGCTGGTTGTTCGAGCGAAACACATGTTTTCGATCACCAGCCGCTCATATTCGTCATGCATGAGTTAAGCTTTCTATTTCTAGCATTAACCATATTTCATGTGCCAATATGTTATCACGAGATCTACCAATTTATGCGGTTCCCATATGTCATAACGCAGACGGCTTGCAAAGGACTGACCGTAGTAGCTTTGTGCTTTTGGTATCTTCTTGAACCACTGTAAAATGTACACAGTGTCATTATATTCTGTATGACACTGGCCGAAAGTGCAATGCCATGCTGTCGCATGCGCCTTGAGATTCTAAGTAAAATGTGCTCACTCGTTGTCTGGCTGCAGAAGTCCTGAAAGCTGACCTCCCTGCAAGGCTGTCTTGTTATGGGTCAGCTGGCTTTCTTTAGCAGCACTTTTCTTTGACCTGCGATATATATTAAGTATCCAAAATATGTATCATGCCTCTGGTGGCATGTAGGTGTTTTAGTTTGATAGGCGCTTGATTTGCTAAGCACAACATAAGCCCAACAAGTGGGTAAGGCGAAAGCGCTGTGAGCAGGACGCTGAAAATGTCTCGTCTTTTGCCGATACAGTTTAGTCACAACTGTACTATATGCAGTAACTACAGTCTCTTGTTCTGTTGCCATGCCTATGTCGTCTCCGCCACCCTTGTGTAGACAGCTCTGGCGGTGCACTTCCCTTCAAACAAATACAGATCTTGTCGCAGCCTCTAGGGTCCAGCCGCAACACTTGCGTGGAAGTCATCATCATCATCATCATCACCACCACCAGCCTGTCTACGCCCAGTGCTGGACAAGTGCCTCTCCCATGCCTCTCCAATTAACCCTCTCCTTTGCGAGCTGCGCCCACCCTATGCCTGCAAACTTCCTAATTTCGTCCGCCTACCTGACCTTCTGCCGCCCCCTGCTACGCTTGCCTTATCTTGGAATGCACTCCGTTACCCTTGAGGACGAGCGGTTATCGCCTTCGCATTACATGCCCTGCCCAAGCCCATGCGCGGAAGTCGTGCCAGATATACCCGCAAACAAAGTAGACACGAGCACATTGCCCAGAAAATTAGGGCCTGCTCTCAAATTTAAGTTTTTGTTACCAAGTATACGCACTCCTCAAGCGCTCTACACAAGGGTGACGCGAACTGTACATGTTTATACAATGCCTACAACCATGTTTGTTCATGTATGCTACTTATTTGCGGCGATGTTGAGATGAATCCTGGCCCGACAGTCGATGAAATGTTTGACAAAATTCTTGATGAACAGAAAGACATCAAAACTGATGCTTCTGACCTTAAGATTGAGCCACAGAAATTTTTGCGTCATTTGAGTAAGCCCAAAAGAACTCATGAAAATAAAATTTGGCGACTAAATTACAACGAATGCTGCTGAAATGTCTGAAGAATTTAATGGGTTTTTAATGGGGTATTTACGGCTTTAGACGTGTATAAAATAAAACCGATGACGGTTCCAGCAGAAGACCTCGAAATAACTCAGTCCAATACGGCACCTCTTTCTTCCTTTCTTCTCTCAGTCCCTCCTTTCTCCCTTCTCTTTCCGCGCGGTTCTGGTGTTCGCCGATATGTGAGACAGATACTGCGCCGTTTCCTTTCCCCAACATCCAATTCGATTGAATTCAAGGAGTCCTGACATTGTTGCTCCATCTTGACGTTAAAATATACGCCGGTCTCAATGGTACACCCAATGTGTTTCTGAGGCGATATGCTAAGCAAGTAACCGGGTTTCTCACGGATATCTTCAGATTACCATTAGCAAGTGGAAAATGTCTTCTGATTGGAAAAAAGCTCGTGTAGTACTGGTGTTCAAAAAATGTGACGGATTGACAGTTGACGATTATCACCGTGTGTCTATTACACGTAGCTGTTGCGAACTGTTGGTGCATTGTTGCCAGCTACTTGCGAATGTTTCTTTGTCATCGCAATTTATTTTTCTGAAAATCAGCATTGGTTTAGAGAGGGTTTGTTCACTGTAACTCCAACTGTATTGTATGTGCTAGATATGTATCTGCTAGTATGTGTTCGATATGACTGGACAAACAGACGTGGTGTTTCTTGACTCTAGAAAAGCTTTTGATGAGGTGCCTCATGCTATACTTCTGCACAGACTGAAATGCACCGGTATTCCTTTTCATATCATCCGTTGGATTCAAGCCTACCTGAAAGATAGAAAACAGTACGTAGCAATCAATAATACCCCTTCAAGTGTGCGTAGTGTTTTTTCCTGTGGTCCACAAGGAAGTGTGCTTGGTCATTTTCAGTTGATGTGAATGATTTAGTTGAGGATGTTCCTTACGATGTATTTGCTTATTCGCTGATGATTGTGTGGGGTTGATAGAAATTTCTACCGAACATAATCGCATGTCTGTGCAATAGGCACTTTTTCCTATTGATCAGGTCTTTCTCGAAGAGACCGAGAGAGAAACAATATTTACTGCCAAGAACTTGTTGACCGTAAACGGCTGGATCTTAGTGTGACTCCCATACAGCAGAGACCTCGAATGCCCAGTTAACGAGAGCTTCCTGTGTTGTCCGTTCCTGCTTCATTAGCAGTTTTTTTCCTTAGAAGGATCTGCCAGGAACTTACGGAGTGGGGGCTTCCCCTGACGTCCCCAAAAGATATAATCTTGTGTTGCCAGTTTCTGTGACTACCAGTTTTGACATGTGGGGTCGTGTTCGCCATTTGTGATTAAGGGTAATCCGTGGAGGCTTACAGTTGATCGGGTTTGATCCTCCTTCAATCCGTGGCCTATGTTTTGCTGAGGTCTGCGTGCGGAGGTGGGTATATCCGCTGACTGACTGACTGACTGATGCTTCTGAGAGGAAGAAGGAAAAGGAAAGAGCACGGGCCTTCCTACTGGTTCAAAGAGTGAAAGAAGAGGAGAACAAAAGAGAAAGGAGAGCAAAGAGTGAAAGAAAAGACGCGCCGTGCTAATATGCCCCAGGCCGATCCCGGAGGCAGTGCAATACCGGGCCGACCTGCGCCAGAGTGCTTCAAGCCAAGCACTTCGCCATATTTCAAAAATAAGTTTGATATCTTAGGTCCTTAGGTGTATCTTAGTTGTTCTGGGGCGCAGTTGAGCAGTATGCGGGCAGCTGGCTTGCTAGCCATTCCTTTGGAGAAGTTTTCGACGGCACGTTTATAGTCACTGAAAACAGGGTGTGTTGATGGATTCGTGATGGCAAGCTCCATAGCGAACTCCTCGGCTTCTACGACTGGGGCCGTTTTGACCACAGCCGCATTTGTAATCCTTCCTTCCCCAGTTGCGGCACACACCGTGGAACCGTGGTGACTTTGTTTAGCTCAATCTACGTACACCACGCGTGAATTACAGCCGTACTTGTCCCGCAGCGCGTTAGCTCTTGCAATCCGTCTTCCATCATAATTGTCCTGAAGCATGTTTTTGGCCATAGGTTTTACGACCAAGCAGTGCCAAAACCCATCACTGAGCTTCGTTCGGCCTCCCAATTCCATTGCGGGATTGATACCGAGTTGGCTCAAAATGTTTCTCTCCGTACGAGCGCGTGAAAGCCTTTCTCTTTGCGCTGGTTTGTGAGCCTCAGTGAACTCCCCCACGCTGTTATACACTCCTGGCCCAAGAAACATTTCAGTGCATGCGTATTTAGGAAGCCCGAGGGCAGCTTTATATGCCTTGCGTATGACGCTGTTCACAGATTCCTCCTTAGCAAGAGAAAAGGGGTGGTACAAAAGAGAATATGTGTTTCGACTGATGAGGAAAGCTGGAGTCAGTTTGCATAGGTCTGCTTCCTTCATTCCGCGGTGCTTTGTGGCCACCCTTTTGAGAAATCCGCCAAATTGGCGCGCGGGTAATTAAAAAGAAGCGGCCGAACTTGCTTCCTTATTTTCTTCATGTTAGTGTAATTTCATAAGTTGAGAAATATAAATATTTAGCTATTACAGTTAATAATAAGCTAAACTGGTCGACACATATTACTAATGGTTGTTCAACCGCGTCTGGAAAGTTACGGGTTTTACGAAGAAAACTGAAATCAGCTCCAGTACACCTGAAGAAATTAGCTTATGATACTTGTATATAGCCTTTTCTTGAGTATGTTTCAGCAGTGTGGGACCCGTACACACATACACAAAAAGGGCATCATACAGCTTGTAACAGTAAACAGGAAAGCTGTTAGGTTCATATTTAGATAATATTGAAGAGTTATTATTAGAGTTAATGGACTAAAATAATAGTAAAACGCTAGAAACCTGTAGGAAGATTAATCGACCGACATTTTTTCTACAACAGCTTAACAGAAAAAAAAATGAACTTGAACTTCCACACTGCATTAAACCTTGTACAGTAAGAAGAACTCGGAACGCTCACGAGCACTCACTTGTCCCGATCTCTGCTAAAACAGTTTTAAATAGTTTTTGCCAACAGCTGTAAAAGACTGCAATTTCTTACCGACACATATATTTAATTCTGAATATTTTTATAGCGAACTCGACCGCATTTCTACATATGAAATTATGTGAACTGGTGTTTTTGTATTTCTTACGTCTTGTTTGCTGCTAGACATAGTATGTTTTCAATTCCTTTAATTGTATGCAGAAAGTATGTATTTCACTCCTGCTTGGGTTAAGCATTGGGCTGCAGTATTTTGAAATAAATAAAAGCGGTGTTCGAACAGTGGGCTAGAAAAACCTGTCTTCTGTCAGCTTTGCGTCTGTGCCGACATCAAAACAATGACTTGTTGTAGAGACTGGACCAACACGTCAAAGGCGACGGCATAACCCTAATATGGTGGGAAGGGGGGTTCTTCATGTCTGTCAGGTTGAGTCAACGACACATTGAAATTGGAATTGCATCCTAGCCATACACCTAAAGCTTGCCGTTGTAAACAAAAAGAAAAGCTTTTTTTCTTACAAAGAGGCGTGAGTGAGTGCTGATCGTCGGGATTAACATGAATGTCAAACTAAATGTCAAAACTAAAGCATCGATTCCATTGCTGTAATAATCAAAATACTTCCTACAACCCAATCGCGTTGTGGAAATATGCTCGGCAGTGTTTTCCAGGACCCGAATGACCGTAAATCACGGCTGTCACGTATACGAGCGGCCGCGGAGCTACAGCAGCCCCCCCCCCCCCCCCTTCCCCAGAAAAAAAAAAGCGCCTACACCGAGGAGCGCCAATCGTCATGAAATGGAAGCGCCAGAAACCGTCTTTGGGTTCTGTTCTATAGGGTGTGCACTTTTAATGGTTTAGGAAATGTTTTAGCTTGAAAGAGTAATACAAAATTCCGCAAGATTGAACAAATATTTTTATTACATTTCGCTTGTTGTTGTCAGTTTTATCTCATTTGTATTCACCGCCCGCTGCAAAAGTAGATGCATAAATATAATGTATATATTTGCACACATCGGTCAATAGCCTGTTCTTGCATTCGCGTACGAGCGTACAAACCTCATCGTTGCAGCAAATCATGGAAAATTACTTCAGGGTACATCGCTAGATAAGCAGAGTTTCTAACGTGTAAGTTGCGTTGTTTCATTTACTCTTGTCCTTTCACTGTGAGCGGCTGCGCACATGCACGCGCACGTTTTCTTGATATTCTTCGTGATTTCAGCTATAGATACGGACGCGCACAACGCTTGGTCAAAACATTATCTACCCTCTTAACTTATGAAAGCATAGTAGATCAAGCATTCGGAGGGAGGTCAACACCACTAAAGGGCCGCTTACTACTACGGCTTGGCCATTTTATGGAAGTGATATTCTGGGAAGTCACTGTCGTATGCGTTTCGAAAACGTTCGGTAGAACGTTCATCCGATACTTTGTGTTACACTGCTTTCATATTTCTTTGGTGAGAAAAAAAAGTACTCCCTTTTGAGTCTGCAATTATAAAGAGAACCAAGGTCATGCGATACTGACGGCATGTGTGCTCTTTTTTCGTTCATTCATTGATTCCTTCATTTATTGATACTGTCAGCCTATGCAGCTTATTAAAGGAGTGGAAAATTTTGTATAAATGCACATTCAGTAGGGGGTACATTTCAACGACTATAAAAATTCGAAACAATTAAAATAAAAGACAAGCAAACTCACTGATCATAAAAAATAAACTAAAAATCAAATTATCACACAATAAACGAATATGCAAAGGCACAACTACGATATAGGTACGTTAAATTTCAAGTATGATTTTAGGATTCTATGAAAGGCATGAAGCGAATAATTTTTTCAATGGAGTCAGGCAGAATGTTTCACTCTTTAATGGCTCGAGGAAAAAAGCTGTTTTTTTTTAAACAATCATTTTGAGATACTGGTATGGGAATATACATACTATGGCGGTGTCTTGATGGCTCGTTGAGGTGTATTGCAAAATAGTGTGATGTATTAATCTTAAAGTGACCATGAAATAGAAGGACAAGAAACTTCAGCCTTTCTGTCTTTGTTCGACATTAATAGTTTTTCAAGGTTTGCTAATTTTCATAATTCGGTCGGAGAATCGGTATGGCGATATTTATTTTAGATGAAATGGGAAGCGAGTCTTTGAACTTTTTCAATTTGTTTTGTTAGGCGGGGTGTAGGGATACCACACAATTTTATCTTTTTCAAGTACAGTTTTTACCACGGAACGATAAGTCAGTATTTTTATATCGGGAGTTGCACTACGGATTTTACGACTTAGTCACCAAATTGCCTGGCATGCCTTGGAACACACATTAGATGAGTGCGTGTTCCAGCGTAGGTCGGAAGTGGAAGTTCAACCAAGATACTTGTGCTCTTTGTTGTGTTGTGTTAACCTGCTTACCTGCAATGGAGTAAGAATACATTATAATATTTTTTCTTCCTGGTTACAGACATGATTGCAGATTCAGATTACAGATTCTTTTGTTCCCATGCTGCGTAACTTTAGTGGGGCGCTCGCCGATACCGATGCACTTGCCTCACTTCATGCTTAGTCTTCTAGTTAGGCAGGCGCTAACCTCGTTCGCGTTTTCTCTGATGCTTTCATCAAAACATAAGGTAGTTTGTCAAGCTTATTTTCAGGCTGCACGGACTGGAAAAGTTTAAGCTCGAATTCCTTTTTTTTAATTGTCGCTTGTGCAAGATAAATAGTTCTAGCCGGCTGCCTTGCTTGCTGAGTGGCAAATGCATCAGTTTCAGAAACTAGTTTCGAGCGCTGGTTTTGACAGTGGAATCCTTTCTTCCTGAATTTACGTAATGTCTCTCTTTTCACATTCATCTCGCGCTTTGGATCGCCAAACTATGTTTTGACCGGGTGTGAGGTCTGCTCGTAAATACTCTTTTTCTCTACCTACGCTGCCTCCGCGTAACGCCTCCTTTGTTGGAATCACCCGCTATTTTCCAAGCTGGTTCGAATGGTACGCACTGCTTTTTTTTTGTGCGAGCTCAATTTCATGACACTGCGTCAGCCCATGCAAGCGGGCTCGTAAATTTGTCAGTGCGTGAAACAACCAGTGCCCTTCTCCACAGCGTACTTACCTACTGGCCAAACAAGTAATCGCGAGTTTCGAGTAAACAAAACTTTGCTTGACAAATTGCTGACCTATATTTTAATTACGTTATTCAGAGAGACTCGTGCTACATGTGACGTGAATGATGACGCAGTTTACAGAACGCTACAAAACACTATAATTTATGTGTAGGTGGGGGTTTGAAAGCAGACCATAATATAGAAACGTATAAGGACGCGTTGCTTCCTGCAGCTTATTCACCTTTTGTCGTCTTGTACACTATAATTAGCGCTTCTTTATCACAAGTTATGATGACTAGTTTTCTGTAAGATGTAAGTTAAAGGCGAGTTAGAGGCCAACCGCGTAGCTTTCTGCGCGCGTTAATTACTGCAGTGCAATATAACTCATGTGAAGGAGCAACGTCGAATGGAATATGGGATATAACTGACCAAAAAAAAAAAGAAGCTCAAGTCAACCATTCACTCATTATCGATTCGTATCGTGAACCTCCATCACGTGGCAGAGTAAACGCGTAAATGAGGTTTCTCGAAGCGCCCTTGGAATCAGGTGCGCCTTCCCTTCCTTGACTTGAGGCGCGGTCGATGTCTCAGTCGAGCTGGGTGGCGGGAAATTATCGGCAATGTCCGGATGATGACAGCCGTCGACGCCGAAGATGGCACTCGTGTTACTTGTCGTCGGTTGTGAAAGGCTGCGGGGCCTGACAAAAGGCGGCGGAAAGCCAGACAGAATGAACCGAGGCGCTGAATAAGTCGCATACGCTGGTCGGAATGCCGCATTGGAGATAACATGGTTCCTCGCGTTAAGCTAAAGCTAGGGAACTATGAGAGAAGGGAAACGTGGCTTTACTGAGTATGGGGTATTGTAATTTTGTTAATTTACTTCTACTACTTGTACTTCATTTACTAAAGTCCGAAAAATTAAACAACTACGTGAAAAAGAGAGGGCCGAGAAAGTTGCGTTGCTTCGCCTACACCAATTCGACTCGCGATTTCGCTTTCAGGGAAAAAAAGGAAACCTTTTTTTTGCATAGTTGTAAGAAACAAAAGTTGCAGCTAAAAGAAAGGGTCTTCAGAAGCGCTGAAGCTAACGCCTCTTATGCAATAGTTCACGCATATGGAAGAAGAACGAATTGCCGACTAAAAGGCAGAAAAGTTGAATGGAGTCTGATATCCGTGTAAAAAGCAGCTATCTTGTGAAAGCTGACGCCGCGAATTGCTAAGTTCAGCGTTACGTCATAAATCTCTACGTCGCCCAGAATGTCATGCTGGCCCTTTCTCGCGCGCAAAATACCCGGTGGATCCCCGGAATGCATAAAACTATATCTATTTAATTTGTTTTTTTTATGTTTATAACGCTATCGACAGCCCCGCTGCTCCTTTTTTCGATAATTACCAGAAAGTGTGGATGATATCTTGTTTTAGTTTTATCAAAGCTGGCACCGGACAGGAAAAAAAAAGTTAACTTTCTGGGAACAAATATGGGCAAAAACATCTCTTATTTCCATAATGACGCAATCGATTTAAGCTTTAACGTTCAGCTTGGGATGCCTTGAAGCTTGAAGAATGTTATCAATATTTTTTTCGGATTTCATTTTGTTACAGACATACATTTCCGTTTGCGTTGTTGAAAAAATTTCTCCCCGGTCTAAAAATAAGCGAATTTATTTTCGTGACCAAAATAGCAATAGAAACAATTCCAATTATGTCTTGCACCAAGCGTGAAGTCAGGAGGTAGAATTATATGGTGCTCAGTAAAGTGAGTTTTATTTCTCCCGAAGGCAATGCTGTGACCTATAAGAGCCCGTAATCATGTAATTAAGCTACAAGAGTACAGGAGGCTCCATTTGCGAGCTCGTCTTACGTAGAATGTTTGTAGAATCCAACTCAGTAATGCTATCAGTAAGAGCAATTCTTGTGTCTGTTATCATAATATTTATCTTACGCCGGTAATGTTGGATTTGGTTTTCAGCGGTCTCCTGACAACTGCCAGACAATACTGCTAAGGCTATGCCAGCATAACAGTACTCTGGCCGCCAGTACTTTGCACTGGTGGCTAGTTGCTTCGGTGATAAATGCACTAGCAGCAAGAGTAATACTTCCGTGGTACACGGGTAAATTTTATCGGGAATACCGTGTGGACGCAGAAAGAATTAGATTTAAGTGTGAAGCTCAATGAGTCAGATGGCGTCCCTTCTGACAAAAAATGGTGAATGTTCAGAAATGCCTGCTTCGAGTGGTAACAATGTGTACAGGCCAATAAGATGAGGTAGTCATGACGAGAAAAAAATCTGCGCAGAAATAATCTAACATGAACTAGCATTATCGTTTGGGAGGCGATATATTAGTTGCGAATATGGCCACTGAAAAATGGTTTTATGTATAAAAACGCGAATACGGTGAGCCTAGAGAAACAAGGCGATGTACTTACAGAGCACTGAAAAACTCAAATCTCAAAGCTTCAAATTGGGGTCTTGTTTTTATCAAAGGGGAGCGGGCGAGCTTACAGAGGTAAGAATGAATAACCGCTTTGCTGTTATTTTCTTGCTCTGAAAACGGGACCCAGTGACTGCGTATTGTTGAAAAATTTGCGGCTTTGTAATTGGCATCGTCTGAAAAAAAAATATACACCTCATATGGGGGTCTGACGTTCCATCAGTCTTATTGTGACCGGGCTTTTAAATATGGTGGAACCGCACTTTGACGGATAGTGCCATTACTGGTTCCAGGAAAGCTTTTTTTGAATCGTTAACATTCCATCGGGCGCTCACACATGTTTGTCTCAAATTTTCTTGTCAGCACTTGTCAAATTTTCGAAGGTACCAATCATACGTGCTAGATACTTGGAAAATCGTCCACCAAATCAGTGCCAGCTAACTTGTTTTCAGTGAATAAATATTACAAAGTGCCTGCCATCGCAGAAGGAGTGACGCCTTGAGTTCCTGTCAGCACCGGACTTTCTGCATCGGCTATGCTTCGCGTGATGCCTACATTTTGCTCTTTTTGTGAGAGAGGCGGACCTCCCGAAAGAGAAAAAAAAAGTATTTGACACATTGGATGCCTTGGTTCCCGACTGCGGTGCTCCAAACACGCTCCATCCCGACGACAGCATTTCAGCGGCTGTTGCGTTGAGATGTTTGCCGCAGGTGTGCATTGGGGCTTTCCATGTCTCCTCCTGTTGCAGTGAGGCAGGCACAGGCGCTCTCCATCGAACGCCTCACCAGCCACTCTACTTTCCTCGTCTTTTTATTTTCATTGTAGCCAGCAGGACTGCCAGATAAACGACAGCGACGAATACAGACACCTGCGAAGGGTGGAGGTCGCGAAATATACGTCGGCAACACGAAGCTGATCGTAAACAAATCCATGTATTGACCTCGGCCGGCTTATTCTTGAGCACGGAGTGCGAGTGGGTTTTGTGTGATTTCGGCGAAGAGAAGCAACTTGGTGGCCCGCACTCCGCTCGGCAGCTTTTTCTTCTTTTTTCTTTTCTTCTTTTCTTCTCTGCCTTCGATCGGAGAAGACTTGTCCAGAGGCGCTAGGTGCGCCCTAGCCTCCCTTTGGCGGCTTTCTCAAAGTCGGACCGTTGCAATCTCTTTTATTGGCTCCGTGGGCGCAAGCGTGTTGAATGATGCGTGTGAAAGCCGGACAAATTCGTTCGGCATATTTGCTTTGTGTCACGGCTTGATCAAACACCGCTCTCAACGTAATGACTGGGTTAGGCTCTAGGTACTTCATCACCTAGATTTCGGTATTTACTTTCCTGAGAGGCATTGGGTTACACTGGTTCCTAGGGGCGACAAGAGCTTTGACGATTGCCAGAACGTGGCCTAGATTAATCGTGCCTTTCATATGCGGCGCGGAAACTATTGTTAGCGCAGCTAAGTGCAACCCGACGAGGATTATTGAGCCATGTGCGTCCCTTTGCCAGAACAGCTCTTCCGAAGCGTGCGCAAAGGCATGCTCATTCGTCTCATTTTGCTTGCGCAGGCTAGACAGGTGTCCTGTGGGCAGCTAATGTGCAACCATTCAATGTTCAGCGGGCTTTGCGTGGCGCGCCGAAGCACGAGCAAAGCTTTGAAATCAGTATAATTCTATATGTGGTGTTCACATCTCTACCAGGAACCAAATCCTGCAGTGTACGCCCTCTAACCGTGTTAGCAGCTCATAAATGGTGCCTTTTACGGAGAAAGCAATAAACGCAACGATTTAATCAGCAAAGAATGTTTATCTTTTTGTGCTGTGCAAATACTATAAGTGATAACCATGCTGACTACTCTAACAATCTGAAAGGATGGCTTTGCTTATGCTTTCATTCTGCGTGTGCGGTCTTGTACGTGTGTGTGTGTGTGTGTGTGTGTGCGTGTGCGTACGCGTGCGTGTGTGTGTGTATGTGTGTGTGTGTGTGTGGGTGGGGGGTGTGCCTGTGTGTGCTTGCGTGTGTGTGTGTGTGTGTGTGTGTGCGTGCGTGTGTGCTTGTGCGTGCGTGTGTATGCTGCGTGCATGCGCGTGCGTGTGTGTGTGCGTGTGTGTGTGTGGGTGGGTGGGGGTGTGCCTGTGTATGTGTGTGTGTATGCGTGTACGTGTGTGCGTGTGTGTGTGTGTTTGTGTGCGTGCGTGTGTGCGTGTATGTGTGGGTGGGGTGTGCCTGTGTATGTGTGTATGTGCGTGCGTGTGCGTGTGTGCGTGCGTGTGTGTGTGTGTGTGCGCGCGCTTGTGTGTGTGTGTGTGTGGGTGGGTGGGGGGTATGTCTGTGTATGTGTGCGTGTTTATGCGCGTGCGTGTGTGCGTGCGCAGCATGGCTTCAATGCATTGCTATTTCAAACTAAAACCCGAGAAGTCTTGTTTTACTTTGTATCCTTACGCGAAATTCCTGCGGTTATTATGCGCAATTCTTTTTTACGCTCATTGCGTGCCGCAGCTTTATGCCCAGCCATGCGTGGAGGCAGCTAGGCGGCGGAAGAACGGCTCGGCGATTGTTCAACTCTCCAGGCTCGTGCATAATAGACGAGCCACAGCTCGCGCGGACGTGCCTTTTGAGGAGAAAAGCCCTTCCTGCGGCGCAATCGTTTGCCAAAGAGGTCGTTGTTTGACGCCTAATCGCTCAAAGCTCCTTCGCCTGGCAGCGAAAAAACAACAAACAAATAACTTAAAAGAAAAGAATCGTTCACCGCGGCTGGCGCGCTTTCCTCCGCGCTTCGCAGCGCTCGGCCACCTTCGTCGCGGCCACCGGCTGTAGCGCTTAGGCAGTTATTTTGGGGAAACAGTTAGGGGGGGGGGGGGGGGTGCGACGAGCAAAGCGCGCCATCCTCACGCCAGGCGCTAATAGAAAATAACGAGCCTTTGCCTAGCTTCCAGATATCCCCATAACGGCAGGCTCCGTCATTCCATCAACACGAACGTGGTGCTGCGGGGCAGCTATTGTTTCTGTGCAGCTCTTGCTTTTGGCGCTGAAACGTTGTTGTTGCCGTCCATTGCTGCTTTTATACGTTCTTTCCAACCGCCATAGCAGCTACTTGTTCCTGCCGTCCCATTTCCAACTCTCGGGTACTGCCCATCGCTGCAGCAACAATTTGTCCGCGGTGAAGTAGCTTTCTTCTTCCACGATGGTCCTCTCTCTTCCAACTCTTTTGCTTGTTTTTTCTTTTTTTGTACGCAACAGGTAAAGTATTGCGCCACAGTTAAAAAGCGAAAACCAAAGGATTCGCTGAAAGGATGTAAGTTCATTACGACATCGTATTTTCTGGGAGTTCCAGCGCAGCCTGGTAACGAAGAAAAACTAGGTTCGCTAAAAATGGGGTCGTAATTGGGAAAGATAAACTTGTTTTCCTTCCATGCTCACGCTTATTTGCTCCCACGAGAATAACCTCTCCTATAACCGGCTTTCCGCTCTTATTTTATTGCAAAGCAATTGTAGTTTATGAACTTGTGCAACAACATTGACGTTATTAAAACCAACAAAGAATTGATTTCGGCAAATACACCCTGTTCTTGCTTCACATGTGCCACGTATTCAGTTGATTGCGCACTGATAAAACAGATGGGTTTATTACCAGCACTACCTTGTGCCAGTGCCAATTTTATTTGCTACTAGCACGATGTCATTCATGCCTAGAAGAAAGTATAAGCAAGGTGAAAAGTTGTTCCAGTCGGACTGTGAGATCACTGTTGTTTTCCTGCCCTAAGATGGAAAATAAAAACCACCTCTCTCAAACTTGCTCGCACAGTGGCGAAATCCTGACATCCCGCATTCAGCATGGCCTACGAGTGCGAAAGCTGCATAATCGCAGCCTAATTTAAAGACCGCGAATCATGATCTCACTTCAAAGCTAAGGTTTGAATTTTTAGAACGATTGCTGTAATTATGCTACCGATGACCGTCTATGCTTATTTTAACTATATAAAAACTAACTAGTACTAATACCTTCATTAAATGAAATAAGCGTATGCCTGTTGACGTATGCTTTGTCTTCAGTCGATCCCTTATCAAGATAACGTCGCATGAGGTGCTTGCGCTTAAATAACACATGTGCAGCGTATGGAACTGCAGTTATCAGTGGCTTCCGTTCTATATAGACACCGGTACCCTGTATAGAAGAAAGACAGGTACCAAGCAACACTGAAATTTATTTGCGTTTAGCGGGTAAGTCAGTGACAGTACGCCGGCATGCTATTGCGAAGCTATGTGCGACTCACAACAGACTGCACTAGCTAAAGCGTGCGAAAGTGATGTTTAACGCTGTACCTGGTCCATTTGCCTACGCGTTCCTCAACACCTATCTTCCACTGAGAGCAGCCGCAACGGGTCGCTGGCGGCGGCACTCTATCAAGGTGAGCCTGTCCGTTATGACAGTGATAGAGTATGAGAAACTTGTGGACCACGCGGAATGCGTCTGCTTCTCTCACATTAATCGTTTTCGCTTCACTGGTTAGGTGCTTTTTTTTCACATCGCTTCATTCGCTGCTTAGCAACGCTCTAAACACTTCAGCAGAGCTTCCCGGTTGTTAATGCGTTTCCGTTAGGTTTAATAAGGTACGGCTTGCGATGCGTTATTTGTAAAAAAAAAAGTAAAATAGAACATTGCGCGGAACTGCGTCAATTTGTGCAATTACAGAACAAAAGCTGTGATTAATGTCTGCTTTGAAAACAGGTAGTGATGAAGGAGGAAAACACTTCTTACGAAGTTGCACATTCATTACCCCCCTCTCCCCCCCCCCATCGCTTTTTTCATCCGTCGTTACTTGAGGTTCATTCGCGTGTTGTGGTTGTGTTGAAGAACTTCAAGGACTGCATTGTCAACGATAACGACGAAACGTGCTTCATTGCCAACTGTGGCATTTCCGTGGAAAGTTTCCTTGAATTTTTGTCTTTTTACTTACGTTCGACCTTCGTTGGATGGGGTGAAAAAGTTTTCGTCCAACGGTCTGGTGTGTGTATTGGGTCTCGAGTCGCCCCGGTGTTGAGTGACATTTTCCTCAGCAGGATGGACATGACGCTGGAAGAAGATCTTAAGGATTTAGCTGTGAAAGTGTTTCGCTATGTAGGCGATTTTTTAAGTGTTTCTGAACCATGGGTCTCCCAGGAAAAATAGCGCTCGTGTCGTCTCGTGTTTCTTCCTCTACGTCCTGTGTTTTGCGCTGCCTAAAGATGAATCCATTCCAACTCGCCCAGTTTTCTGTTCTGGTATTTTTGTAATTTCACTATTTGTTGCGCCTGGAGCTGTGCAGCACACACCACAAAGTGACATAAATGTGGAATAGGTTCGTCAAAATTAGCATAATCTCTGAAACAAGTTTCGTTGATACAGATTGTCAGCGAATGGAGCGCCTCCTGTGAAGGGGCGTTTTGCTTCCTGCGAGGAAACCACTGTGACAGAGAGACGGCGAGAGCGTTCCTTTCTTTCCCGTTCCTCACTATAGCTTTACATTCTTCAAGCCGTGGCTGCAAAATATTTCCGGGTTCAAAAAGTCTGCGATATAATAATACCGCGCTGAAAAGATGAGCCGAAAGCGAATGCAATGCCAGCCTGCGAGGCTATTTATTTCCGTAGCGCGCACCGGGTTCAGGGAAGGGAGAAGAAGAAGCGGTGCCTGGAGAGCTGTAAAAGAAATGATGCGGGCTCTTTCGCAATGTGCCCTGTTTGTATCGCTGCTTCTGCAGGTTAAGAAAACACAACGCGAGGCAAAGACGGCGCCAGATGTGACGCTACTTCCTTTTTAGCCCCACGCGTGCTTCGGTCCTTGAACCCATCGCGGTAAAAAAAAAAAAAAATCAAACTGACAGAGACGACGGACAGGCGAGGGGCAGCAGGTGTTGAAATCCGAACAATGCCCCACACGGGAAGAATAAGGGAAGGTTAGGATGTGTTCAGATCTCATTGTTTGGCTTTCTCTGACGGCTGCTTTCTGCCTTGGGGTCGGCGCGGTTCTTTCCGTCTGCTGGGAAGACGAAAAGCAAGATGTCTTAGCGCTTATTTGGGGCGGCGATGTTCCCGTCTTTCTGGTGTGCCGAAACAATGAACGCCGGCGTATCATCGACACGAGAACAGAGCCTCAAGAAATTGTAAATTGAGCAGCGGAGCTGCGGCTCTGGAGGGAGGTGGGATATCGGTGATTATGAATTGATGCGGGTGATGACGTGTTCAGCCTGCAGCCGAGTTGCTTAAAAAGAATTAAAGTGCGCGCTCATTGTATGAACATGAAAGGAAGAGCGAAGCAGCATGAAGTGATTAGAAGCGCGATGCTTCTAATCCTCCGAGAGAGAGGCAACTTTTATGAGCGATAGGAGAAGCATCTTAAGGCGTGCTAGAGAAAAACTGACATTTTCGCCGGGAAATAAAACAAAAGAACGCGAGCAAGGAGTTCATGCAAAACAAAGATGGAGCTACAAGAATAACATATTGAGCGCCTTATCACTTCCTTGCATAATGAATTTTTTTCATGTAAAGGATTTGCCATGCAGTGTCTCCATGCTCGAAAAAAAAAATGCGAAGAGAAACGGAAGCGTACACCATCAGCTTGTCAGGTTCGAGGAAGTTAAACGGCTCAGTATTAGGATGTTTTGACGCCAAGAGATGTAATCATACGAGGCTTACCGCGAAAATGGACTACAAGCATATAGGCAGAAGACTTCAAGCTGCCTGGGGATACCTGTTTGTCATAGCATAAGCCTGCCGCCGAATGAGACATTGAGGGGCTTAGCCGAATGCTATGAATGAAGGAATGAGGCTTTGCGGAAGTATTAACCACGCTATCGCCACTTTGCACAGAGAGTTTGTATTGTGCATGTTTGAGCGGTTCGAAGCGTGCGTAAAAACATTTTACAGGTAAAAGTTTCACCTGACAGGCGCTTACACAGTTTTTTTTTATTTATTTACTTTTTTTTCGTTCTTCGCGTCGACGAGGAGGCGCATGATAGTGGAGGCGCCACAAAGTGAATGTTTGGGGAAATGCCAAGAGAGAAAAACAAGAAAAGTCTTTATAAATTCTGGTTGCTAAACCATTTTCCCGCACTTAACACAACCGCCTTTTACTCAGCCTTTTACGCATTCCCAAAGAAAGTGAAACAGGAACTTTATGCTGCACGTTTAAAGTAGCTAGAGGTGAATTAAATCTTAAGCTCCGTGGGTGCATTCAAGAGGTGAGTAAATTTGCCAAGAAGACGAATAAACTTGTTAAATAGTAGAGGTGTTATCACAGCGCCCACGTGGAGTGCATGATTCGTAGCTTTATTCTTGCAGTTTAGTTCTTGATTTATACGCTTGACAAAAAATGTAATGGCGTGCTTAAGTACGGGATAGATATCCACACATGCCCCAAGGCAGGAAGAGGATTTTTATGGCTAAATTTAGAGATCAGATTTTTCGATTTTGGGTGCCCCGCCGCAGTGGCTCAGTGGTTAGGGCGCTCGACTACTGACCCGGAGTTCCCGGGTTCGAACCCGACCGCGGCGGCTGCGTTTTTATGGAGGAAAAACGCTAAGGCGCCCGTGTGCTCTGCGATGTCAGTGCACGTTAAAGATCCCCAGGTGGTCGAAATTATTCCGGAGCCCTCCACTACGGCACCTCTCTCTTCCTTTCTTCTTTCACTCCCTCCTTTATCCCTTCCCTTACGGCGCGGTTCAGGTGTCCAACGATATATGAGGCAGATACTGCGCCATTTCCGTTCCCCCCAAAAAACCAAAACCAACCCCGTAAAATATGCTCGGAGGAGAGTACCTGAGTACTGGCTGTTGTCGCTGCGAGGAACCAACCCTTGCTGTGCTTTTAGAGTGATAAGGTTATCATTTTGGCTCGCCAGAGTAGTGATCCGTTTTTCGCGTAGTCAGGGATTGTGGGAATACGAATGTGATGAGCAGATATGGCTCTGCTTTATGCTTGCTGCGTTCCTTCTCACGTTGCGAATAATAGCGTTTTGTGAGAAAGTTTAGTGTTTGGTCACTATCCTCACAGTTCAGTGAGCTTTCTTCGGCGTTTCCAGGATCCGAGTAATTTTTTGTAATGTCCGCTTTAAACACGCCGAAGACGCTGGTTGCTACATTGGCATCGTCTTTAAATGATGTTTCTATTGCCTCCGAGTGCATCCCTTAAGGGCAACTGCAGAAATTTCAGAATTCTAGGAGTTTACAGAAGTCGAAGGTGTGGAACTTGGAGATAGACCAAGCGAAGTCCTTTTGGGCTAACATTTTAAATGGTGACCTGATCGTCGATTAAAGTCGCTACAGCTTTCAAGCATTTCCGCAGCGCTCAGTGATAAGTGGGAGGGGGGGGGGGGGAGGGGGGGGGGGGGGCTCATGATGACGTAATCTACGGTACAGGTACATTTCCAACGCGTAAACGCTTAATTTTAAGGAAGAAAACCAATGTCACCGAAGGAAAAGAACGCCGAGCGTAGTTTGGTAGCATCCTACGACGCACGGCAGCGGAAATTTCAAACCTAACATCCGCAACGCCACAGAAAGCTTCTCCGCACTCCTCTGTTGATATCAGGAGAAGCCTAAAATTAAATCGTGAATTACGTCATATTTTTTTGAATGCTAGAACGAAAAACAAGGAAACTTGGCATGCTTTACCAATAGCTTATCCTGATCTGGCGCCATGAATATCGCGGAATTCTAAAAAAGCGTCTCAGGTGCCCTTTGAATGAGGTGAGATGTGGAGAGTCGTGTTGCTTTTGTATATGGCTAGAGGCTCCAGCTGCGCTACGATTTCAGCATCACTTGGTGTTTGCGAGTCCTCAGCGTCTTTTTCGTAATTGGCCAATTTCTCCTGTATACTAATGCCACCCATCATTTTTCATCAGTGATATTATTGTCAGCGAGGAAGTTGAGATTTTCAGGAGGTCTGTACGCATTGTCATGGTAGTGGAGTAAGCCGAGATATTTTAAGGACGACGGAAAGGCTCGTTCAACCATCCTTAGCAGGCCAGTTAATGTTTCTTCTTTCGAAAAAGTAAAACATCTCTTTCTCATCAAGTGGGGGAAAGAAGGCTGAGTTGAACTTCTTACAAGAAGCGAATTAATTGCACCATTGTGTTCTGTTACAAGAGGGGGCAGACCAGAGAGGGTCAAAGAGGCTTAGCTGGCTCGTCTTTGTTTCGGGCAATCGGCAAAGACTCAAAGTTCCGTTGAGACTGTTTCTTTTCCAGCCCTTCTTTGTGCTCTTCTTTCTGCCTTGTCGTTGAGCCTGTAGCTTACCTAATTTGGAGCTTTCTCTATAGGAGCTTCACGTAGTTTTAGTGTCCTAGACATTCAATGCTTTAGGGTAGTCTTCAACTGCACTGTTTTGCTAAAGCAGTGTTAGTTAACGTACAGGCGGTAGTATGGTGCTGTATTTTACTTCCTTTGTCGGCTGCACGATGTTCAAGAAATACGTAGTTCATACTTAAGAAATGCAGATCGAATTCATGCACGCACGCACGCACGCACACGCACGCACACGCACGCACGCACGCACACGCACGCACGCACACACGCACACACGCACACACACACAAACACGCTCGTACGCACGCACACGCACACAGACAGAACAGATAGACAGAGACAGCATCGGTGGCATTAGGAGTAAAAAATTTTCGGAGGCATGGCGTTGACGGTGAAGGATAAACGTTTGCCCTTAACGCCCCTAACCCTACATCCCCCCCCCCCCCCCGCCCCTCCCAGCACAGCTTCTCTTCCTTGCGCCAACAAGACAGACATCAATGTGAACTCGTTCATGGCGCTATTTTTGTAGCAGCGAAACGAGTTTAATATATGATCACCATGGGTTACTCTTTTGTGCATGTTGTGTACAAACGCAGTGGTGATATTTCAACAATTTTGGTTCTTAATTTCGCCGCTGCGTGGGGCATGGCTATATACAGACAATATTAATAGGCATAATAAATAATGGTCTATAGTTTTTGCTAGATGGATGCCGGGGCGGTGTTCGTGCTTCAAGTTCTCTCTGGCTCACCAACACCGCCAGCTTGACACACATGACAACTGGTTCAGTCTTTTGCTGAGGTTGTGTGGAAGTAAGCTGCATCTTAAAATAGCCGCATTTTCTAGAACTACCAAGTGCTATTTGTAAAGAGGAGCTTGCTTTACAGCTCCTTCTCTGACCTTGACAGGAACCAGAAGCTTATGAAAAAAAAAAAGAATACGTATATGTACAGACGCTTCGCCGCCATAGAGGCGCGCATAAAATTCGGGAGCGCTGCGCGACCGCAGTCAAGGCCCGGACGTCCGGAAAAACAACACACAGCACTCGCTCAAAAAGAATGAAAGAAAGCGGCACTTGAGGCATAAAAAGAGAGCCGCCGAACGGAGGCGCCACGCGACGCGTCTGACAACCCCCGCACACACATACACACGCGCGCGCGTGTGCGCGGGGTGACAGCGTGCCGAGCCGATCCGGAACGGTGTTTACAAACACGGATCGACGGAGACCCCCGTCGGCGTCGACGGGTCCGCGGTTTTTCTCCGCGGAGTCTGCGGCCAGACGAGGGCGTGGCACATCGACGCGGGGCCCAAGGCAAGGCGCTCTCAAAACAACGGCACGCTGTAGCAACGCCGACCCCCGTTGAGTAAATAGACTTCCTTCCCCCCTCTCTTTTTTCGTTTCTTTTCACGGAGACAGCGAGCCGCATTCACCGAAGCAGCGCCGTGACGGGAGAAGGTCTCGAACCCGGAGCCGGTTGGCTGCTGGCGCCAGAAGTGAAATAAAGTATGAGGGCTTAGCCGCCGATATTACCGCGGCCGCCTCGCGTAATGGCGAGATCCTGCGGCGGAATATCTTCGGACTCCCGGAGGCGGCCACCAGGCACCCTCGTCTAATGATGCCAGATTTCTCTTTGCGCAGCCTCCCCCTGATCCCGGGCGAGTGTGTGTGCGCGCGAGCGGGGTTTTCCTCGGCTCGATGCTCGCCCTTCAGTGCGGGTAATTGAGGGATAGCGCACGAGGTCGACGCGGGCACTGCCTGCCTCGAATGAGGGACGAGACTGTTCTCCTATCGCCAACGCCGCCGGTGTGCGCCAGCCGCACCGGAACTGGCTCATTGGCGTGCAGGCGAACCAGGCTCCCTGCTCGATGCCATGCATCGCCTCCCTCTTAACAAAGACGCGCGGCGATCATGCAACGATATTTCTCTTGCCGCGATGCGCTCGGGCGTGAACGTCTGTCGTTTCGTGCCTTCCATGCTGCGCCTGTCGGAGACTGCGCTAGGGAGCGGCCTGGATTGCAGCACTGCTTTGTCTCAACCGCCGTCGACGCCAACAGTTGCAGTAGTACGATCTCTTTTTTTTTTCTCTCGCTTTTGCTAAATTTAGGAATTATAATGCGCGATCATTTGTTGCCTTCGAACTCTCCCTCTCGGCGCCGGGAGGCCTGCTTTGTTTTAAGTGGCATACTGCAAGTAGAGGGAGTGACGTAAGCACCCCGCTGATAGGCTACATTCCGTAAGAACCGCCAAAAGGAAAGGAAAGAAAGAATACGAAAAGAAAAAAAATACGACACCCACTTTGGCGGCCAACGATGAAAACCGGAACGTAACAGGATAGCAATGTTTTTGCAGCTGCATATTTAAGGCACTGAACGACGTATTTCAAAAGTCGACCGTCCCGACATTTATGCGATAGGCTTCTCGATTACGCCGTTCACATAACGCTTCTTTAGCTTTTGTAACGCCGGATTATTGGGATTATAACGACCATGTGCGCAAAGTACATTTCAACAAAAAGTTGCAACTTTCAAACAAAAAGAAAGCACGAATTACAACACAATTGCTGAACAATGCCAGTGAGAGGGCTCGGGTTATATGATTTCTAGTATTCTTTGACCTTGTTCTGTGATTATTTATAGACACAGCGCAAGTCGATATAAGCTCATTTTTAGTTTCTCTCTCCTTTAACTGATGCCTATAATATTGCCATAACTATACCTCTTCATGCGAATCCGCGCCACATCCCGAGACAGGATATCTTGAGGCCATCAATTTCTTTCGTGTATGCGGTGCTGCGGATGCAGCCAAATTATAACGTTGCGAAACATTAAAAGCCAATACGTGTATTTTCTTTTGGCGACTTTTTACGAGTGAACTTAATTGCCTGAACGAAAAAGAGAAATTAAAGTGTGGACTTTTGAACTGACATCCGAAACCCGTCCATAACCAGACACGCTGCACAAAGACCACTGGCTAGTGATTCGGCGAGCACGAATTCGCGTCTTGCAAACGTGAATGACAAGGTCACGAGAAACATGCGTAGAGGAGAGGGGAATCGGAACATGTGTGTGCAGGCGATCCTGGCTAGCTGCCAGAGTTCAAGCTTCAGCGACATTGCCTAACAAAGCCGCTGAAACGACGATGATAGATTACCCTGAGGGACCCGCTTAGACTAATGTGCTTGCTCAGCGAATGCCGCGGACGAGGCGAAGGCAAATTCAGCTCCCTTGCTGCTAGACTTCAACGCGTCGCCGTAGGGTGCTTGCGTAGGTCCGTGGAGACCTATAGCTACACAATAGCCTCTGCGTCGGGTGAAAGAAGCAACAATACGGAATCTGTCTTCGAGAGCACGCCTGTCTCATTGGCCTGTCCTTCAGCCTTTAGTAGGCGTAAAAAGCCACGGAGGGATGCCTAAGCGAAACACAAATGTGCGTATGCGAGATGCGGGAGTTTTGAGCAAACAGAATGAGTGACTTCTCAAGTCTCTACTCCCCCCCCCCCCCCCGCTTTTTTTTCTTTTAATAATTAGAAAAGCTAGGTTGCAGACCTAATAGAATTAGTGAGGTTGAGAGAGTCTGGTTACCAGACAATGTGACTACGGAAGAAAAAAAAAGAAAAGCGGGACAGACGCCGCATACCGTGATGCGCTCAAATATAAATGCCTGTTGCATGATAACATAAAACAACGGCTTCTGACTACAGGCGACGACAGCACGAGAAAGACACTGCTTGTTAGGCTCTTGCGCTCATTATTTTGTGACCTTGCAGTATTAGAAGACAGCGGAAACAATAGGCGTTCAGGGGTATCATTATAGTGAAGGGGTGAGTAGCTGCGGCGTCTGTTCCAGCTCTTAGCAATCTGGCTACGAAGCTCCAGGCCAAATCAAGGGCTGATCAGCCCTGAAGTCTAGTGAGGAAGGGAAGACGCGAGCCTCGAGCCTGACCCGTGGTGGATGACGAAATAATAATAATTGGTTTTTGGGGAAATGAAATGGCGCAGTATCTGCCTCACATCTCGGTGGACACCTGAACCGCGCCGTAAGGGAAGAGATAAGGAGAGACTGAAAGAAGAAAAGAAGAAAGAGGTGCCGTAGTGGAGGGGATCTTTAACGCGTACTGACATCGCATAGCACACGGGCGCCTTAGCGTTTCGTCTCCATCGGAACGCAGCCGCCGCGGTCGGGTTCGTACCCGGGAACTCCGGATCAGTAGCCGAGCGCGCTAACCACTGAGCCACCGCGGCGGGTAGGATGGCGAAAACGGCAAGCCTCGTTTCTTGGGTGCATAAATGGGTAACACTTCGGGAGAATGACAGAGCAAATGAACGTGGTTGTATTAAAAATAACGCAACTTGTACTTAAAATGTGAAAGTCATTGCGGTGTCCTTTGAGGTTATTTGTTCGGTAAGAGAGAGCAAGAAAACGGGGAAAGGGGAGGGAGGCTTCCCTTCTCTAGCATCACCCTTTCCCTCCAACCTCCAACTCTCTACCTTATATATTAGCATGCCTTTTTCCTGCTAGAGCTCCGGATACGCAATGGGGCTTGGACGATAGGTTGCACCCTTGTAAGAGTAGCATGTGACAAACCAGCGCGAGTTGGAAAAAAAGATGAAAGAAGGATCAAAAGAAAGAATGGAAGAAAAAACAAGAAAGAAGGACAGGGAGGGAAAGAGAAAGAAAGAACGAAAGAAAGAAAAAAGGAAGAGAGAGAAAACAAAGAAAGAGAAGGAACGAAAGGGAGAATGAGAAAGAAAGGAAGAATGAAAGAAAGACAGGAAGGAAGAAAGAAAGAAAACAAGGCGGACGACGGCACTAAATTCCAACGCACAGGACAGGAAAAACAGACGCAGTGGCGTGGAACTGAGCGCTCACGTCGGGCCGTTGACCGCCAGCCAATAAATGTCGCCGCCATCTGCCCTGTAACAACTTTCGCCTTTCCACCAGGTATCAGTGTATTATGGAAGCCACAAAATCAGCGAGCTCCCTCTGCATTACTCAGCCAACTGTAATGCCCGTGTAAGAGCAGCACGGGCTTTTTTTTTTTCTACAAGCAGTCACTTCTGCTGCTTTCTTGGAAGTAGCAGTCACAAATCCCGCCACCGTTTCCTCTGGCACATTCACGGGTGGGTGAATATAATCTCCTGCGGTCGAACCTGGCGCCTCCGCTTTGTTAAGTCATGGCGTCTTTTCCGGACGCCTGACTTTCACCTCTGTTGCTAACTCGCAAACTCGCCACTGGTTTCTGTTGAGAAAACGCAGCTAACACAATAGATTAAAAAAAACCTTACTGAGGACGTGATTGCGAAAAGCCGGCTAATAGTAATTAACCAGGAGGTTCTCCGCACTCGCACCCACAATCCAGGGATTGCGCTAGAGTGGTCGACGCTGTCTGGGTAGCAGCCACGAGACATTAGCTGCACCGGGGTACAGCGTCCAAAGCCGCCCAAGCGGCCACGTAAATTCGCGGCGACGCCGATATAGTATAGGCAGCGGGCAACCAGGCGCGCTCTACCTGGGCGTTTTGCGAGCGACGGGCAAAGCGGCCTGCCCCGTCCCCTTCCTCCCTCGAGACTAATTTACATTCACCGTCGCATCTGCCACACCGCGGTGCCATATTCGCCAGGCAGCAGCGAGTGTAGCAGCGCGCCGCCGGACAGGCCAGCGCTCCGGTGCTCTCATAAATTAGCCGACGCAGCCTTTCCAGCCGTTGCTCGGAAGGGTGGGAGAAAGAGAAAGGGGAGGGTTAGACATGTGGCGAGGGGGCGCGCGTCAGAGCGCGTGCTTTGATTGCCTGCGTGCCGTCTGACGTGCCGCATTCCCCGAGCCCAGCTTCTTCCCTATTTCGCGATAACAACTAAAAGCGCTCTCTGCTAAAGGGTGCGCACCTCCTCCTCTCTCTCTTTATTTCCTCTCCATTTTTCTTTTTGTTCGTACCTGCAAAGAATGCACCGGTGCCCGCGGTGTCTCTTCAAAACTGTTTGCAGGCAGCAGGGTAGCGGTTTCAAAGGAGCAGCCGCGGAGCGCAGCCTGGCAGAACACTGGCAGAACAGACAAAGGAGCAGCCGTGGAGCGCAGCCTGGCAGAACACTGGCAGAACAGACGCACGGGTTGGAGGGGGGATTTTCGAGTTGGGCAACGAATTGCTAATTGCCAGCCATCGGCCCGGCTGGAAGGAAGCCTTGTTTCTCACCCCGACGTCCGAGACGTGGCACAATCTGCAGCTCTCCCGTGTTCCCGCCGCCCAAGCCAGGACGCGTCGGAACCCGGCTCGCTCGAGCGCTATCGACACACGCGCACGCACGCACACGCGTACGCGCTCGCGTCGGCACGGGGCGCGAGCAGCGGCGGCGGCGACGAAGGCACGACTATAGTCCCTGTCTTTAATCCCTCGAACGGCATTATCGCTTCCACTTTAGTTTGGCGCGCGAGCCGGCTGTTGACTTTCTGGCTCAGAGGCATCTGCAAAATGGAGTTCCGAGAGCGGGTTCTCGAATATGCGCGCGTGTTGGAGCCCGTGTTGTCCTTTCTTCCGCTTGGCTGATGGCGTCCCACTCCGGTGCCTGCGCGCTCGTCGGGGTGCCGCGGCCTGCGAGAGAGCGCGGTGGCGCCCGCGCCTTTTAGCGCGCCTCTCCCCTTTTTGCCGCCGAGACGGAAGCAACGCCTGCCGCTCGCTACGCGGGGCTCCCGCCCGGCTGCTGTTGGCGCCGCGCGGCTCGCTCCTATGGCGCGCTTCGGGTGCAGGTGCTGGCTGATCTCGTCACGGCCTCTGTAAACAGCGGAAGCGGCAGCAAAAACAAGGTCTCGTGCGCGTAAAAGGGCTGCTTTCTTGAATTGCTTTTCGGTGTGTGTACATACGTGGAGGCGCGCAGAACGGCTACAGTGAAACAGCAATATAAACATGGTTTAAAGACCTAAATGCAGCGGATTGTTGTCATCGGAGATCAGAACACGTGGTCCCCATAGCTGCAACGGCAACAGTCTTCCGCGCTGCTGTGCAGGCAGTTTGGAATCTCGCATGAATGCAGCGAGATCTCACAAGCGTGTTTTGTTTGCTTTCTGTTTGACTTGTTAAGTGAAGGAAAACAGATGCTGCGTCCGGAGCTTCGCAACGTCACTGCACCTTTAAAGTGGCTGCAGCGAACAGATTTTTTTTGGCCGCGAATGTATCAGGTCGTTTTTTCTTCTATGAGAAATGTGTTCTTTTGCCATATCGTGTTTATTATGTAGAGTTGCTTTATGTGTTAAATAATGTTCGTGAGTGATGCCTAACCTACCCAGATATTTTTTTTTGTCAGCATGAACAAAATTTTCATCCCTTACAGCGGCGCTTGCGCCTGTTTTCTATCCTTGTTGACGTTATCGCTACCTCCTCTCCCGGCAGCTCTGAGCACGTGGGTTCATGTAACAGACGTTCTTGTGTCCATGCGCAAAGCATGTTAAAAGCTGCAGTGCATATTTCAACCATGCGAGACTCTACCAATGTTATGAACGGAATGCATGCCAGCCGAAGAGGATTAAAGCGAAGATTCCATCGACCGGGATGATCACGTGGTAGCGGCAATTTCGACAGGTCATTTGACCCCACGAAGACCCCACGAAAAAAAAGATGTGCGGGGAACCTGCCTGCGGAATCTTTTCCACGCTCTTTCAGGAAGGGGCGGGGGGGGGGAGATGACCTTCCCTTTGTCTTTTTCCTCGCAAGACGCGACCGACGGTGGCCAGACGACAGGGGAAGAAGGGAACGGCGCCTTCCCGAAATTAACCGTGACTGACAAGTGCCTGTGTTTGGATGGACGTACAGCTTCGGGCGAAGTAGCAGCGGACCTCCGAATCCTCCTCGCCCATTCCCACGGGGCTCCGCGTGCTATGTGCGGTGTCTCTTCCAATCTGTGCCTCATGTTCAATTGGCCTCCGTCGGTTGAAAGGGGCGGAGCCTTAGTGTATTTAACAAGCATTTTGAGCCGGAACGAGTGCTCTGGGCATTTGGCGACAAGGTTTATCCAGTGGCTCATCGCTATGAACTCTTAATTCCTGACTGCTTGTTCTTTCTTTCATAAAATATTTAAATAAGTTTCCCTTAGTGCCAGTAATCCTGTGTGTTCTCGCTGTCCCAACCGTCAGCTTCCATGCTTCCTCATCTCTTCTCCGGTCAAACAACGCTACCCTGCATCACAACAACTGGCCATACTAGCCGGCCTATAACAACTGGTGGCAGCGGTGGGATGCTGCTACACGACCCGTAACACCAGCGAATGTGGTGGTTTCGAAACTATGACGTTTTTTATTATGCGTGGAGGTGACATAATACTCGCGCAATATTCCAACACCACGCGTATCTCGAGAGCCTCATAAAAAATGTTGGCTGTGTTCTCCAATAGGACACATATGCTAGAAATGCCTGAGCAGATACAAAGAAAATGGGCAGTTGTTTTTTAGAAGTGATCTTGGGTTGGGAAGTTCAATTGGACTCATTGTTTTCTTCAGGGTTAAACAGGCCTCCTCGAGACCAGAGGTTAACCACTTCTCTGCGATGTGAAGAATGACGTCTCATTCGCTTAGCGGTGTGCATAATTCTTCCTACGCGCGGACTCTTTACATGGTGATTGCTTCCAGCTCTCTGTTTTCGTGTTCACCAAACTGCTCGGAGCGGTTAAGCTCTTCGTTGAAGAAATATTTTTTTTACTTGTGCCTGCGCTCGCGTGCGTGCGTGCGTGCGTGCGCGCTTGCGTTGTCATAACCCTCGCCGGAAATTTGGGTTGTGGAGTACGGTAGATGTGCTCGGGTTATCTCTCCGTACTAAGCTAAATTACAGCATGACTGCTAAATCAGCTAAATGAAACAAGTTCTTGCGGAGGAACCATCAAGGTTATTCACGTTTTTTCTTTTCATCTTGGGAGGCAATGATGACAAAGGTAAAGCGTGCGTAAGGCATAGTACTGTGGTGAAGGTATACGTTGTAAATTATGCTGCTTAGGAAAGTGGTTACTGCGAAAATATATTTCTTTCGCAGTGACGCATTGCTCTTTAAGCGTAATGAAAAGCTTTATTGAAATCTAGATTGTTTCCACGGCACAAAATGAGGTATACCTGATGACATCGTTTCCTTTGATTGACATTCGTGAATTCTGTTCTGTTGATTTATACACCCTTCATTGCCAATACTTCGGGAGCAGTAGAAAGTGCATGTCGGGTGGTCAGCAAGCATTTGCCGGCTTTACCATGCATATTTAGCCAGGGTGCGCAATCCTCAGCGACCATAATAAACGCAAGAAGCCGAATCGCATTGATTAAATAGCTTGCCAGAAACAGAGGAGGTCATTACCCTGCGCTTCCTCAACGTTCTATAATGTTCCGCGCTGGTTCCACTGGTCAAGGAACACTACATCTGTATTTCTGGAATCGGCACTCCTTCCCGCCCGGTTACGGCGGAGCTGGGAAACCGGAAAGAAAAATTTGAGATCAAAGCAAAAGAGCTCAAAGGAAGGACACCTAAGTCGAGTGCCACTTAGTGTCATTCCCAAAAGTAAGAAGAAAAAAAGAATGAACAACACTCGAGCAACATGGATTGCGAAAATTCGCATGTGAAACGCACTGCGGTGGTTTCAAAACAGGGAGATCCAGGTATTTATGCAATATGATGTAAATGACTTCGGCCGCGCGCGCGCAAAGAAAAGGACAGGAAATTACGCCGAACGCACACACTTGAACGGCAGTCGTACTTCCGAAGAGCTTCCTCTTTGGATTTTCATTTCAATGCGCTGCGATTACTTCGTGTGTGTGTTTTTTTTTACTTAATGCCTTTAGAAGATCATTTTTCAGCCAGTGTTGCAATAGTACTCCTTGTTGGTAGAGCTTTCCTTTTTTTTGCATTCTTACCAGGAAAAGACAACAGAATAGAGAATTGACGCACTTTCCTGTTTTCTTCTGTTGTGGAGATAAAAACTTCTTACACCCTGCACGTGTTTTCTGAGATGCTCTTGCCTTTCTTCATTGCCACTCAAAATGCACCCATCTTCCCCCCTCCCCCCCTCACTTCCCCTGTTATGTTTTTTTAGTGTTCGCTGCACAGGTATGAGTGTGCTCATCCATGCGTTCACATTCCCGAGATTGCGATTTCTTACTGCGGAAACGTCTCGGCGAACGTTCCTTTGGGCTTTGCATCGCACATTTCACGCCTGCTGTTGTTACCGCCTTAGGGAGGTGGCACAGACCACCTGCTGTTTACCTCCAGTGCGTGCTTTTTTCTTTCTTTTCGTCTTCTAATCTGTTTGCTCAAGTTCTGTTCCTCTCGTAATGTTTCCGGACGGTGATCTACTTTTTATAGGCATAGTTTGAGTTTTCGTGCTGAACGAAATCCACAGTGACAGGTAAAGGTAAATATTTAGCTTCTTGACTGAACTGCGACTTGAGAATTTTGAGAACGAAGAGAGAAAAAAAAATCATCAAAAAGGATTTAGCATCTGACAGCCTCAAAAAAGCGGCCGTCAGATGTGCATACCTGTGTTCCTCAGGCTCCTTTTCGCGTATATTGAAGGATATGCCGAATAAACTACATCGCCTTAACTCAAAGTAGTATGTCGACGGTTGTTACACTGGCCAACCCCCCTCCCCCAACGCTAAGAAAACAAAACAAAACAAAAACAAAATTTGACGTCTAACGAAGTGAAGCCCACAGCCCAAGCGAGGAGCCTCCGCTCTTGAAAAGACCCATCCAACACTCATACACCCAACTCTACCCTCCACAAGCGCAGCCCACTATCAACTCACCTACCGTCATTCTCTACAAGGCCTACTATCACTAGAAACTAATGCAGCAGCAGAATGGCAAAGCGACGGCCAAATCGAAGTCAAGGACGTAGTGGGAAAGCTAGCCTTTCCCCAGAAGTTAGCAGCGTAAGATGCAGCTGTTGCGCACTTTTCTCTTGAAGGAGATTTGTGAACCGCCATTCATGATCTGAAAGAACCTGCCAAATGCGCACCACCCCAGTCTGATCCTTCTAGTTATTTCACTCTTGTTATCCGAATCTGCGGTCACCTGCCCTGAGTGGACGTATTCCCTTACCGCGCCTCGCTACCAATCGTAAACTGCCGTTCCCTTGCGAGACTGTTGAACATTTTTTTTCCCCATATTAATTTTTAGGCCCACCGCTCAGCATTGCCCGTCTAAGTCATTTATCTTGCTTTGAAGTTCATATCCTATGTGACTTAGCAAGGCAATGTCATCAGCGAATCACGGATTACTAAGCTAATCTCCATTAACTCTTATTCCTAACTGTTCCCAATCCACGTCTCTGAATACCTCCTGCAAACAGGTTGTGAATAGCATTGGAGAGATCATGTCTCCCTGCTTGACATCCTTCATTATTCGAGTTTTATTCCTGACTTTTTGGAAGACTATGGCGGCTGTGCAGCCGTTATAGATATCTTTCAGTACTTTTACATAAAACTCTTCTACAGCCTGATTCCGTAATGCTTGCATGACTGCTGAGGTTTCGACTGAGTTAAATGCCTGAGTCTCGTTATCTTTGAAGGCTATAGAAGAGGTTCGTTATACTCTGCACATTTTTGTACCGCCTTAATGATCTACTGTTGAGGAGCCTCTACGAAAACCTGGCTGGTCATTTGGTTGATTGAAGTCTAAGGATGTCCTGATTCTAGTAATGATTACCTTAGTAAGTACCTTACAGGCATCGGTTTCAGTCTTAGGCTATGAACCACGGCGTAATTACGTAGCCTGCAGAACAGCTAGCGCTCATTAGAGAAGTTTCGCGTGTAACGTCTCTTTAAATGAAAACTGTCGGAGCAGCAGCGAGGACAAAACCAGCCCCGACAGGGTTCGGTTTCAAACTTTCGAGCTCAATTGCGCCGCTTGCAATGCTTGCAAAAGCACCGACTTCTTTGTCGTCGCAGGCGCCGTTCTGAGTATGGCACGAGGAGAACTGCAGGTTCGAGGAAGTGGGAAATCTAGAACACGGCGCTGGTAGGGGCATCTAAACAGAATACGACGAGGTATTTCGAACCAGACACTCGAAATACGGAGTCAGGCAAACCTGACAGCCTGCTCGCCCAACACCTTTCCTCTAATTTCATGCACCGCCTAACCAATGAGGTTTGAAAAAAAAAACTACTTCCTGTTTGGAAACAATGGCGTGTGGCAGACGAACAGTTTGCGTGAATCAGGAAAATTGTTTCTTTCTTAAGCGATTGCGAGTTCTCCTGCTCGGAGCGAAAATTACAAGTTGACAGCGAGGAAGGGAAAAAGTGAGGAGGCTGCTCATTGAAAAGGAAATCTGGCACTATACAAACAATGAGATCGGTAGGAACGTACGGCATCGGTCAGAACTCTTCGGCCACGTTGAAGCTTTTCAAGAGTAGGCATAACTCTCGGCTCTTGCATTGACATAGCTTTGGAGCTTCAGAGGTTACCTTAAGTGCCCGAACATGCCGCTCGGACTGAAACACTGTAGCTTGTGAATCGCTCACTAAGACTAAAGGTGATTTGAACCCGATGAAAAATGATCCTTCAGTCCCACCTGAAGGCCAAAAGTGTCCTCTAAGCCACCGTTCTTGAGATCGACAAGAACAAAAAAAAATGGCCTGCCTTAGCTAAGGTTAAGCCTAGGATGCGAAGCATAATAGATTTGTGAAAGGGATTCAGTATGCCCGTAAGTCAGGCTAGTCTCTTCGTTGTTTAGCGATCTCCTGGAGGAGCGGGAGTTAGCCTTGGTGGTCGCGGCTGCGCGGCGACCGCGCGAGTTGAGCCCCGTTTCTCCACAGCTGGCGTGACGCCAGACCACGTGCTCGGCGGCAGCGCCCCTAGCGGGAGGAGCGGGAGTTAGCCTTGGTGGTCGCGGCCGCGCGGCGACCGCGCGAGTTGAGCCCCGTCTCTCCTCAGCTAACGTGACGTCAGACCACGTGCTCGGCTGCAGCGCCCCTAGCGGGAGGAGCGGGGGGTTAGCCTTGGTGGTCGCGGCCGCGCGGCGACCGCGCGAGTTGAGCCCCGTCTCTCCTCAGCTGTCGTGACGTCAGACCACGTGCTCGGCTGTAGCGCCCCTAGCGGGAGGAGCGGGAGACAGCCTTGGTGGTCGCGGCCGCGCCAGGCTGGGCTATGGTTGAGCTAAGTAGTGTCCCTATTATGCTGCGCATAAAAGCTGATAATTATCCTTGGTGTGCTCATTCCGCCGTCCACAGCCTCAGAGTCTGAAAGCGAACATTAACGAATGAGGATAACCACATTTTCAAAGGCATACAGCGGTAAAGGCGTTGCATATGTACGCATGGGCTTCACATTCGCATATGTCAGTAGCAGTGTCGCACGGTCGCTGGACGAGTCAAAAAGAGGGAAGAGTTCGCGGAGCACGAAGCCTTTTCGGCAGGGTGAGGTATACGTGGATTCTGTTGCCGCTCTTAAGATAGATTTAGTGCAGCGGATACGTACTAGAGTAGACATATACCGGATTACCGGACGCTTGTTGCGCATGCGTATTGGTCCCGTCCTTGGCAGCATCCGCTAATCCGGTATGCGTCTCTGCAAGTTCATCTCTGCTGCAATAAATCTCTCTAATGAGGGGAGAAAAATTGGCAGTGGCTTAACTTGGCTAACCCTAGCTAACCATAAGCTCGAGTTCCCTGCTTGAACCTTCCCGCGGCCGATAAATTTGGGGGGAGGCGGAATCGGGAGTCATTCCTATGTAACGAGACTTCTATGCATGTTCAAGTGCTCCACTGTGCAGTTTTGGCACGGAAAGGTCGATTAACGACCGTGCTGTTACTAAGAAAGAAAAATATGAAAAATTGTTATGGTTCCAGTTTTGTTTTGGGACGCAATCTTCATATTCGCTATTATGGCGCAGACCGTGTGGAGCTGAGATCACGCGTAAATCACATATAAATGGCAGCGACTGCAACAAATTTTAAACTTCAACCCAGCGCAAGAAATATTTTATTTAGGAAGGTTTCACTATAGGGACAAGATAGGTTGACTTGACGTTAATGCAGCGATATGTTTAACCCTACATTTTGATGTCTGTCTGATTTTGAATATCCGCCTCCAAAACGTTCTGCTGCAACCGAAGCTAATAAAAGGATTACAGCTCTCTCTTTCACCTTTTATTTTTCTCCCCACTCCCTTTTAGCTTCAAGCGCATCTACGTACAGTTCATTCTCGTGTTGTGATTTATCCCTTTCTCTTTCACCCTCCTTTCAGCGCTACCACGCAGCAGGCATCAAAATTATGGAATGCTAGCGCGCCTATCAGCCGCTACCCAAAATGCGCTGCTATTGGACGTCCTTGTAAAGAAAATCCGCTGTTTGCTTAATTTTGCATGAACAGCCTGTAGATCAGCGCGAGGAAACTTAATTTTACTAATCTTTTAACAAAAATCGAACAGTTTTTTTTTCATTCTTCCCACCTCTGCTGCATTTAACGTTATACATAAGCCGAAATACGAAGCACACTAATATCCACCAGCTGTTCGGCCTAACTGATGGGCTAAAAGCAAGAAGGAAGAAACGTTAACAATTGCTGCTGCAAGAACATTAGGCGTCAGATGGAGTTTATTTTTTTAATAAAGAAATGCAGGGAAATTCAATAAAACAAGCTGCATACAAAAGCACTCTCGCTAACAGCCACGGCCAGGTTAGTGCACGCCTTGAGCAATAGGTATAGGCTTAGTTATTTTAAGAAAAGTTTGTGTGTGCGGACGTATAAACAGAATCCCACTACTTTTTTTGGGGCTGTGGTAATCGCGTTCTACATCAGTGCTATTGATGGGAAAGAACAGAAAAAGTTGGAAAGCTGAGAATGATAAGATCCTCTTTATCCAATTGTTTTGGGCTTTTAATAAAGTTACTCGCGATTGTCTGCGTCACTTTGTTTTTTTTTATTTGCGCCAGAGCTGCAATAATCAAGAGGGGTTAAATAGCAGCGCGCATAAAGCTGAAGAGGCCCTGCGAAATGGACGTGTTCGTGTTTCGGCGTCTCTGTATGTTTTACTACCTTGCCATTCTTCGTGATGCCGATACGTAGCAGAATGACCAACGTTGGTCACTGGAAATGTAGTAAACCATTTAATTGTATTTGCGTTTAAAACAGGACGAAAATATGTCGCGGAGCGTATCACAGAAAGAGCTTATTAGCTTTTAAACAGTCAGGAATTGATTTTCAGGTGGACACAGGGGCGCAACAAAAACACACGGACATAGAAGTAGACAGGGACAAGCGCTCGTCCCTGTCTACTTCTATGTCCGTGTGTTTTTGTTGCGCCCCTGTGTCCACCTGAAAAGATATGAACCAACACGCCCAAATACAAGTACTTCTGAGGAATTGATTATTGAGCCAAATATGTTCCTTTTTTTATTTGTGGGGCGGGAGCTGTCTCTGCTCAACGTAGCTCGAGTAAGGAAAGCATGGTTGGCGAACAGCGTACGTAGTCGGTCGCTCAAGCATAGAGACAAAGGCCTCGCATACGGGGGCGTAGAAAATCCCATAGCGCGTGGAATGAGCGCGTGGAATCCGACTAGGTGGCTCAACAGGCATGGTTGCTCACCTGCTGACGCAAGTGCGATCCTGGTTTCTGCTGTCGCTTTCGATGGAGGCGAAACACTAGAGACCCGTGTGCTGTGCGATGTCAATGCAGGTTATTGAACTTCAGGCCGTCGAAATTATCCGTGGCCCTCCAATACGGCGTATCTCATAGCCTGTGTCACTTTGGGACGCTAAACCTTACATAAGCAAGCATGAACGCAGAAATGTAAATGTTGAGCCACTTTTTTCCAGCTGACGAAACTCGTGCAGGCAACTTATTCAAACAGCGAGACAGAGATAAGCAGCAAAGGGCGCTCCTCTGTACAGCTGAGCGAACTGACCTGTGTCTGCTTTTATTTTTTTATATATATACATTTGAAATTTTCTCTGTAAGTTGTCTAGAATATGCCTTCTCCAGAATAATTTCTGGTACCAACACAAGGTGTTGCGTGCGTTGGCTGTACCTCCATTTCGCAGACTAATCTGCCCCCCTGTAATGTCGTCCTTATAGCGCTACACTCGGTGGCCGGTGGGTTTGTTGAAACGGCCTTGCGTCTAATCCACTACATTGCATAGATAAGTTTATCTTCGGTAGGCTGCCATCCCTTCCCGCCACATGTCGAACGAAGTACCGGTGTGCTGGTGATAGTATGCGGATTGCATAAGTTACCTCTATAAATCAAGAGTGCCTTGGTTGTATGGGGAACTTGCGCTGAAGTTTGCGGTGCCGATTGCAGCGCCATAACACACTGCCTAGCGAGAAGAGCAAGCAGTTTTGGTTAGTACTCTTAGTACTTTTCCGCGCCACCTTCAGGCGCTTATTGGCGTGAGCCCCCCGCGCTCTGTCGAAGGCACATGTGCCGTGTGTCAGCTATCTGGGCTACGCCGAGAGAAGCTAGGCAATGAATGCTGTCAGCCAAACGCGGGTATCCAATCGCGCAGAATGTGTGCTCGCGTTTGCAGCGGCCCAAGCGGCTGACAAAAGCAGTTTTGAGTCACCGAACGCAAGAATTGCAGTGCCACCTTAGCAGCGCAGGTTTCCCATTGGCCATCGAGTGATGTGTAGTGAACGGCTACCGCTGGAGTTGGTGCGTATACCGTTCCGACAGCGCTGAAGTGGTCACCTAAGCAAGTTAAGTGCTCGTCTGGTTGTCGTTCAGTCGGCCCCTCTGCGTAGCCTCATGAGAGATATTGCGAGCTGCGAGGGACGGCGCCACTGGCACGGCAGCGGAAGCTGCCCAGCAAGGCGCCCCAAATTGCGGAAGCGACACAGTGGGTGAGATCCCACGGTCTTCGCTCCGGCGCAATGGTGCCGCAGTACTGCCGAGGCTGTGTACCCTACAGTGCTGACCTGAAGCACTGGGTGACGATGGCTAAGCTTATGAAACAGCTATGCGATGCGGTGCGTCGACGTTTATTTGTGTAGTTGTTGAAGCAGCCCTTCACTGCTGTCGCATCTCTCACTCGGAGTATGTCAAAAAGTATTAAAGCTCAGGCTGAAATATAATATGCGGGCTCTTCGATCCATAAAGAACAGACACGAGCCGAAGGGTCCAAATGCACATAACCACAATTTTTTTCACATGCATCGGTCGATCAACGCCCAATACTTTGAAGCGATAATGCTATCATATCCCTGTTTACAATGTTTATGTTGTTTTATAATTAACAACAATAAGCGAATACGACAGGACTGCGGCAATGGATGCGCCAAGTTAATGTTAGCACTACCCTAGATTCAGCTCGATATGAGCATGTACATGGTCATATCGAGCTGTACCATTACATGGTCCATGTACATGGTCATGATGGTCAGCTGACCATGTACATGGTCAAACCAAGGTGGCACTGCCGACTCTGCCACCTTGGTTTGTAGGGCTTGATTTATGGGGGTTGAACATCCCGAAGCGACTCAGGTTATGAGGGACGCCGTAGTGAAGGGCTCCGGAAATTTCGACCACCTGGGGTTCTTTAACGTGCACTGACATTGCACAGTACACCGACCTCTATAATTTCGCTCCCATCAAAATTCGATCGCCGCGGCCTGGATCGAACCCGCGTCTTTCGGGTCAGCAGCTGAGCACCATTACCACTCAGCCACCGCTGCGGCTATCAATGTGACCTTGAAGTACTACAGAAAGTGATAGATGTCACCGCGGTGGCTCAGTGCTTATTGCGCTCGGCTGCTGACCCGAAAGACGCGGGTTCTATCCCGGCCGCGGCGGTCGAATTTCGGTGGAAGCGAAATTCTAGTGGCCCGTGGGCAATGTGATGTCAGTGCACGTTAAAGAACCCCTGGTGGTCGAAATTTCCGCAGCCCTTCACTACGGCGTCGCTTACAGCCGGAGTCGCTTTGGGACTATATACCCCCATAAACTAAGTAAATGATGGACCGCAGTCAGTCATGAATGATATTTATATTATACCACAGCAGGAACAGGTTTCTTTAATCGACCTATCGCATGCGGATAACCGAGAAGACTGGAAAGTTTTCTGCTTAAAATCTTGCCGGTAGGCAGAAAGGCGAACGTTTAAAACCAGAAACATGCAGATTTTTTGCAAACTATATAATAAACCTTTTTAGGTCCCACATGGCAAGGCTGCTGAACGCTGTTTACTAAATAGGAATTCATTACTCTTTTATAGCAATTTCGCAATTAATAGAACAAACATGTTATACCCATTGTACACATCGTCTACCTCATTCAAGACAGTATAATACGTTTCTAAGCACCCCTAGAGGTCAGCAAGAAATTGGGACGCTGATAAACGTGCCCCAAGAGCTAGTCGGAAAACGACGAAAGTAACGATAACACAAAGAAACAAGTAAATCGATTGAGCGATGAATGCGCACAGGGTGATAACGTATTAGCACTAATTACTCTTTCCCACGCTGAACCGTGTATCTTTACAGGCTTGTTACGGGTCGCCAGAAAGAGAAAGGCGTGAAGACCTGCCCCAGGAAGTGCCAATTTTGTGGCCCCTGCTCGCGCGAATATGTCTTCGTTATGAGGCTCAGATCAGATGAAGCTCGAACGTAACAAAATTCCAAAAGGTCGATGCATTATTAAAGACGAAGATTCTTGCTACGCGGAAGTGCCGATGGTGAGATGGGGGTGAGAGAGAGGGAGGGGGGGGGGGGACACGAACGTCGTTGGAGATAAGGGCTGTCCGAAAACGGGTTCGGAAATGTTTTGTGACAGTTGTTTTTTTAAGACTTCGTTCCACAGGGAGGAAAAAAAAAAAGTCAGAATGCCTGCAAACGAGTTTGCACGGAACCAGTTGAAGCGATAAACCGTCACGAGCGGCAGGGGGAAGACGTATAAAGAGAGGCAGAACTAAAACGAGAGGGCTAGAAAAATGAGTAGGAACGTGGAAATTTGTGAATCTGCATTGCCGGGAAATCCCCGCGCTGCAACGCGAAATTTTGGCGGTTTTATCATGTCTGACCGCCATTAACGGTGACTAATCACCGCTTCGTACGGCTTCACATCCTTTTGTTATAATTTTCCTCCTTTCGCAAAAAAGTCTGATACACTTTTTTTCCCCTGCCCTTTCCTCTTGGAGGTTGCTTTTTTTTACCGTTCGAACGCAGCGTGCCTTGCAATGAATGCCGTTTTCTTTTTCTTTGGCTGGTGACTTGAAGAAAAATTTTGAAAAAATTACCGAAACACAGGCGCCATTAGTCATAACCGTGACGATACAGGCAAAGTTTTCGCGATTCCTTTTCGAATTTTCTTTTTCTAGCTTGCGCGAAAGGGTCCCTGGTAAGTCATTTCTCGTTGGCGCGTTTCGCGAATAACGAGTATAGACATTTCTATAGAATAAAGAAAAAAGTATTGTGGCCTTGTTCCTTTTCTATCTTTCGTGCTTTTTTGTGTGAGGACTGCCTTGTAGACCACAGGTGCTGTCGTCTTTAATTCCGTTTGGCTTCTAGGAATTTTTGGGGCAATATAAGTGGATAGAATTTTTTTTTAATTCTTGACAGGGGTGCTCTCTGGTTCAGCTATGCCTCATGAGAATCCCGTTGGTCTTTAATGCCTCTTATAATCATACGTGTTGACGTCAAAGCACGCTGATTTTGGTAGGTGATACGTTGCCAAGCATTATTTCCGCAAGTGCAGATGTACCCATAGCAGTATCGTAGAATCAATGACGTTTTTACAACAGGCTTGCCTGACGACAGCGATCGAAGGTGAGGCCATATAATAAAAGAGAAAAGCCCACTACAACATTTTTTAACTCTTTATTAGATGTTTGGTTTGGTTTGTGGGGGTATAACGTCCCAAAGCGACTCAGGCTATGAGAGACGCCGTAGTGAAGGGTTCCGGAAATTTCGACCACCTGAGGTTCTTTAACACGCACATGCATTGCACAGTACACGCGCCTCTAGAATTTCGCCTCCATCGAAATTCGCCCGCTGCGGGCCAGCAGCCGAGCGCCGTAACACTCAGCCACCGCGGCAGCTCTTTAATAGAGGGTAAGCGTATTAGTTACAGGAGTGGATACCTATGTCTTCCGCACTTAAGTATTATTTACTTTAAACATAGTATATCGCATGAATTTCCACTTCTTTTTCTGCTGCAATAAAGTCGTGGCTGTACGCTTAAACATTTAAACTTATATCGCGTAGATGCACTAAAATAACAACCGATTTTATTCGTACGCTTCAATAAGATAGTCTAGGACTGCTGGTGCTAGATTTTTTTTTCTTTTGTACTTCTAAACGTTAGAAAAACTGGTTGCGGGGAGGACACGTTAGGGCTGAGCGTCGAATATAGAAACGCGTACGGATCAATGAATTCTGAAAAAAGGCAGCATAGGAACTTCCTGCGGGGCATTTAGTTCCGGTTGTTGATCCATTTGCGATCAGTGCACGCGAGCTGTATCACGCACACAAGTCGCCCCGTTTTGCAGACACACAAGCTAAGACCTCGAGAAAAAGAAATGCTTCTGTGTGAGTTGAGATTCTAAAGAAGATATGCTTCTCTCGCTTTCTCTAATATCGATTGAGCGCCCTTCTCAAGACTGAAACGTGAAACGCGCGTCTTTTGCTATATAGGAATGTACGTGCTGCTTACCAGGTCATACAAAAGAGCCCTACTTATAGATACTTGCTGTACAGAGGCTGATCAAAAACTAAATGCAGAGCGCGCGGCTACGCGTGCCTATAAAATGCAGACACTCTTCTCTGCCCCTTTTAGGCTGACCGCTCCTTCGAGCTTTTTAGCTCCTCATCTGATTCAAGTCTTCTTTGGTTGCTAAAGGTTCTGAATTGTTCATTCTTTCGTTACATAGGGCTACTGAAGCGCAGTAATCTTATTTGTAAAAATATTCGGCTGTAGAGCCTTTTTTTCTTTGTGTGCGTACCGGGTGTTTTGTTTATTCGAAGGAGAATTTTCTTATAATAGGTATCGAAGGTACGCCGGTGCAATCCGTGCATGGAATGTACGGCAAATTGACGTTATTTTTGTGATAAGGTGCAAAAAAAAACTAATTAACTAAAGTTAAGTAATCAACTCTTATTTCTGACTGCAGGGCAGTAAAATACATTGCTAATTGAAAGTTGTCAAAATAAAATTGACCCCAATTGATAAAATTTTTGAGTCCAACAACATGGTTTGCGATGGCGAAAGTGAAAAAAAAAACTATCTTCGAACTCTCCTCAAGTCGACGTTCCCAAGTTTCATAATCAACAAAAATAGCATCACTGCACGCGGTATCATCGCGGAAATAACTTTAACGTGTCCTTGGCTATGAAACACGAAGTGCATTAATAGGTTAATTTGTTAGGTAATGTTTTGATTGCACTTTATCACGTGAATAATGCCCGCCCTGCCACACTATCCTACTGCTCACACCACAGCGAACTATTTTTATGGTTTTTAAAATAAAGAACTTTATTAAATAATTTTAAACATTGCGTATATTACAGTAACACGGCGAGTTGAGTGAGTTGGTGCATACTTGAACAAAAACACCGCAGAAACAGGGACAAGAAGATCCATATGTATCAGCAGCGGGAACACAACACGAAGAAGTTGTTGTTGTTGTTGTTGTTGTTGTTGTTGTTGTTGTTGTTGTTGTTGTTGTTGTTGTTGTTGTTGTTGTTGTTGTTGTTGTTGTTGTTGTTGTTGTTGTTGTTGTTGTTGTTGTTGTTGTTGTTGTTGTTGTTGTTGTTGTTGTTGTTGTTGTTGTTGTTGTTGTTGTTGTTGTTGTTGTTGTTGTTGTTGTTGTTGTTGTTGTTGTTGTTGTTGTTGTTGTTGTTGTTGTTGTTGTTGTTGTTGTTGTTGTTGTTGTTGTTGTTGTTGGTGTTGTTGTTCTGGAAAGTTGGAAGTTCAGCGCTCTGTACTATCTTCTTCCTGTTGAGTACGCGCTGCTGATACATATGAATCGCAACCAAATAGCCCAGCAGATGGCGTTATTTAAGAAGAAGACGGGACAAGCGCTGTTTCTAGCAACTGAAGGTTCATTGAAAAGGAACAAGTAAAGTATACCCTCTTTACAACCAAGAGCTATGAGCTATGAGCTGTACGAGCAGCACTGATAAGCTGACAACTTCAGTCATGGGGATAGAGATACAGTAGTACACAGTCATGAACGAGAAAGAATGGGGTGCTTACGCATGTGACGCGCTTTTTGTGGGTATGAAACGCTTCACTGATTGCTCTAGTTAGTTCATCTTTGTGAATGTACAATATCTTAGAATTGTTAAGAAGTGGAGTACATGGTTCTTCATTTGGCTTGGTGTTACGACGGCATTCTTTGTAGTGCAGGAAGGGGCCGCCTCTAAAGAAGTGTTGTGCTCCCGTAGGCGGGTATTCAGCGCGGGCTTTTCTTCAAGTGTATTACAGTATCTAGCTGTTTTTGAAACCAAGAAGCGTGTAGGGAAAAGGTGCTTTCTTTCAATGTGCATGCTGCGTTGCAATGGGACTACGTGTAATCAGCTGAGGCTTTCTTTCGTTCTCCGAGTACATGATTAAAAACGTCTGTATGTGGCTGTAAAACAAATTGAATGTTTCAAATCTAGAGCATGTTTAAAAGATTTTATCCTTTTAAAAATAATGATTTCAGACATGAGATATCTACAAAATAGAAATCGTTTCGAAAGCAGAAAAAGAGATGGCCGCCTTTGTAAGACATTTGGTAAATCCCAGTGCGCGCCATGCGGAAGTCATCAGTACTGTTCCCTCCGACAGCATGTGATTGCGTTTCCTGCTATTTTCCTTGACAGTGTTTCAATTCTAACATGATTACTCAAATGACTTCCTTCCCTGGCCGACAGGTCGAATAAAATAACACTTCCTACTAAATTCTCTTCGACTTCAAATAACGCTCAGTTGTGTGAAATATCCATGGTACTGAGCGATCCCGCTATATGATTATTGTTTTCTATATAGGCTTCTTTTTTTAAGAAATGTTTTGTGCTTCTGAGGCTTTGTTCAATAATTCACATATTTTTCTTTTCATCACTCCTTCTTATTGGCAGCGGCTCGTCCGGGAATTTAGTAATTAATGAATAAAAATAAGTAAACAAGTACGTTGATACATGGAAGTATGAATAAAGACAAATATAAGAATAAATAGATTGTGCATGCTGTGCGTAAAATACATTATGTGATTTATGGCAGTATAACTTTTATGTACTTAACAGCTCCGAAAAATAATCCTCAATTCGTGGCCTTGTCTCCCAAAACAGTACGGGATATTCCGTTCTTTATAAGTAATTTTTTTTTTCGGAAACGAAAAGAACGCGCTCGTTTATCTTCCTATGGTAATGTGCTTTATAAGTGCGTACGTCCTCTTCCAAGTCGACACGTGTCCATCCTCTATGGATGTCATAACGTCGTTTTTCTTTTAAACCCCTGGATGTACACTCCCCTTCTCGATATAATCATGCGAACAGCCTCTTTAAAAAAAAACTATGTTGGCTTTGTGTTTTTCTTTTTTTCGCCTTTTAAAGGAAATAACGATGTCCTTACCAAGTACTTCATCGGCGTCTTCAAATGCCCGAAAACCTTAGAAAACTTAGTCTAACTTTGCATATCGCTTTCTCTAAAATGTTTCCTTTTCTTTTCTATTTTTTTTAATTTTATTTCCACAATACTGCAGACCCTCATTTGAGTCCAGGCAGGGAGGGCAGAAAAATACATTCACTCAACACAAAAAACAGTTACATCGTAAAACACAGAACAATAAAATTGTGCAATGTAGTACATATATTTAAAATAGCTCACAGAGTGCCTTGTCAAAATCAACAATCCTTTGACCTTCACGTTTAAAAAAATCGGCAAAATATTTTGTAGGGGTGCATTCCTTGCTTTAATTCCCGGAAGTAGAGCTTCCTTTCGTTCTTGTGACGCAGTCTCGAGGGTAAACCTGGACCCTTTGCTGTAAGTCAAAAGAATTGACCACAGGGAGAAAAACCTTTCGCGCCCGCATTCTTTGATAAAATTTTCAAAAATTTGCATTCTCATACTTTTAGTAACTCCTGATAGGAAGCGATGAGTTCCGGCGAGCGCGCCAAGAGATGCAAGTTGTGTCACTGAGCGCTAAAAACTGCTTCAGATGTCTGCTTTCTGGGAGATGCTCTGAAACACTGAATTAAGAATGTACAGCCTTTCTCACAAGTGTACAGCCTACAGGCTTTGTTATTAGGTCATGCAGCGTAACTGCTTTTGAATGGCCAGCACTGTAAGTTTCTTTAGAGTACGAAAGGAATACCTGTAGTCACCCCTCCGAAGCTTAGGCGTTCCAGGTATTCTTGAGAGCCCCATTGGACGGCTTAGAAACTTCCTGGACTGTCTATATTTGACAAAAGTTATACAGTGCAATACATGTGTAGACTCCTTGCATTCCTTTATACTTACGACATTTTTGCTGCGCTGTACGTTGAAAATATGGCTGGTTAAAAGGGACATGAAACATCATTTAAAATAAAGAAGACACATGCATACCTTTTTTAATGTCTCACTTCTTTTTGTTCTTTTCTAGTATTTTTAACAATTAAACACTGAAAGGAAGTTAATGTAAGCACCGACATCTCAGCTGCATTAAGCATGGTGATAAGTGTCCTGACTATCAATTTTTATCTACCTATGTAGGAAAACTTTGTACCACCTAGCCCGTCTGTGTTCTGCCAATCGATTTTTATCGGCCTATGTAGGCAAAATTTCTACCGTCTAGCCCGGCTTTCTATAATAATTTCCTGTGCCCTGATTTCAACATTATGCTGGAAATTCTTATGAAAAGTCCGTTTCTACTGTATAGATGAAACTCACGACTCCACGGGTGCGGTGATCCTTCCAACGACTGCCCCGAGTTTCTCGGCGTGTATTTGTGACCACATGACTACCGCATGACCACAAGACCACACAATTTTTTAAAATAGACTTTTTGAGTTCTAAGACCGCTTTTTTCGGCATAGCATTTTCAGTGGTGTAGTAGATCAGAATACAGCTAAGATGTACTAATCAGCAGGCTGGTTAAACAATATTGAATAATTAACTTTTTAACTATTGTTTTTAGGCTCCTTAGTTGTAGAGACGTGTGTAGCCCACGGTAAGTAATATCCGTATTCGTTTTTAGAATTTTGAAAACCCGGTTACCATTGGCACTGTGGCCCAACAAATTTTGGCTGCGAAATTACATGGATTTCGATAAGCTTGCAGGCGAAACAACCCCTCCATTGCACGTGCCTCGTCGAAATAGCCAAAATTTGTTGGGCCACAGCACCGAGGGTAACCGGGTTTTCGATATTTTAAAAACTGATATGAATATTACTTACGGCGGGCTACACGCATTTCAATAATTAAGGAGCCTAGCGGTTATAGTTTAAAAGTTAACTTTTCAGTATTAGTTAACCAACCAGGTAGTTAGCACATCTTAGCTGTATTCTGTTGTACTCCACCGCTGACAATGCTATGCCGAAAAAAGCGCTCTTCTAACTCAAAAAGCCTGTTTAAGAAAATTATGCAAAGTCTTAGGTTAAACACCCTGTATAGTCAAACTGTGAGTCCGTGAGTTAATAAGTGCGTGGCGGGGAGGCGCCAGCGTTGCTGGAGAGCTTGAGTTGCACCATTAATTTCCCTCACCTTTTCTTTGACGCAGCCCAGCATGACATATATCTTGCCTTTTGCAGCTACGGCATTGAGGCGTGTTTTTGAATTAAAGCTGGAACTTCAAGAGATTCGTAATCCTTAACAAGCTTCGAGTCGAGATAAGTGAGAATTCTTGTCGCTGCAAGTGTTTTGGAGGAACGCCTAATCTCGGCAGCTGCCCAAAATGTTTCACGGAACGGGAAGAGGGGTGGCTTTCATACTTGAACCACTTTCATCGTTTACGCTCCATCTCAGTAGTTCCATGCAGCACTACCACAGCTGCGATGAGTGCAGAGGCGACGATCTGACGCCGCAGAAGTAGTGCCAGTATAAAATGGGCATATGGGAAAGCATACGCTAAAACATATAGCGTTCTTCTTAGTGCACATGTGCCAAGAGCTATTTAAAATCGAGCCTTACCTTACGCTGGTGCTTAGGTACGCTATTTACAGAGTTTAGCGCACATGACTCCGCTAAAATATCGTTCCAAAATGGCGGCACACTTTGAAGCAAGCCCGCTCGCTTCGTACGTGATTCGTCGTTGTTACTGTTGTATTCATTACGTTCACTGGCCATAACCTGGGCACCCGGCTTTCGTTTCGTTTCATCTCACCTATGACAAAACATATGGGCGATAAATTTCGTTTATTTTTTTGTTTATAGCGTCGATTCTCCCGCTTCTAAGCCTAAATTTTTTGACAAAAATAGTTCCCTTTCTAACAACCAGATGGCGCAACTGTGCTGAGCTTATTATTTGTCCTCGATTAGTGTGGGTTGAACTAAATGTGCGAATGTGACAAATGGTGTAACGAAATGCTTGCGTTAAATGTACTTAAGCGTGCGTACACTTATGGTACGTAAGCAACGTTCAGTTTAACTCTTTTCTAACCACATCTGTGCACACTGGGAGCAGACGACGAGGCACGGAAGAACACGTTTAAAGCGATCTCCTGATTGGCTGAGACGGTCTCTAGCTTCCGTAGTGCTGTAAATAACTTAAGAGATGTAGGATAGGATGGCCCTATGGTTCTGGTGAGTGTAGAGCAGATAACCTGCATTTAGTTTTTTTCTTATTTTGTTCGCTTTTAGAGAGTACTACAAAAATTGATCTGTAAATACGTCAGTTAAAAAACGAGCCCACTGCCCTATTTTACGGCGTTATAGAGCACGTTCCATCAGCTTTCAGCGTACTTCAATTCACCCTCCTCACGAATGAATTAAGCTGCTTTAATACATGGGGTGACTAAAAAAGCTACCCGTTCGCCCTTTCGATGCGCCGCATTTCAAGGATGGACAACTTTCCAAAAAATCATGCGCCCCTTGATAGGCATGGAAGTAGCGCGCATCTAATCAGCCGCAGTTAGTGTCACCCATGACGACTAAAACCGAAGCACACACAAGACGAAGGTAGGAGACAACACAACGCGGTTGTCGCCTGCCTCCGTCCTATGTCTATTGCTGTTTTAGTCGTTATGCCTCACCAACTGGCCTATAACTTTACTCTCCTTAGTTAGTATAAGCTGGAATATCGTGCTATAATGAGGACTTTCTCAACCGACGCAAATCTGTTTCACTACGACTATTTCAGACTATCTGACTGTCTGGCGTACAGCACTGAGAAAAAGCTCGTCATTTGTGCGGTGTGATACAGTCCGCCGCTGTGTTTTCCCGAGTGCTCTCACGAGCTCTCTGCAGTGCTCGGCATTGTACATACATTATAAAGAAAATGCAAATCACCTCCTTTCAGCCACCACTGACGCACGCACCGATTTGCATATAGTGGAACTCCGGCTTTCTACTAGCCCGGTCTACTTCCACGCAGCATCTTCAAGCGCAGAACACATATACGTGTTCATAGCTGCCCTGGCGCAGGATCAGATCCTCCAGAGATGCGCGCGCGAGCCAAGGTCGTTAGGGAGGAGGTCGCCACGTCAGCGAAAACACGCAGCCGCTGACCGGACAGACGGTGTCGCGTTGCCGGATCCAACATAATTAAGTTAGGCTTCCAAGTCTGGAGTGCTTAGCACGGGGCTGCCATAGGCGGCCGCAGTCGAGCCCCTGGCTTGATTTGAAACGCAGTGAGGCCAGCTAATTAGCTGCGGGAGGCTCCCTGATGCTCCCCTTGGAAGCCTCATGGTAATCCTCAAAACGAAGAGGGAGAGGAGATCCGGGGCTCATTCACCTCGGTCGACCATTAGCAAAGGGGGCGCGACAGTTGTGCCGCACTAATTGAAAGACGCCACTCGTACGCGGGAAGCATCTCGCAGAAAACACGTATTAGAGAAGAGATTGGTACTTGCTTTGCTTCTTCACGAAGATACTTGTGGTCCCAGCAAAGGAATTTATGACCAGGAAGTAGCGACGCGACTTATGGATATCGCGGCCAAATCCACCCGTCGTTCCTCAGCTTAGCGTTTGCGATCGTAACGTAAGCAGATGGCGGCGGTCGTTTTAATGCGATAGCGTTAAAAGACTCGTTCAGAGAAAGAAAACAACGCAAATTCTCTCATTGGCTCGTGGGAAGTGACGCAACTTCCGGTAAAAGCATCAATAGCTTCTAGTACTATCGCGTTGCCTGCACATAAGGTAATTAGGTGTCCTTGGGAATTTTTAAACTATTGACAACCCCTCTTGGCTTGCGCGCCAATCTCAGTTTTCGTTTTTTTTCTATACTTTTCGCTGCGCGCTGTGTTCAGTATTTTTCATTTATTCAGTTTCGAAGAGGCAGCTGTAAGGCTTTAGCCGTTGCCCGAGTACAGCGTTACAAAATTGTCTAAAATATAGGAATAAAGAAAGTATTAGCGCGAGTCGGTCATTATTCTTGTCATAACAAGAATGGCCGTTGTAATTTAACTTCATGGCTTTCTCGTTTATAGTCGCTCACTCGTCCTTATCTTCGCAACCAAAGGCGTTTTAATTTCCCTATAGGGCTCCCTCTGCTATTTCTCGCTTCACCAAAAAGGCAACGAGAAAAAAAAGAAAGAACAACTCATAACACTGATAGCGACACAAAAGAAAGGAGGTATTGCAGAAAAAAAAAATAACGAATTTGTGAAGAACAGCGAGAAATTCTCTAGTGGGCGTGCTTTGACTGGCCGAAGCAGGAATGAGCGGTAGTGAGGGTTTTTCTTGAATGAGTTGCTTTGCGCTTACTGGCTGAATCCAGCCCTGCAACGGAGCGGAGTAAAGAGCGTCAGGAAACAGGAAAAGTGCTAACCAGCAGGTTCGAACCCGACCGCGGCGGCTGCGTTTTTATGGAGGAAAAACGCTAAGGCGCCCGTGTGCTGTGCGATGTCAGTGCACGTTAAAGATCCCCAGGTGGTCGAAATTATTCCGGAGCCCTCCACTACGGCAAATTTCTTTCTTCTTTCACTCCCTCCTTTATCCCTTCCCTTACGGCGCGGTTCGGGTGTCCAACGATATATGAGACAGATACTGCGCCATTTCCTTTCCTCCGAAACCAATTATTATTATTATTATTATACTAACCAGCAGCTGTTTGGCCTCCAGAAGCAGTTGTCCTTTTGCGTTCCTCTGTCCTGTTTAAGGAGAGACGCGAGTCTTGCAATGATTGAAAAACGCGAAAATTTAGATTTTGCAAAAATTGGATATTCGAGATCAATACACCCTAAAGTTCTTGTCTAAAAAGTATCAAAGTCCATATTAGACCTCCAGCTTCTAAAATATCTACATAATTGGAGTCTAAGAAGCTCGGAAATGGCGATTTCATAGCGAAATGTGGCAGGAGTTCTCGCCGCCGCTTCCCAGGACCGCGTCCGCGATGGCCGCCATCTTGGTTTTGTTTCAAATCTGGGCCTACCTGGTATTACTCACTACAGTGAATTATTTTTGGAACGTCCGCATTCCGATCTTTTCAGTGGCTTTCACAACGACCTTCGCATGGCTGGCGCGCGCACTTCAAATGCGATTTTCTCAGCTTCGTGATTTTGCCAACATGACTAACACACTGACGTTTTCATTATGTTTTATGCTGCAATTGCTGATAACCATTGAATTCAGAAAGAACTGAACTGTGAAGCTATGCTGTGCTTGTTTGGTTGAGTCAAACAATTCAAATTTTGTGAACGATAATGTCACCTAACTACACTTCATAATTATGGTGCTTGGGCAAAATTCAGTATTTTTAAATGCTGATGTACTTCAAAAACAAAATAATAAGCACAGCTCCAGGTGGCAGGTCTGAATCGGCGATAAAAGCCGATACAAAGTGATGCTTTCAGAAGCGCTCTCTCCGCCTCCACTTGTGTGGCACATCAGAGTCCTTCATCGCAGTAAATTGCGTGAAGGCTGTTATTAAAGCGACCCCGATTATAGTTAGAATCAACCCGTGATCGGCCACTTTTCGGGTGCAGTTATAGAAATTTCTTTAGGTTTCAAAGGAGACAGCACGACACTAGATGCTCGGTTAAAGTCATGCTGCGCGCGATAGGACTGATGTATCTGTGCCTTGCAAAAATAGTCCGTGTGTCATCATGTGCAGACGAGGTAGTGTCGTCAGTGAGGCCGCCCTCAAGAATACCGTAGTAAGTCGAGAGCCAAGGAAAAATTAAGCAAGTTTTAGTACGAAAGCACTACTTCAGCAGGTCTAACCTGCTCACCAAGTTTGTGTAGAACTTGACCTTGAAGGTGACCATGGCAAAACCTAGTGTACCAACAGGCAGTGCTCAAATAAAATAAATATTACCTGAAACGCGGTTTCAAATCCACAGCGTCGTGAACAGATCAGCTTTGCTTGCCACTGCACGAGGGCACTATGCTATCGCCGCAGCTGATCACGCCTCATGTTAAACTGCAAAATACGTTGCTGTTATTGTCTTTAGCCTCATACAATGACACATACCGATAGAGGACACGTTCCTGAAGGAAATGAAGGAAATATACGGAACATACAGCCTGTAAATGTCGATGTTGACGCATTACCGCCACTAGGCGGGCGCTCGACTCCCTCAGAATTTTTGTACACCCTAAACACGAATACACCTATATGGGAGTAAAAAAAAGAGTAACTGTCCTTTATCGGTGTGCGACATACTCATGCGCTGTGCATGGCACATGGTCATCTTCATCAACTTCTATCGGCGGCGCGAACAGATCAGATCAGCTTAACCTCGATCAGAGCCTAGCCTGAGTCTAATATCGTCGCCAGACGTGCAGACGACCCGGCAAACCGAAACCATGAGCCAGCCAGGCTAAATACATGCTTCTCGGTTTAGGTGCCTTAAATCCCGGCCACTTTTTTTGTTAAAGGATGGGATGCTCTTTCTGTAAAAGGCGGGAGGTTGTATTTGCGAATCATCTCAAATGCGATGGCAGAAGAACGTAGATAAACCAATCTTGCGTGTGATGAGCTTCGCGCTTCTTGAAAAATTCGATATTGTGGACTGCGCGCTGACATGAACGTGTTGTAATAAAAGGAAATGTGCGGAAAATACAGCCTGCAAAATGTCGATGTTGACGCATTACCGGCAGTAGGCAGGCGCTCGACCCTCTCAGCATTGTTATACTCTCTAAACTCGAATACACCTATATGGGTGTAAAACAGAGTAACTGTCGTCTATAAGTGTGCACTTAAGGATATCTTACTCCGTGTTCACTCCTTTCTATTTTAAAGTGGATGCGCGGTCTCCTATCAGGAATCCCTGCAACTCGCTGAAACCAATATCAAATTCTAATTTTTCGCCGGCGGCAAAAGGGGAAACTCGGCTTTTCGAAACGTGAAATGACAAAAATTAGCATAAAATACTGTTTCTGTGCATGAACTGACAGCCACGTGGCAGCAATTTAGCGAAATAAGGCTAGCTTTTCTTTTCTTTTGCTTGGCTCCGCAAACGCAGCCGCTTTCGCAGGAAAATAAGAAAAATAGCGCGCAGCTAGCGGCGACAGTGGCTGGAAATGGACTGCTTGGCAAAGATGTTTATTGGCTCGGAATGCTCACCCGATGGAAATGCTTCTGCTCTCGGTTTCAGGTAACGTGCGGCTCTCGATGCATAATCGCTTGCTGAGCTTCAGTTCCCGCGACCGGTAGAAGCGGCAGCTGCTTTGCGGGCAGACGTTATGATTTCGAGTGAGAAAACGCCCCAAGAACGAATAAACGCCAGAATAAAAAGCACTAGCAACTCAACTTCCTTTTCCATATCAGCAAGTATGTCTTGGCGTGAACTGTTTGTTTATTTCATCTCCGTCCACGCGCCGATATCGGTTCCAGTCTGCATCGGCATTCATTTCACTAGTGTTGCTTGTATTAGCCAAATTCGCTCGTTACAATTTCCAGAACCACCCAGGTAAGTGTGCAGATACGAGTTAACGTTCTTGATCTTTTGCATCCAAATGGATCCGCTTACACGACGCCATAAACTTCTGTTTCGCGACAGAGGAAATGCGAGCTGTGCGAACACTTCTTTTGCATGCGCCTATACGATACACACTAGTGGTGATGACGTACATTTGTATACTCGGCGGCTACGACATGCGCGCTCTGCTTTTCTCGCCAACAATTTGTGATCGCATGGGGTAGCTAGCGTATTCTTGAAGCCTACGTGCAAGTAACGTAAAGCGTTAGAATATTTCTTTTTTACTTCGGTTGAAGGCAAAAATTGGAATTCGTGTGCCCACGTTACCTCGTTAACGTTCTGAACGATAACCCAGTATGTTTTAGTGTTTTATTCACGGGCTATAGGCAAAACTTTGATAAGAAGCTGTCGGTTCCCACCTCGAAGCGAAAGCAGCTTCTTGGGTGCCAGGGTGAAGAGTACTTGAGCGCGGAATGATTCTGTCTGGAAGTATAGTTTAATGTCCGACGAAGGCTAGAGGCTGACGCATTAATACGCTCGTCTTCATTGAGCAGTTTTTCAGTATTTTTATATCCTTAATTAGATCAACGCTGCTCGCAGATTTTAATGTAGAAAGAGCATTGGTCAACTGTGTAACATCATTATTTTTTCACCGTGCATAGTCGCCTTTGCATAGGATAGCAAAAAAGGACGATAAAAACGTTATTTCAGAGAGTTTAGATTTTTTTCATTATTTCCTCTTTTTATTTGCATATATGCAATGCATTTTACCTGAACTTTAGAAAGCGGATAAGGCAATACACAGTAAATATTTTATGAGAACTTTACGAAGCTGATACTTTGTATTAACAGACTAAACACTCATTGGCCGAACTACGTGATTATGATCAAACGTCTTTATATATATATATATATATATATATATATATATATATATATATATATATATATATATATATATATATATATATATATATATATATATATATATATATATATATATATATATATATATATATATATATATATATATATATATAATTACTTGACGGGGGATAAGAGGCTAGAGAGCAGCCGTCGTGCAATGATAGGCCGAATGGTCCGAGCTGTGGTTATTGGCCGAACTTGTGTTTCACCAAGGAAGAAAAAATCGCTGGTGCTGGCAGTGATGCACACACTTTGTTATCAACGGGATCAGGCTGCGTGGTGGTGCCGGGCATAGTTTATTATTCATAAGTGAATGGAAATTTCAAATTTACAGGCTAATGTCTTGAACAGTGGTCACCATGAAACAGCTCTTTCGCGAATATTCAAGACGCGCTTGGCGGGTATGTGCTGTAGTTAAACCTGCCTCGGGTAAAAAACCGAAGATGAGAAGGTATAGCGGCAGTGTGCATGCTGCGATAAACTGAGAAAGATGGTAAAAAAAAATAAAGCATACAGAGACGCTTCGAGCCACTCCATGCGTCCGCACAAAATTTCGATGCACCCAACCATGGTCTAACATAAGTAAATCGCGACTGCGGTTCAGTTTAAGCCTTAAGTAGATCTTTTGTTTGCCACTAGGTCACACAAAGGTAAAGTTAAATCAAGGAACTCTCTACTTGCTGCTCTAATACTCTTATGCACCCACTAATGATAGGAGGTCCCCCTGGCAGTTTCTCACTCTGGGACCTCCTGATGCTGTATATAATATGTAAGCCCGTTTCTTGTACATGCAATAACAACAAACTTTAACTTGAACTTGAACTTGAACTAGGCTGCATTCGCTTTCGCTGCCACTCACACATTGGTGAAGAGCGGGAGTGAACATCTTTCGTGAAACGCCTGTCCTGAACCGGGCGGAACCGCTGCGTGCCGCACGTGGAAAGACCCCCAGAACTTTGGGGCGCGGCTGATCGATAGTAGTTTTTGTGCCGCGAAAAGCTTACGACAGCGCCCCGTATGCGAGCACAAATGGCCTAATATTTCTTCATAACGACCCGCGTTATTCCCACGTGGAGAAAGGCAAACAACATGCAGGCTAGATAGGCACCGAACAAACCGCTTTAGCGCCGCAAAGTGTTACCCGGCGCTCACGTAGTGTACGCCACAACAAAAGCGCCGAGCGGAAGGTAAGGGGGGGAGGGGGGGGGGGGGTAGAACGGGTGTGCGTACATCACGTTCGAGCATCGCACGCAAACGAGCCAGCTTCGAGATCATCTGTTTCCGCCGCAAAGTACGTCATCGCTTGGGCACCATGCGTGTGTCTGTGTGTGTTTGTAGGTGTTTGCGCGACGAGCCTCCGGTGAAGGAGACAGCAGCATTTTGCAAGCACAGAACCAAACACACTGCAGCGAAGATAGCGAAAAGGGCAAAAAAAAAAAACGCAGCTGCTGAACGCAGTCGGATGTGGACCACAAAGAAATCAGGGTGAGTGGGGAGGGGCGTCATTAGAGTCTTATCGTGACGACGAATTCTGGCGTTGTTGTCCGTCTTTCCCCCTCTCCAGCCTAGCGGAGAAAAACTGAACGCGAGAGAAAAAAGAAGCAGCGGGAAAGTAGGGCCATTATGAACGGAACTGTATCTCCGCGGGCGCGTGCCCAGCTCTGTGGTGTTACACTCTTTATCACTTTGTTTGTTTGTTTTCTGCCCCGCGGCCGAGGTGTCCCATCCATCTCAGGTACACAAAGAATGACTCCAACGCAGAAATAGGAGCGCGAACTAGACTTGGTCCAATGAAAAGCGACGAGTATACGGGAAAAGAAACAAAAATAAAAAATAAAAACAAGTTTCGTTTCGGGAGAGCAAACGCGGGCCTAAGCGTAGTTTGTACACCTTCGTCGCCGGTGCGCTGTGAGCGCACACATAGCGCCATATCCGACACCCGGACGCTGCAATGGGTGTCGTTAGCAGGAGCGCCAGTGTAACAATGGAAGAATGATGCAGGCCAGGAAAGGGGAGACGCAGGAAGTTGGTAGCGGGTGGCAGCGCCCGCCGACAGTGAATGCCGGCCGGCAAACACGAGAACGCGTCGTGCACATCGGGACGCTTTGCCGGATTCATTATTTTAGTCTAGGCGCTTGTTCCTCTTTCTGGGCACGACACGTGTGCGGTGTGTCACAGATAGCGCAAACTCCGCCGGTTGAGAATCGAGTTTACTCGGCTGCTTCCTGGTTGTTGTGTTTCGTTTCCGAGTCTGGACGATTGTGCTCGGCACAAAGGAGCGACCTCAAGTGCGATATTAGGAGACAGACAGCTAGCGGGATCTTTGTCGTTGCGCTGTGGATACGTTGTTCTTTCTTATAGCAGATGCAGGTGTTCTTTTTGGATCGCTAATGATATATATATATATATAAGTAAATTTCTTTTAAAAAAAGAATTGATTGGAGCTAGAAATTAAAAAACAGAAAACATTCCCCTATGCACCTTCGTTTCGGTGACTGTTGGCTTCCTTAATATGTTTGTCAAACGAGCCCCACATTCCATTTGCCTTGTCTGATATATATATATATATATATATATATATATATATATATATATATATATATATATATATATATAAAATCACCAAAAATTGAAGAAACATAACAGGATTTTATTCACGACGTTTCGGCTGGAGGACCAGCCTTTTTCGAGTGGCTGGTCCTCCAGCCGAAACGTCGTGAATTAAATCCTGTTATGTTTCTTCAATTTTTGGTGATTTTATATTATATTGACCAAATCAGCTGCCAGAAATCACTTTTGGTATATATATATATATATATATATATATATATATATATATATATATATATATATATATATATATATATATATATATATATATATGATGGCTGAGCCGGCTTATGGTTACGATTGAAAAAAAACGAGATAAGTTTCTGAAGAAAGCGCAGCCGATGCTGCGCCACCGATGCTCTTTCTTAACTGAAGCTAATGTATTGGAGGTAATCCTGCAGGTATATGCTGGGAATTTCCAGTACGTTTGACAATGATATTAATCGCAGCGTGATGAGTATAAAATTTCTCCTACAGGTAAGCAAAATGTGCAGGCTGTGTTTTTAGTCGTCAAAGTTTAGTGAGACACATTTAAGCGTAGTTTCCTGAGAGCACATATTTCTGAACAGGATTTAAAAATATGAAGCATTTCCCGTTATGGTTTTATAGAAGAGCAGTTTAATTTTGACTTTGCTTGGAATCAATGGGACCAGTCGTTCTATATGAGATTTCTTGGGAAGGATTCACGACAAGGGAGGGAAGGCGTTTAAACGGGCTGAAGTTGGCTGTCTTGAAACCTACTGCACTCAAAAAGATAAAAATCGCAATACCATGTCGGCAAGCTATACAAAAAAAAATGTTGCGAAACTGTCCTGTGAAGAAAAAAAATGACGTGCCTTGAAAATGCAGCAGTTCTGGAAGCCTGTGACAACACCACAGCACATCACTAGACTCCGCCGGCCGAAATCACTACGTCTTATAGCTGAATTCTAATAAGGTGCAATGCTTAGCTAGTTGGTACATGACAAATTAATAAAAAAACAGCAGGAAAGAGACACGAGGACCACGAAAAAACGCACACACGACGAGGACGATGCAGCCTGAATAATTAAATATTTCAATAATAATTCATAATTGGTGTTATAGCTGTCATGAAATATCCATTACTTTATTGCACTTAGATTCTGCGACCAATCGTAGTATTCCTACTCCTGTTCGAGGGCTGTTTTCGGAAGGAGGAACCAGCATTAAAGACGCAGCACAGTGCAGAAATTGTGCGCAGGGCAGGCACTAGAGCAACTCGAGAGCTGTCTTCGGAAGACGAAGCACAGTGCAGAGATTATGCGCAGGGCAGTCACTAGAGCAACAATAGAAATTTTCTTTGCAACCTTCAGCAACTAAAACATGCTGCACCAGCTGGCCCGCCATGCGGCTTTGTGCCTTTGAAACGCTTTGTCTAGGCAGCCCTTAGGACTGAAATTCTGACTACCCCAGCTGGAAACATAGAATTCAAGGAACACCCAGCTTTACTCATTCAGTCTTTGACGGTAGCATCGACACGTCTATGCTATTATTGAAGAGAGACAGCTTTGAAATGCAAATGAGCTTGGTGTGGCTTTCTATAAAGCTGATACTTCTTCATCAGAACTCATCAGATTGGGGCTTGGACGTCAGCTGGTGCGCAGAGGCCGTTGATGTTTTCTTGAGGTACCATCAGGTCAATAAACAGCGGAGGCTTCTCTCAATCGAAATATAAGATCAGGGCCGGCGACCACTTTCTGAGAGACGCATGCTTCAAACTTGCAAACTTACCGTAGGCTAACCAAAATGCAAGTCCTCTACTGCTCTTCCTGAAGTCGGCCGCTTTGCCGAAATGCTTTTGATTGCGCAGGTTTTTAATGTAGGCGGCTACCGTCTTTCCTAACCTAGCCTAGGATAGAGAGATTACGCTCTCCCGATCAACGTTCTCGTTTCGCATTCCTCTTTCTGCTCTTTCTTTTTATCTTGTAGTCTGAGAATGTACTGGCAAAGCAAAACACCCCTTTTCCTGCTCGAGCACATCCTCTAGTGTTTTGTAAATACAAATCCTGAGTGTTCCGCGATTAACAAGCGCCAAGAATAACCGAGAGGTGTAAGGTCACGTCACCTCGAGAGTGCAATAACTGCTTACTTAAAACGGAAATAGGAACCTGGTAACGCGCTCTCACTTGTTAACGGGTTCTCATATAGCTCATATGCATACGCATGCTTTGCGTGCCATGTTCATAAGTTACATATGTCACAGACAAATGATCCTGCAGGTATGCAGGTGCTTGCGCACCTGCATACCTCGGGTTCTAATTTGGCACTTCTATGGCGCATTATATGGGCGCGAATTGGTAGCAGTGAACGAATTATCATTGAGAAATGAGCGTCTTCACATAACATCGTCCGCATTCGTTATCAGAGTCTGGCGCAACACTACACAGAGTGCAGTGCTCGGAAAAGCATCCCTTCCGGTACCCGTGCCGTCCTGTGGTCTTCTTGCGAAGGCGGTATTGAACATGGACTTGACTGTTTATTTTTTCAGGACGCTCAGTTAAGCGAATGTCGACGCCAAGCGCGCCTTTCAGTACTTGCGTAAGCGCAGCCTTGCTTTTGACTAAAGCAATTCTCTATTTTTCTCCCTCTCTCTCTGTGTGCCTCCTGTTCGAAGGACTTCTAGCACACGAGGCCTACGCTCAAAACAAAACTTGCAGCTACTTCCAATGCCTCGACTTGGATTACCTTCAGCTGGTTTTGTCTGAATCTCGGTGGAAAAGTGTTCGTCAGCAGGGCGTTACGAAGCATAAGCCATCACGGCAGCCATGGAAACTCGGCGAAACTTGGGCGCCGCGCTCAGCTGTGCGATGCGGGTGGTTATGCAAGAGACTGTCGGCTCTGTCTCAGAGCAGACTGCCTTACCGAGAGTCAACAACCCGCTAGAGACAAGCAATATCGAACCCCAAAAAACAAGACAATGAAAATGAATGCAACATACAGACACGCAAAGAGGCGAGACACACACCTCTCCCTCCTCGACAGGTGCACATAACGAGTCTGGCGTGAAGTGCGCCCCAAACACACCGTCCTGTCGTCCTCGCCCGCGCTTTATTTAGCAGCGTGTCGGCGCATTGTCATTTGCTGCCAGAGAAGCAGTAGCACTATCACCACTAGCGCGGCTCTTTGTTCGCCGCTCGCAGACAGTATCACAGCTCCATGCCGTGTTGAGGGCGCATGATTCGTTTACGAGACCCGTTGCCTTCAACGAGGTTTCTCTTGCTACCCTTTGCGCTTAGCCCTCTTTTTTTTTTCCCCTCGGTAATCTTGTCTCACGCTCTTTCTCTTTCTCAGGCTTTTTTAGGCGCCGTTCATTTTGGGCGCCTCCATCGGCCTGGCATAAGACGTGAGGGGGAACTTTGTGCGCACAGGGACAGTTTGCGCCAGTGGCGACTCTTCTAATAACAAATCGAGTAAAACTAACTTACTCGAAGGCGGGTGAAACAAAGAAAGTACGCTTGGAAAGCCGAGCGAGCAAGAGGGGGAAAACATCAGAGGGGCGAAGGAGAACGACGCACTCCAATTTGGATAAAAGAACGGCGAGTTAATAATTCACGCGCACCTGGCGACTCGCCGCAACGGCCTCTACAGTGCGTGCTGCCGCTGTAGCGTAGGACCCCTACGTCTTCAATTGAGGTGCGCATCCTATTACCGAGCTCGCGCCTGTTTAATTCTCTATTCAAGCGAGCGGTGGGCCCGTGGTGCCTGTGTCCGTTGAATAAGGATTGGAGCTTTTCGTTGCTGTGTCGGAATGTTTCAAAGCTGTCGCTCCCTCCGCGCCTGTTGGTGTTCGTCAGGGGACCGTGATAAACCCGAAGCAATGCCTGCAAATAAAGCATCCTTCGGAGAGTCATTGAGGTTACCCTTGAAGCGTGCAAAGGGGGTTATAGGAGGCAGGTAATTGCAGGTAGAACGTCAGCGTTTTGCGTCCGTCCTTGTGTCGGTCCTTGCGTCGTTCAGAAGATTGTTGTTGTGCCTCTTAATGTTAATATTTCTCTTCTTTATACCATAAGCTGCAGACTTCCGGGAATGTTTGACTTTAAGGTATACTGGGTGTTTCACCTAAGAGTTTATATAATTTTTAAAAAAATTGGCTTTTTGAGGTTAAAGCGCGCTTTTTTCTACGTAGCATTGTTAGCGGTGCAGTACATCAGAATACAGCTAACAAATTTTGTCTATTTCGACGAGCTACGTGCACGGGAAAGGTTGCTTTGCCTGAGAGCTTCTCAAAAGGGCGTGTGTTTTGGCGCGATGTAGCCAAAATTTGTTGGGTCACAGCCATGAGGGTCAACCGCATTTTCGAAATTCTAAAAACTGATATGAATAATCCTCCCGGTGGGCTATGCGCTTGTCAGTAATTAAGAAGCCTAACAGAACAGTTGAAAACTTACGCATTCAATATTAATTAAACAGACTGCTAGTGAGCATGTCTTAGGTGTATTCCTATGTACTACACCACTGCCAAAGTTATGTAGAAAAAAAAAAACGCTCTTATATTTCTCTCCCCTAAAAAGCCTATTTTTGAAAATTGTGTAAAGTCTAAGGTGAAACACCCTTATATAATCATCAAGCAGCACATCCACACACTTCTTCAACTAACAGAGACTCCGTTTGCGAACGATGTACTGGCTACGTCTGGAAAGTGTGATGAGGTGCGAAGAATCAGCAACTGCACAAGGCGGACCTCTGCGATTATTTTGTACTAACTAATCCATCTGCTGTCAACAAATTAAGAATTAATGGCATATTCTCTATTGCCTTTTCTTAAGCGAGGTCCTTTACATAAAGCCCGCCAACAAACCTGAAGCACTTTGTATGAATCTGTTCCAAATGCGACCGGTAAATTTACCGCGCGAAAGAGAATTTATAACTCAGATCTCGCGAACTTGACAAGTCACGATGTTGACTTACTTTTTTTTTTGTGAGAGCTTGGAGTTTCAACTTGACTGCTTTCCGTATATCTTAGCTCGAGAAAAGCGCCAGAAAATTGCCTGAACTGACACCGTTTGTCATGAATGAATAAAAAAAAACCAAAACAACAGAAATGGCTAGTCTTGCTACGGCGCGTGGCGAATTGGCGGTGGTATTACTCCTGCGTAAGCAACGTTTCTAAGCACTTCTTGACAACTCCAACGCATTCATCACAGCTCTACAGTACACCCAAAGGGTGCTCCTTAACCTTTTGTGACGGCATGTGTTCAATTTTTTATAGAGCGAACTCGCAGCTTTTTCTCAGAGTGCGTTCTAATTAGTAGAGATTTCTTTGTTTCAGGCGAATTTAACGCCCGTCATGTCGTAAATGGGATGTTTATTTTTTTCCTTCCAGCAATCCCAGTAAGTAATATTTGGCGAAATAGTGAGCCTTGTAGCATGTCGTTCGCCATTTTCACGTCGACAGATTTTTCCACCAGTAACAAAAAGAGTTTTTCGGTACGAAAGCGCTACTTCACGAGGTTTAACCGGCTCGCAGAGTTTCGGAAGATGGGATTGGGGGCCGAGGTTTTATGTATATCTAAAAATTTTCACACCTCCGTTGCAAATGCCTAGGTGTTCCTCTCGACACTTATTGAGATAACGATGACTTCTAGACGGAAAAAAAGTCCAGAAATATTGACGCGTACGCCAAGCCACCGCAGCACATGTCGTGGGAGCCGGAAAGAAACACCTTTGCGTGAAAATGGGGCCGGTGAAAACAGTGGAATAGATGGACCAGTGCCACCTCTACTGCGCGTGCGCGGGCCACACGCCACTCGCCCCAAGCCTCGCGACGCGCGCTTAAATAAAAACAAGTAGCAACACAGAGTAAAGATATCAGAATGGAAGAAAGCGTGTGTGGCGACTTAAGCAGTTGCAAGGAGCGATGCTCACGCATTACCGTCCATCGATCGCCTGCGCACTTCTTTAAAAGGCTTACCATTTAATTCAACTCCTCCCAGCAACGATTTGCGAAAAAAGTGAGTAGACAATGGAGGGCCTACAATGTCGAACGTGCTAACGAAGAGAGAGAGAGAAGAAAGAAAGCATGACAGGTGCAGAGGTGAAAATTTTTTGGACTTTATGAAATGGCACCCCTTACGGCCACTCTACCGAAATGCTTAGCTGAAGCACTTAATGCTGCTACTAGTTCCCACGTAGCACATATTCGTTATTTTTTTGCTGCCGAAATAATTATTGAACTTTCGCTCAATCGCTTGCATCCCGCGATATCCTGCGAAACGCACCAGGCAAAATCGAACGGAGCTGGTCTCACACCATTTTTGTTTGTCTCGATATGTATGCGTTGTGTGGGAGTGATAGTGACGGTGCTGCGCAACTTAGTTGTTCCGGTTTTTTAGTGTTTGCTTTTTTATAGGTCGGTTGTGATAACTCAGAGGTTTAGTGCCAATGTCGGTGTCCGTGATTCGCCTGTGCTTGTTTAGGTTGCTCCACGAAAACGCGTCTCATTAGCGAACACGTGCCGCATTTAGGCTTTACTTCGCTGGCAGAGATTACCAGAAAGCATTATTAACTGCTGAGCGTACTTTTTTTCAACGTTTTGTAGTTCAGTGCGACGCAGGTGTCATCATTATCATCATGACGATACTTGCATCACACTAATTACACAATGCTAAAAAAACAATGCGTGACGAAGCGGCTATCTAGCTAAAACTGCGCCTCAAAAAGGGTCCCTCTTCCATTGTTTTATGATTTTTTTTATTTTTAGTAGAGAACAACTTTGGTGTTTGCTCTCATTACGGCCGTGCTGTGTTGACTTTGAAGCGGTCCACACCAGAGCACAGTCCTCTGTCACAAAATGAATTTACGCAACGGCCACAGCCGTCGCTGCTCTTTCGCAAGCTTAATTGGAGCGGACGCTTTTTGTACGAGCATTATGCTAACCACCAGCGAAAGCCGTTCTTTCTAACTAGCTTATTACCGAAGCGGGATGCGCCAGAGGTTGTGCCCCTTTTTCCATATTTGCTGCAACTGCAACTATTTTCATGCAAAGAGCTTAGCATTTGCAGTAACCTTTCAGTTTGCGACAGTGGATGACCGCAGGCGTCATGAGAGTGAGCGTTTTGAACCTATGCCTTTGTCAGTGCCCTCGCGGGTAATATTAATTGGTCGAGGAATTAGTGTCAATTTGATCGCATGAAATGCTTTATGACGAAAGAAAGTTGCGCTTTCTCTTTCATGTTGTAATTGCAGTATTAGGCCCGATAAGGTTTAGCTAAACAAAGTGTGCCGCACAAAAGGATGCAGGAACAGTGTGAGCTAAGCCTAACGCTAAGATCAACGCAACTCGTGCCCGTACCACTGCTTGTAGCGTTGAATGCTGGAACATGAAAGAAAATATTGCAAAAAAAACTTCAGCAGAACCGAAAACTGGGTGAGTTAGTGTACGTTAAGCATCTTCTTCCTCCTTCTATCTTCTTCTTCCTCATCTTTCATCCGTTTGTTCTGCGCTTCGAAATCCTCTGCGCTAACAGCGCCCTTGTGGTTCTTCGTCCGGTTGTCGTCTTCACGCGCTTTCGAAGCGAAAAACTTTACTACGCGGGTCAGAGCCGAGCTTCGCGTGAGCCGAACTGGTAAGTTATGCGCATGCGCGAAAACGAGTGACGTCACGCGCCGCGCAGGTGGTCGCTCCTCGCCGCTGCCGCAGCCATCGCCGCCGCCGACTCCGTCGCCTGACCTTACGGTGCAGCTGCGCGCTACTGCACATGTGCGTCATGTGCATGCGCAAGGAGGCTATATAATGCGCTTGCCAGAGAATAGGCGTGCGCACTCGGCACGGAAGGGAAGGAGAGTGCGGCTGCTGCTAGACTACGCAGAAAAGCTGAGAAACTACATTCGTCCGATCCAGAAGTACTCGCTTGGGAGTTGGCTGCACAACAGCGAAAAAAATGATAAAGCCAAGGCTAAACGTGCAGCCGAAACGCCTGAACAATGGGAAATACGCCTTGCTAAACGACGTCGGAAAGAAGCCGAAAAGCGTGTCTTGGCCGCATCTTCAGCCAGCAGCAGCCAAGCGAGTGAGGAAGAGGAAACAAGAGAGTCAGAAGAGGAAAATTCCAAGACTCGCCGTAACAGCGACCACGTGGTACGACTTCTGTTTCTAACTCGTAAGCATATGCCATTGAGTAACCAAGTCTACGCCTATAGATAAACAATGTATACAATACCAGCTAAGCTACGAAGCATAACCATGACGTCAAACCAAGCATAACTGAAGCATTCGCTTGTATATCCAGGCTTAACCAGAGCTAAGCCACTGCCTAATTTGTTACACAAAGCACTATCGCGCAGGCCGTCAAAATTAGTCGGCCGAGTGGGAAGCGAAATTGTTCGACTGTCTCCAACTCACTCATTTGAAAGAAAGGTGTTCAGAAATCTAGCTCTTCACGTCTCTTGTGACATCGTCAGGATGTCATGCTCACATATCTAATGCGTACGTTTTAGACACACCACAAACTGCCCGCGAGGAGCAATGCGTTTTTGGGCATTTTTATAGCACCCCCTATCTCTTTCAGGCGCCTAACGCTTTGCTCCGTGTGAAGTCCTCCGTCGTGGAAGCTTCAACGAGAGTGTCTGATGCAGATTATTTTAGTTTTGGAGGCTACAAGTATGAGGCGCAGTTATTACTCCCGAATAACGGGTGAAAGACAGGCTACTGCTTCGAGGTTTAAAAGCAGTGATGGAGTAGTTTTTTTGTCAAGAAAGAGAACGAGGCGGGGTTTAGGGAGTAAGGGAGGGGGGGGGGGGGGTGACAAAGGCCGCAGAATGTAGTTCGGAGCATTATATAAAGAGACGTGCCTTAGTAAAAAAAAGAAGACGTAACACAAGAAGCTATCCCCGCTATTAGTACTTCTATGCCACTGCTAACATGATTCTCCAGTGGGCTTCATCGGCTGGACTACGTTATGGTTCGAATAGCTTTGTTGTATGCGAAAGTTTTCGCGTCATATAAATTTCAGCTCAACTTATGTTTTCGATTTAAAATAAGGTTCACTAAACAGCGCTTAACTCGGCGCTTTTATAGTTTATGTATGCGTGGCTGAGAAGCTCCGTACAGCACGACAGGAAGGTAACACCAACCATGAACTAGGAGCTGTATTTGCTGCAGCGTTCACTGTAACCTATTTTGCCGCCTATAAGTTGCTTGCTACTAACTACTAGCCCATTTTTAAGATAGTATTAGCCGAATAAACTGTTAGTTTGCATTTTAAATTTGGGGTCGACTTGTTTCACAGTTTGTGTTGGGATACTTTCAGCTAGGTGTTCAACACGCACTCAACAATGACAGTTTGTTGTCGTGTAGGCTAAAGGATGACGGGAGCTCATGCAGAGTTTTGTAACAGTTGTGCCCTTCCCCTCTTCATTAATTCCTGTGCTTCAGGCAGGTCATATAAAATGGGTTAACAAAAAGCTTACAGTTAGCAACTTCTTAAATAAGTCCTTAAGCTAAGCACCCCAGGTGAAATATGAACACTGTAGGCTTTGTGATGATGTTCGTTGAAATAAATCCAGAGCCCCCTACTACGGCTTCCCTCCCAGAGCAACTGCAGGTTCATTACTTTAAACGTACCATACCATACCATACCATACCATACCATACCATACCATGACACATGCCATACATGCCATACCATACCGTATCGTACCGTACCGTACCGTACCAGTACCATACCATACCATACCATACCATACCATACCATACCATACCATACCATACCATACATGTCATACCGCACCGTACCGTACCGCACCGTACCGTACCGTGCCATACAATAATGTACTACTCGATTTTATACTGCACTACGTTAGATCTTTCTTTGTTATTTGTATAAACTTTTTCCTGCTTACTAATCAAGAATGGTTAACCCCTCCCTTACATCATTTCTTTCCCTTCCACCGGTACAGAATAGCCAATAAAACCTGACTTCTAGTTAACCTCTCTTCCTTTCCTTCACTCTCGCCCTCTACTGCATCTGGAGCTCAAAACTACTAAGTAGCCTGCATTCTTAACACTGCGCGATGGCTTTAGAGAACAATGCCTCCTTCAAGCACAGGCTACCCACTACATGGGGCCAAAGTTCTCAAAGCTGGCCGTAGTGCCTTTCACCTTTTCCTTCTCGTGGATTCGCGTGCCGGCCCAGGAGGTATAGCGATCCGAGAAAGGAGAGAGCCGCGCAAGACGAATGCTCGCACCGGCCCCATGGGAACGACTCGGCCCGTTCTTGGGCCGGTCGCTTGTCGCCGAGATTGATGAAGTGCGCGCGACGCACGGAAAGTGGCCACGGGTATCGGGCGGTTAGCCTTGCTACTTTAGACGGGCGCGCGAGCAAAACAAACACATTATGTATAGTATGTGAATTGAACCAACAACGGAGCACCGTCGTGCGGGGCGAAGCATTCTTTTTCCTTGTGGAATTCGTAATAACGTGGCGGGCCTCGGCAAAGGCGCGGTCACCACAAAAGGCCTGGCCTCTCCACCGTGCGCTGGGGCGTGAATGGCGCGGCAGCCGAGGCATACGCTGTTCGCGACGGGTCACGTGGCGCTGGCCACGCCAGAGTTTTTTGACCGCGCCTGTCGCGGGAGATCGAGCCAGCCGAGAGCACCGGCGCCAAAGCTCCATGGTGATAGATGACCTGATAGGCGCACCGCGCTCTCCAAAACACAATGGCGGACCGCGGGCTGGCCCCTCGAAAAGTGAGGCTCGACCGGAGTAACCTTGCTCGCGGTGGGTGAGTAGGGCGCGCGCGCGACGAAGCTTGCAACCGCGATCCCCGCGCTACAGCGTCGAGGCCGCTTTCTGTGGTGGCTATCAGCCGCGGCCAGCGAGGGCGCGCTAGCGCGCGAAAGCTAGACAAAAGGAAGCTGCGCTCCTACGTGAGCCTACTCATCGATGCGCCGTCGCGCGCGGTTCGTTCCGCCTGCACACTGCTCCCGCATTAGGAGGGCCGAGGGTTTCCTCGGGCCAGTTACCCCCCCCCCCCCCCCCCTCCTCCCCCCACTTTTCTTGACCGCGTTTTGCTTTGTAGTTTTAAGGCTCGCTATTCTGGGCATGCGCGGCGTGAATTCTTCTCGAGCTCTGCAATCATAGGTGTTAGAAATTTTGGTCAGATCACCTTTTTATTTAAACCAAAAAGATTAGGTAAACATTCCAAGTTAAAGTCCTGAATGTGCCAACGTGCGGAAAAAATAGCCTCACGGGCCAGGGGCGCTGCTGCAGTGCAGTGTTTTAATTTTCGAGACATTTGAAAATCGCCTCGGAAAAAGATGAAAACACGAAAACGTTGCCTGAAAGTCCTCGGCACCTGTGATAGATGGTGCCTCTCAAAACTATGGCGCTTTTAAACCATGTAAACTTGTGCTGTTTGCGTATCAACGATACATCTTACACATGCTTAACAAAAACGTACTTAACATCGTTTAAGGTTTTTCTACTACCCTAGTTTTTCGCAATGGCCTGCATTTGATATCCATATCTCTGTACACATTGTCAAGAAACCCCATCCGATACCATCGAATAACTTTGCTTCTATTTGGTTGTGCTCAATTTTTTTTCGTAACAACTGTAGCTAGTTTTTTTTCGAGTTTTGCAGGCAGGAATGTCTAATAGTACGCGTGCAACCAAAGAACAATTCATCAGGGTGAGGGAACATAATGGCGTGAACAAAATTCTAGAGCAATTAGCTCGTGTTGTACTACTCAACAAATTTTCGACATAGTCGATGCGAGTCGAATACAGGGTACGCACAGATGCCGGTATTTGACTTACACTGACTGACGTCACGTACTTGTTTCTCTTATAGCGTACTCATAAAAAAAAATCGTTGGAAAGCCTCCACGAGTCAAGCGGCGTACTCGTGGGTGTCAGTAACAAGAAAGTTATTTTATCACTAGCCAAGCTTGATGTTACCATCATTTGTAAACCGGAAGCACTTCCAACGCGAGGTGTAAAAATGAGGAAACTGATCAGCCAACACAATACTACAACATTAATATAGGAAGCTCATATCAAACTTAATGCAAATGCTATTAAAGTTGTGTATACCAAAGCCCTTTATACCACTGGTATTCCATCAAGGAGGCGATAAAATAGACATGGCGCCGATGGCTAACATTTATCGTGTTTCTGTCGCGTCAGACATCGCAAAAAGCTTTTCCGTCGAGAAGCTGCGAAAAATACTATTTTCCTTCACGGGATCTCTATACACTCCTTATTCACGCCTCGTTGGCAACAGCTAGATTTTGTTGTTTCTCTGTCTACTATATGAAGGCTCGAAGCAGGGGCAAAAAAAATAAACATCACCATGTATGTGAATATTCTCACTGCAACACTAGAAAAAGAAATCATCAGGCAAATGTATACCGCAGGCGGTTCCTTGAGTTGGTGCGTAATTAGATTAGGTAGTGCGTTTATGAACGCTGCGGAAACTTTTTCAAAGAAGACCAGATGCCCAAATGCTGTTTGATGTGCTGCTACTGAAAAACAAAAATACCCACTTTCCGCAGTTACTTTAGAGAAATTTTGAGGTTTACTTCTACCAGGTATATATTGCGTAGCGATCTCTTATACGGTTGTGTTGATTAAGGAGAGTGAAACACCAACTTTTTTTCCCCTTCCGTAGCATTGCACCTATAGAGTTTTCCGCTAAACTGTCTTACCGGCCTACGCGTTTTTTGTGACATAGGGGTGAGCTGTAAAACCCGGCATAATCTTTCCAATGTCTTCCATGAATTTACAACAATATTCAAGTAAAACAGACATTCTTTCAAATTATAGTGAGAAAAAAAGTCTATGAAATAAAGCAAAGTAACACCGATACCAAGTCCGAGTGGATGTGAGACCTCTTAGTGACAAGGCTTTATTAAAGAGGTCTGACTTCTGCGAATTGCTAGTCCCTAATGGTAATGACAAGCGAAACGAAATCATTCATAGCCTGAGTTAATTGTGAATGAAGACTGCACGTGATGTGCGCTTTGGAAATAACATAAGGCGTTTAAGACGCGTACTTGTGTAGGAATACATTTATGATTATTGCGAACTTATGCGAAGTATTAACCTTTATTTTCAGATTTGTTATTAATTATACTTGTACTTCGTGTGTACACTTCATTCAACACTCAGTACTACGTTTTCAATTTTGCATTTTATTCTTCAGAAAAATATGAAATATCAGTAGACACCATGAAGCATTATTCCGCAAGATCAAGGCAGCGGTTTTCATATCTTCGGAAGCGAAACGTTCCTATAAAACCTGATCTTAACAAAAGGCAAGCTATCGGCGATTATCGAAGACATTAATGAATTTTGGTAAGTCTGTTATTCTTTTGTCCCCTTGGGTAAAGGCGAGAAAACAGAAAGGAAAGGCAGTTGAGCTTAACCTTATCCAGAGTTATGCTCGGTTGACTTCACTGTTGAGGAGAAGGGAGATAAAAAGGGGGTGGGAAGGAAAAGAGAGCAGATGAATGTGAAAGGCGCGCTCACTGGAGCGTACACATGAAGCACATAAATGTTCCCTCAGGCTTGTTGACCTTAGCTACTGCAGCAGTAGTCAACCCGTTTCCTGCGCTATCGAACACTGAGGCCGAAGTCCAAGTACCTTTTTGTTAATGTAAGTAAGTACTCAAAATATCGTTAGCGAACACTGAGTGCAGTTCTCATTTCTGTCATGCGCTCTGCATTTGTTTATCTCGCTACAAAAACGGCTGTGTTCTCAGAATGATAGCAGGCAGTGCGTTCACAAATACTATGCGCAGATAAAGAGGGAGGGGGGTGCACACCGCAAGAGAAATGGAGGCGCTTAATAGTCGTTGATTTCTATTGCCCGCACGAAAGAAATGGCCAGAGACCGGCTGCAAGCGGAAGAGATGTATGGGTAAGATCAGACGAGCAGAGTTTTTCCGGTGATGAGCAAATACATATGCACGAAGTAAAAAATCGCGCTCTTACCTCTACGTCTCCGAATATATACAGCGCAATTGGATTAGGAACGTTTTCCCGCCCGGTTATCCTGATCGATAAGCGTGTACGGGGAACGCGCTGAAGGCAGAGCGCCGGGACCAGCTTCATGCTGCGCTTAGTCGCTCGCACTAATTTTCCGGCACACATCGGGGAGGAGACCGAACGAGTGGTCCGCGCAGCTGCTCGAAGCATGCCGGGAAGGTGTAGGGATCAAAGAAGCAAAGAAGGAAGTGGAAGAGAAGGAAGAGAGAGTGGGGGCCTGCTGCCGCGATTGCAAATCCTGCTTGACGTCCTGCATCGAACATGCCTCACTCGGAAGGCCTCCGTGTAGGCGACTGGCCGTCGTCGGCTGATGCCGTCTTTAGTTCGGCGCGCTAGGGTGCTTGCGCGAAGTCATGCAGTAGGACTTAGCCAAGCGTCACTTGAGTAGTCTAGAGTGTTTTCGCTGTCTTTTTTGCATTGTATCGGCAGGCGAATGATGTTCAGTCTAGTTGGAAGGCCTCATAATGTCGTATTCACATGCTAAAAATCTCTATCAAAAATTATTGTGCTTCTTTCGAGCCCGCGTAAAGGAACGTCTGGAACATATCTCCGAGGAAAGCGTTCTATAGCAGTGTCAGGAATGGAGACCCTTGTACCGGTCCAACGAGAGGGCTAGTTAGATAATCTGGATAGTCCTGATATTACGAAACCTGCTCAGTGGGAAAAGATGAGTAGGCTGAAAACTGCTTAAAACACGTTGTGCATCAAAGCAATTGCTTAGAAGGATTTCTTCTTTTTCGAGACAAACCGTAATTGCTGCCTCACACATCGTGCATTGAGACCGAAGTACTCTGTCTCATAAATGGCCGCGAAATCTTAGTCCACCGATAAGAAAAAAAAATACTTATTCATAAAGAGGTCCTATATCTGTGCCTTACTGCACATTACCTAGCGCCGTGTTGGTTTCGATTAATTTTTTTTTCACCAGATTGTCTTTATAACCCGCGAAGGTGATATTTCGTATGACGTGCTCTGAACGCTGTGTTAGGTTGCTGTGTAGTCTCGTCTGTTCAACAATTAGGAGCATGGACCCGTGTTGTTTTTTTAAAACTTACTTTGAATGCAGATGACAGAAAAGCGAGACGAAAGTGGCATGCGCGGAGACGTTCTCGATGGGAGTTTGTAGCGAATACTGTTGACACTGTTCCCAACCTGTGATTTTTAGACACCTGGAACTGAAAAAAAAGTATCTATCTGCTGGATAACCTTGAAGGACACGGTTGTGTTCTCAAGAAGAAATACAAAGCAGAGGGTGTTCGAATTTGAGTGCAAGCGTTAGACACGGTTTGTATTCGAAAAAAAATCGAAGAAAGAAAGTCGTATAATATTTAAACAAAAAAACAGTTGCATGCTGCTTACCGATTTACAACTTCGAAGGCGCCGAGGAACATCGGGCTCCTGAGCTTTCGAGGAGATGACTCGGTAAATTGCTGCAAGGCGCTTGAATCTACTTCACCTTGCATTTGAACACTGAACTGAAATATGACGCAACAAGCCTTCATCCACGGAGCAGAGGGAAGCGCGCAAGACCCTCATAAACTATTGCTTCTTGGTGTTTTTTTTCTTTATAATGGGTTTTTGGGGTGAAGACACCCAAATGACCTGGCTCGTCGATTGCAAAATGTTGTATATTACTGTTCTTGTGAAATGCCTTTGGGCTGCGGTTTTTGGTGAGGATTTCATGACACGTAATTGTGGTCAAGCGAAATGAGGACAACCATCGAGAAGTGAACACATGATATTTTCCGCAAAGTGGCTCAGACTTGTTTCTTTGGAGAAAAATTACGTTAAGTGCTGGTCGTTTAGGACAAACGTGCCGACTCTTACGTTCCGATTTTCGCAGCGCCCTCATCTTGCGCTTTGAAAGCAAGAACATTTGCAGAATTAATGGGAAGAAAGATTACGAAAGCCGAGTCTGTGGTCTGCATTTCAGAGCCTGAGCAAGCAAAGCCTAATTGGATGAGAGTTTTTAGCAGTCCTATTTCGATGGGGGCGAAATTCTAGAGGCCAGTGTACTGTGCGATGTCAGCGCACGCTTAAGGACCCAGGCGGTGGAAATTGCCCGGAGCCATCCACTACGGCATCCCTCATCGACTGAGTCGCTTTGGGACGCTAAACCCCATAAACCGTTAACCTAATTTAATGAGAATAATGTTTTCATGCGTCGTAGTGTAAAGAATCCAACCTCTGCAATAGTGCCTGCAGCCTATTACTTAAAGGTGTTTAATTTTGTAGGCTTTTTGATTGAGTTTTTTTTTTGCTTTTTTTGGCAAGATTGTACTAAAGTTGATGCGAACACCTTTGGTCTATCGGCAATTTTTCCACTGTTCAAACCTTTTTCAGTTTGGTGCAGTTACATTACATTAAAAATCACAGGAGTAAGCTTCCGACCTCAAAGTCAGATCGGTTCCAAAACTCTGTATTTTGATCAACCCCACGTAGCCACTTGTTTCGACACAGCGGCTCGGACAAGATGAGGGAGGGGGGGAGCAAACGTTAGTACAATGCGCTCTCTCTTCATAGCTAGCTGGCCGCAGATCCCAAGAAATATTGTGCTATGTCAAATCATTTGTTGGCAGCGGTGGGCACGTATGTAAAAAGTTTTGCACCTATTCTGTGTTAAAGGCAGTTGAAACGCGCACAAGAAGAAATCGTTTTTTTTTCTTGTATGAAAAATGTCCTTCCGAAGGAAAGTTGACGATGTGTGGTAAGTAGGATATATATCTTATATCCGTCGAAAATGGAAGGCATGATCGTTCTGGCATAGATTTATTTTTGGGGCTTGTGATCCCACTAATTAATTTTCAAGTCGTCTTTTCTTTTACATTTTTATGAGCGCAAAAGGACGGAGCGGAGACAAATGCACGGGAAAAGTCGTGGAGGAAATGGAACAGAAAACAAAGAAGGTGCCTCTAAACAGAAAAAAAAGGAGCAAATTTTGACGACGTGATGCCAGTCTGAGAATCCATACACCAAACCCTCATGCTGGAAAGTAACCGGTTTGCCGCAACTCCCTTTAACTTCTGCCGGCGCAATTGTACCGCCTGACACACTCCCCGCATGCGTGCGTTAGTCGACGTGGCGGGCACAATGTTCCCTCTTCTTCAGATCTTGGCGTGGACTGCAGTGTTGCAACAGGAGCGTTCGCGTCGTTAGTGGCAACCTTCACGCCATCGTTGCGTGGTCCCTCAAGCAAATGCTCTTTGCCCAGCCCCGCAAAACAAAGTTTCGCATGAGCGAACACAAATACAGACCGTCGCGCCAGTAGCAAAACTTTTCTCGGAGAGAAACAACTGATGCAAAAAAAAAAGACAATAAAACTTTCTTTCTCGCAAAACCAGCGAGTTAAAACGGTGTTTCACAAGAGACCACGCTTTCCAAACGGTTCTGCTTCAAGGGGCTCTGAGAGGGCCTCTAATAAAGCTCCAGTATGGCTGGGATGTTAAAGCCCGTTTCTTAACGAATACTGTCCAGCAAGAAATTTTCTAATGCGCTTTGTAGAAGCTGAGTTATCTGTAGTAAAAATTCGAATTTCCGCGTCTTCGCGCTTTTCCCTCTCCTCTCGTCACTTTTTGCACGCTGGAAGGTCGGCGCTCCTCCGCCGGCCCCACCTCCTGGGGAGAGCTTGACCCGCTGGAGCTACCATGGCCGTGGCCGCGGCCACGGTAGCTCCGGCGGGTCAAGCTCTCCCTAGGAGGTGGGGCCGCGGCCACGGTAGCTGCCTGAAGTCTGAAAGAATCTAACCAGTAGCCACCTCTCAACAGTTCTACGTAGATGCGAGCAACGGAGGTGGGTGCGAGCAAGAAAAAGTCGCCGGGAAGGGCTCGCCAACTTTCGCGCTTGATTGTGGGTCCTCTGATGTGTGTAGAAGTGTATTATTTGGATCAGGTTTTCATGACAACACAACGCAGTGATGGAGTGAGTTGATGTGCTTTCCTCGGAAGGTGTTTCAGAGCCCCTTTAAGCGCAGCTGCTACACTGGCCAGATGTCGAGCTGTGTGCGCCCACGCCGTGAATGCGGGCAAGGCATGAAGGCGCTTGCGTTAATGGCATAGGAAGCCGCCGAAGTTTGGATGGAGTAAAGGCATTCTTTTATCATTCATTTGTATTGTCACGATACTACGGGATTCCGGTGAAGGCGATTGGTAGGCCACCAGCTCTTGCAGATCGTCGTCTGTGAAACCGGCTTTGTGTTTTTGTGTGGGCGGAAGGCAGGATGCGGAAGGGCGTGAAAGATGTGTGTGCGTAATTTTGAGATTATTGACTGTGTTCTGCGTTTTGCCATCACGAACACAGGTCTCATAGGGTGCGCCTCAGATTCAAAAAGAAACCCTTTCTAGTCTTCTTTCTGATGTTGTATATCTATTATAAGGTGCAATGTGCTATAGCAGCAGAATATCAGAACTCGTGATCGTTTTTGGAAATGATCGAACAGAGCAAATCGCCATCAAGCATCGTCAAGCACACAAAATTATTGTGCCCCCCCCCCTCCTCCTATCCTTATTCCTACTTTTGGGAGGTTAGCGCACTCAACTAAATAACAAAATATATTTTTTTGGTGCGCTCTGATCTTCGAAATTCGACCAATGAATACTGTGGGTAAGTCGTTGAGAGCGAATTCTATGCACCGTTCAGGGTTGTTGGGTGCTACTATTTTATTTGAAATTACTTCTTGCAAGCACTTATATCCTGACGCGTGCTGCATGCAATAATGCGTATTGTGGCCCTTGCACTGTGGCGTAAAACTGTCACATTTAGGACGACTTTGTACGAAGACTTTTTACATAGAGGGAGCTCTGTGCGCGTAAGAAAAATTTATAGTGATTAAAGAGACCGTTGCTCGGGAAGAGTATAATATGGTGTGCTATAGACTTTCTGTTACTTTATCTCGTTTGTTCACTTGGAGTACATGCAGTGATCTTTTTTTGTCTGGGTAGAACTGCGCAGTGATCAGTAGAAAGTGCGCATCAATGCACATATTTCCAACTCTAAAATTATTTGTCTTCTTCTAAGGTCGTGGAACATTTCCAAGCAGCTATTTCGCATGAAAACCGGTAATGTACTTCCACTTTGTAAGCAATTGCCTTTCAGCCACAAATTATTACACTACTAACTTGCCATTGATCAACACCGAAAATAAAAAAAATAAAAACACTCTCCTAGAGTTTCCGAGTTTTGGTGACTTCTGACTTTCTTAATAAGGTATCGTGTAGGTAATGTCATCATAAAACTTCTGCTTTTGTGAGAATAATAACATTAGCACGATTAAAAAAATTCTAAATGTAAGTGTTTTGTCAAAACCTTTATACCACTGGGAGAAACGTGATGGATAATATATATTTAAACCTAGAAAAAATTTGTTTTTATTTAAACGAGCTGGAATGTTGCTGAAGAGTGGCGAAGAAAAAATAAAAGCCGATCAACTTAAATGGTAGCTACGATACCAAGTTGAAAGATGTGTCCCAATGTAGCATTCCCTTTAACGTGGAAGTATTTAGTCGGTCGCTGGTAGTGGCAACTGTAAATACTTCGAACACTTTTGATTTACTTTTTCCCTATGCTCAATCTGCATTGATGGAGCAGTGGTGCTGCTAATAACTAACAAACAAACAACCAACCAAAGAAACAAACAAATAAACAAGAAGACGTCAGAGGAGTAATGAGAATTTGAGTAACATGGAATCTAAAAAAAAATTCATTCACCTGTTTCGATAACGCACACAGCGCCCTCGTATTTATAGATATTTCGTCGCAGTACCGCTCTGGCGGGAAAATTGCGCAAAAAATCGTGCCTCGCCAGCTATTAAAGAAACCATGGCGCAAAGCTCGCTGATTATACGCTTGTGGCGCTGTCCTCACGTCGCGCAGGAAGCAATCTTTCCTTTCTCTGTCTTTTTTCTTTTATTTTTTCCTTTTCTCGGAGAAGCGAGGAGGGTGGCCGGGCGAGAGGAAGTGCACGAGCGGAGAGAGAGCTCGGGGCAGCGGAAGAGCTCGGGGTTAAGCGGAAGTCGCATGCGTCGCCGAGCAATTAGCGCCCATCGAATCCCCCCGCCTCTACCGTGCGGCCCTTCCACCTTGCAGGGACGGCTGTTCTCGTGGAAATGGAACGACCGGACTGGGGGCCCGGCGGAAAATATCTGAGCACGGGAGAACCATTACGGCGACCCCCCCCCCCCCCCCCCCCCTCCCCTTCCTGCGCCCTTCGGCAGCGACGCGGGATAAGCACCGCGGTGGACGCGGCAGAAGTACGTGCGTGGCCCGGCCGACCTGGGCCCCAGCGGTGCAGCGCACGCTTGTACCTCCTCTCCCTCTTCGGAGCCGATGGAACCGCCGCGCATCCGCAACGCGGTCGTGCGTAATGCGTGCCGATAACATAAGCGGATGAGCGTACGTCTGTACTGCATACAATGGCGGCTCGCTACGTCTTGCCTGCGAAGAAGAATCAGTGCCGCTTGACGCCTCACCGCGAGCGCGGCTTTGTGCCGGCTTGTAACCTGCGCTGAGAGGGGAAAAAGTAAAAAGGTGCTCTTACGGAATCATCCCTTCTTTAATTGAATGCTTCCTAGAGGGCGTTAAAGCATACTGAATACGTAGACACGCTTGCTGTCTGCGGTGTTCTGTATAAGGGCGCATAGTTTGTGAGATACTTTGGAAGAGCGAAACTATTTAATCGTCATCGTAATCCTAACTACGTTCACTACAGGAGAAAGGCTATTCCCATATACCTCCAATTAAACCTTAATGAGCCAGTTGCGGCCATCTTATTCCCGCAGACTTCCTAACCTCATCAGTCCGCATGTCTTTGCACCTTCAGCTATGCCTGCCCCTTCTTGTCGCATCGGTTGTTTTGCCTTCGCAGAACATCCTCTAAGATATGGCCATTCCTCCTTCTCGATTTCAACTTAGATATCGTTAACTCGCGCTTTTTAATGATATGCTAGGGGAAATCGAGTTATTTTTAACAAAGGGAAATTAATATAAAACTATTTCAATTGCCTCCCAAAATTTTCCTGCGCTCAATGTGTTGGAATTCTCTCTGAGAACTTGCCTAAGCGATTCTTACAAAAGTTTGCATAAAGTTCCAAATAAAACGCCTTTAGAAGTTTTTTTTCGCTGTTTCTGCTGTTCTGGTGACTCTTTTTACGGCGTAAATAAAAAAAAACACGGCTAATTTTTTTTTGCCTTAATCTTGGTAAAATACTTCGTATTTAGGTCGCGGTCCTTGCTGGGCGAAAGTGACATGCCTTTATCAAAGAGGTATTTTACCACCGCAGCGGTGGCCAAGTCGTTGAGCATCCGCCTCGCATGCGGGAGGTGCGGGGCTCGATCCCCAGTGCCGCCGAGTACCCACCGGTGATACAATGGGTACAAGCTTCCCTCTGGTTCGGTGCTCGACTTATTTAGGTTGAAATGCTTGGGAAATGGGTCTCCGACCCTACCTTTAGAAGTCTAAAATGCTTTGTGCCATGGTACTCTTTGACCAATGATTCCCTTGCGCCATAAAAATCCATCATAAAAAAAGCCATCATAAATCATAATGTTTTCTTCTTAATGACACTTGACCCCTATGATAAAATTTTATAATATCCTGTTCAGCTCAATCTATTATTACGGTTACCCTGAACATAATTCCAGTGCACTTGTTTCTCTAGTGTGACGTTAATTGTTTGCTATATCAAAATTCGCTCAATTCTGAGGGCTGCTTGAAAATCTTTTATTAAGCTTATAGTGCCCGCTGTGTACTTACAATGGTTAGCAGGCTTCCAGTAAAAGACACGATTCCAGAGACGTGCAAGGGATCATCCATTCCCCTCGGGTCTCACATATGTGTCTGGCACTGGTCACAAAAACACGAGCGAAATAAAAGGAAATAATAAGACTATGCAAGAGAGTAGCTTTCCAGCACCACAAGCCTCTTGTAATGCAAGGCGGTGCAGAGGTGGCAGAAGTGCTGAAAAGTGGTGCCCTCCTAGCTGTTTTGCGAAGCTTCCATTCTTTGGGACAACCACTGAGATTTGATGTGACCTGATGGCACTCACCAACTGAGCGGCGAACACTGGCATAAAAAGTACCCCTGAGGTCTTGAGAGGACACTGACCTTATGGCACAGTAGTAGAGGCACGTTTATTTAGTTAGGTTACTCATGCTGAGTGATCTTCACCTGGCTAATCTCGCCAATAGATAAACACCGCCAGCAGCCCATGCGCCCCCACCGAACGACTATGGTATACCCTGCGAATGCGAGAGATGCTTGCTCTTTCGCACTGCTGTATTGCAAAAAAGCAACATTAGCAGGGAAATAATGGCCTCCTGAGGCGATACTTGTAGCAAGTGTGAAGTTCCGTCTTCGAGCTCTTCCTTCTCTCCTCGGGATCGTTTTCTGGTTGGAAGCTCTAGGAACAGGCGTGGGGCGTCCTTTTGCACTTCGTGAATGCTAGACGAATCATACCACATCAGGCCGCAATATTTTTTTTTGTTACTACTCGTACAACAGCCCTTGTGGTTTTTACGATTGTATTTGGAGTAGTCCCTACCGTGCAGGCTGCGAGCTTATGGTAGACATATAGTTTCATGTTTTGGCCCCGGGCAATATCTGGAACTTTTCGTCAATTCCATGTTGTTGTTTTTTCAAGTGATAGCAGTATCACGGATGATTTACGAGGTTTACGGCATCATTTTTTTTTCTTTACACCGTTTTCATTTTTTTATTCGCTATAGAAAACTCAGTAACGTCACAACTCCGCACTCATCTGATCAAGTTTCTGCGTGCTAATGAGGCGTGACCATTGCTGTTTTCATGTGCTGGTCTATGATGAGTCATTTCACGAAGTCATTATAACAAGATGTCTACTCAGTGCGCCTTCTAGTGGGGAGCCAGTCATGGAGATGAGAGAGTGGAGTTGTGCTTTTATGTCTGTCGCCTCTTAACTCCAGGCAACGCAAAAAGTAATACAGTTTTGTACGTGCGTCTAATGAATGTCCTGTTGTCTCTTCTCACACTGAGAAACCATTTGGGAGTCAGTGTATTTTTGGTGACAAGCGTGAAAACTGCACTGATACAACACAAGCCATGAAAAATGGGAATGGGTCTGAAAAAAAAATCCATAAAGCGCGACTAAGGCTTTTCAGTGTATTTCTATAAATGTCGAAAGAAGTCATTAATGCGCAATTTCGCTTGTTTACCTAGATGTAGCTTTGTTTTGAAAGATGTCTTCTATCGATACGTTGGTCGTTGCCCTTTTACCATAGCTTACATTTCGAACACATTTCACTTCCACCAGCACCAAGAACACATTTCACAACAACGAATTGACAGGAGCAAATGTTTTATTACAAGTATGATAATACGACTGTGCTGTTCTTTATCTATATGTGAAATGTCACAGTGCCTGAAGCCATCATATTGCCTCTACTGGCAGAGCTTTTACGGTGGTTATTATTTACTTCTGCTTTATTTCTAATAAACTCTAACTTGCGGTTGATAACGTAGGTCTGGTTTTGAAAAAACTGACCAAACGTCAAACGGCTGTAGCGTGCTTCATTTCGCGGGATGACTGGGCTGTCATTTGAGTCCTTTTGAGATGAAAAGCCGTTTCTTGGTCAGTAAGCAATATAACTACTCCTGCGGCAAAAATGGGATAGAAGTGGCCCTTTCCGCCGCTTACTTTTTCAGCGCATTCTGACGTGCAGCGACAATACGTTCAGGGCCTTCCGTGACTGAGATCACTATTATCTGTATTTTATACAGAACTTATAATCTCCGCATTTCCATCCAGGCTTCGCTTAAAACGAACCCTGGCAGTGTGGTAACCGCGTTAGTGTAGGCGCTATGCGCGGGCTCGGTAGTGAAGGCGATGCCAGTGATCGCAGCTCTTTTATATTTACATATGCTGAATCTAAGCGAAATCGCAATTCAGATTCGTTCGCTTATTTTTTTTCTCATCCGATACTCAGCTAGAGCGCGAAATGTGCCTTGTACTAAAAGACAAACCTCAAAAGGCCATCATCCGGTCAGTCTCGGTGAATATTGCAGAATGCAACGATTGTGCGAGTGGTACTTCTTTCAATCTAACTACGACGACGAAAATGCTCGAACGGAAGAAATGAACGCAATTTTCCTCCAGGAATACAACTTCTTTATGCTAGCTTCAATACCATTTCTCAGGGCTGCTCATATTTTATGTTGCTTGCACTCTTACTGTTTCCGCCCGAACGGTCCGCTTCAGCCCAGTTCTGCTGTCTGCGCTTAATATCGTCGTTTGTCTGTTTTTTTCTTCGTTTTCTTTCAGACATTCGCATATATTTCGCGTTTTGATCTGGTTTCAATCAGGTATCGCTAACATGAACGACTTTACCGAGCTTTCGCCTCGTGTTTTTTTTTTTTTCTTTTGAGTGTGCGGCATCGAAATTAGCAAAAAAAAAGCAAGCTACCTTAAATCTTATGCGTCGCGTGCTCTTTAGCTTTAACCTGGGACTTCGGTTTGACTTATCACAGAGTTCATCCGATTAATCATCGAGAATTTCCAAAGTAACAAGTTCTGCGGGGGTATACTTCTAGCAAAGACGGTTTCGCGTTTTATTTTTTAGCATCGGCTAGTTTCTACTTTCGTTGGTCTCCTGTTAGTTGTGCCACGAAGCGGAATCAGTACTTACTTTTTTTATCCAGAAAATTCAAACTGAACGTAATCGGCGCATGCGTGACGTTCATTCGGCATCTGGAACGATGACGGGCAAACTCAAGAAATACTCGCAGAAAAGAAAGAGGAGAGAATAAAATTGACCGAGCAGGCCGGTTTTCGTATTTATTTTTCATTTTGTGAGTCCGCAGAATTCCGTGACTGCTATTTGTTCTTCCCACAACAGGTCTGGGTTGTTGTTCATTTCATTAAATTAAGTCCACGAGAAGTATTAACAATGTTCTCATCGTACACCTGTCTCCAGTGATTGCTGTATTCCCAATGAAGAGAAACTTGCATTACATCAGATGGTCAATAAAGTATTCAGTAGGCGTCGTTAAAAGGTGCAAGGATGAACTAGTAACGTGGTGCACAGTCGCTGCAGAAAGTGCAGGCGACAACATGTAATACGATGCGAGCATTGCGTATAGATGTAGGTGATGAGCTGAGCCAAATGTTGGCTTATGTATAAGTTTGCTCGTTCAAATAAATAAACGCTCTGGTAAATTTTACTCAGTGAGGATTCCGACACAAAGCGGGTTATAAATAGTCTTCTTTACACAAAAAAAAATCAAAGGAAGGAAAAAAGAATGAAAGGCAGGAGGGAAGGATGAAAAAAAGAGAAAGAAAGAACGAAAGAAATAAAACAAAGAAAACAGAGAAATAGAAGCAGGAAGAAAGAACACATAACACATAATAGAATAACAGTGCTACAGCTTCCAAGCATGCAACTATAAATTAGCGCACTTTCAGGGAATCGAGCCGGTCAGTTAGCAAAAATGCGCTGTTGTGGCAGCTTTTATGGCTATTTTTAGTTTTCCTCACTTAATAATTTAAGAAGCTGTTTTGCAGCAGTATTTCAAAGGTACGAATAATGGCTCGAGCGCAGAGTTGATAAGACTGATGCGAGGATATCACACACAGCAGCTTTTTAACTTCCGTTATTGCCAACCTAAACCAAAACCTTAATAAAACGTATATCTGCAGATTCATCGCAAAACCTATAAGAAAACGTCCCTAGAAAGCTGTTTCGAAATGGCAAACCGTTCCTAAATTTCTGAAAAAGCTTTTTTGCTATCGCTTGTTCACTATCCAGCCGATTAGAGGGCACGTTGCCCATTATTAATCCGGTGGCCTTCGTGCTGGCTTTCGCATTTCGAAGCTGATCACGTTCTAAAATAAGGGTCGCTTATTAATTATTTGCACCTCGCTGTGACGCAATGAAAAGAACCCGTTTTTTTGCAATAATTTTTAAATTTGACATTTGCCGACGACATGCTGCTCTACTGTGGCTCGGGGATTCTCAAGTGCGCTATTCAGCTACTATAGGCAACTGTTTGTGCTGTCATCATATCCGCCGATTTCTAGCTTCAGCGTGCACGACAGTTTAGACGTAGGCTGACTTCACTCTGTCGGATGTGGCAAAAAGTGGCGCTCGAACCATCGTAGAACAACTCCGGGAGAGTCTTCCAAAGCAAGAAGATGACTTCACTGCATTGCGAAGCACCCACTCGTTACATATCTCTGCAGGTATCGCTTTGTGATGGCCTCCCCCAACTTCGCTCTGCTATGCTGTCGATGACATTGATGATCCCAGACACCGAGGGCCGTGGTAGCGGAACAACGGCACGTTGTCTTTGGTGGCATACAGTGAAGGAAGATAAAAGTTTCCTGAAGGAGTCATTGCACAGTTTTAACGAAACACAGACTTTGCAATTTCATTAATCCCGAGCTCGTGCTCCACCACTAGTGAGGAATTTGGCGAAAAATGGTGCACTATTCTAAAAAAGGGTATTGCGTGGTTTTTATCGGTTCAAATTTATTTCAATTCAGTCCAGTAGTAGAAAGTTTCAGGTCAGGAGGCCAAAGTTATCGCACTATTACATTTTTAGTACGTCGAGGCTATCACTACATCTAGTAAAATAAATTATCATCACGAAGCTTTCTGCTTTCTCCAGGCCTTCTGGAGCTTATGTTCGAATGAACTGTTAGTCATATGATTTCGTTTCAACTACTTCGAATCGGTGAGCAATAACTAGCGTAGTTAGTGTTCTGTGAACGTATAATGCACATGATTGGTAGAATCGCATAAAACATTCTCTGTTGGGGCAGTGCTATGACTGGGGCTTATGATTTGTGCATGAAAGCAGAAAAGGACTCTAGGACACGGCTGAAGATCTTCCATTATTGACCATGTAGTGTAACCTAAATATCAAAAATAAAAAATGCAGAAATAGACCTAAAATTCTAGCACAAGTTGGTGACTGTATCTTCATGTGCTCACAGCATATATTCACTTTAAAAATTGTGAAATATTCATCAGCAATTAGGTAAGGATTTCGTTTTCCAGTTATTCTGAGAACAGAACTTAAAATCTTTGAAGTGAAAAGTGGCTGCTACGGACGCAGTTCAGACATAAGCTATCTTTATCGTTTTCTATCTGATAATGGGAATTAAACAAGACATTCGTTTATGTTACATGAACATGTGAATATGTTTTGAATCTGATTTTTTTCTTATAGCCAGTCAGTGTTCCGCGTAGGAAATAAAATCACGACATTACCTTTTGCGAACTTTTGCTGTTTTTAGCGCTTGCCATGCTGCTTTGTTAAACGCTGTTTCTAACGCTCACGACGTGGAACGAGCGGCGAATGCATTGTCTATTGTCACCGTGTTAGCTGCGTACGACGAACATAATTGACCCTTTTACCCAACAATGCATACAATTAGCCACTGATGAGATACTTTGTTCTAAACTTTGCCTCTTTAGAGAGAGTGGCAAGGTTTTGCCATTCATTTAAACCTATTGTTTTCTCCTCTTTCACTATAGAGCTTTCTTAGGATTTTTCAGGAGAAATCTCATCTCGATTATTTCCCTGAAACTCATGCAGCTTTATTTGCACTGAGAAATATCTTCTAAATACCGCTTTATACGCGTTAAAAATGGATAAAACAAAGTATCTGCATACAACTGTAATTTATTTACGTCACTTCTCTTCCTTTCTGCAATTGGAAAGGAGGCTATATTCAGCTCTTTCAATAGGCAAGGCAATAAACAGCTTAGCCTTTTGGCGTCTTGCGCTTGAACGAGAGACCTGAGGTAATAGGCAGGACCAGTTCCTAAATTAGAAAAGGCGTTAATAGATTAGGGGAGGAAAGACCCGTGTGACGATAAATCTCTTCAGCATTGGAAGATATCGTGTGCTGCTGCATGTGTTGTTCTCTCATAACCATAGGCTTTTCGTAAAGCAAGTGCATGGTCGAGTTTTATAGGCAATTTGTGGCTAGTTGTGCTGTGTCATTTTTGGCGAACAGTGATGGGCAAGCCAGTGAAGGGCAGAGGCCAGATTTGTTTGCGGCTAAAGCGATTGTGGCACTGAGGGCTAACGCACCAACGTGTGCTGCTTGATTTCTGTGCCAGGTAATTTCTCATTGATATCTGAAACGGTCTATTTATTATCGAGTTTCATCAGATTTAAGATTGCAGCGAAATCTCAGCGTACCCACCTGATTTTCGAACCGCTAGAATAACACTGGCCTACGCTGTCATCTTTGGTAAGGCATCAAAGCTTGACGGAGCTCCAAGAATTCAGAGGATTTCGGAGCGCATCACATCCGAGTGAAGGCATGAGAAATAAACCGGGTCAAAATCAGTGGCGAATACACTTTGTTGCGTCGAGCAATCTATTCTACAAACATCTTATTTCCTAAGCAAATCGAGTGCTGGTAAACATTGCCGCAAGGCGCTTAATCGAGACCCTCGGCGTAGCGACTATTGAGAATGCACTGCTGGCGCCCCATTCCTCCATCCTTTTGTAGTAGCAAGTTTATGGCAAAAAAAAGAGTATTCGTGACATGTAAGCACCCCTCCACACCATACCGTCTACGGAGAGAATACGACTACAGGGAGCGACATTAATGCGGCCGCGTAGGCAGCGGCTCACGATTCCAATCGTTCGTTGACTCTCGCGCACTCGAATGTTCCGCCCCCTTAAGAGACCTATATTAGAATTCCACGAAAGGACTCGCCGCTGGCGCGTCTCTCTTTCCCGCGCGCGCCGCAGGTCGCCGGAATGTAAGGAATAAAGCGCGGGAACAGAGGTCTCCATCGCCAGTGGGAATCCCTGTGCGCGCAGCCTGGGCAAGCCCAGAAGAAAGAGAAGGGTTGTAGAAGCCGCCGTTCGCGAGGAACTCGTTGCTGCGCTTTGCCTTTATTGCGCGCAGCCCAATCCCGCATTGTGCGCGCCGGTAGGGCTTTGCTGTGTATGGACTGATTGCGCGCGCACGCGCGCGCGCGGGGCGCGGTCTCCGCCTAATGAGGGAAAACTATCTAAGGCTTTTCTTTTGCGCCCGGATACGGAATGCAATAAACTACGACCCGGGTCCCGGACGACATTGCCGCTTCTGCTGCTGCCGTGGCGCCTGCGAGTTGGAGCACTCGCGTGCTGCCTAAATAAAGACTGGTCATTAAGTCGGACTTTCTTCGAGAGAAGTCCCGTTTTCCCGGCGACCATGTATTCTTTTCCTTCTTCTCTGCGATTATTTCGTACGGGTTGCGCCACGTCTCCAATCCCTCTCAGAGAATGGGGGGGTCTCATCTCGAAGTCTTCTGTAGTAAGCGGTTGTCCTTGGTTTGCCTAGGGAGTATGAATAATGCACAATGATCGTGACCCCAGCTCCCAGCGCGTTGAAGAAAGCGGGCGCTTTCGAAATTTCGCGTCTGTGCAGTGTTGAGCTTGCGGGCGGGGTTATGACATTTCTTGGCCGGAGTGGTACAAGAGTGCGCGTATGGTCAAGATAATTGTTGAATCCAGTGAATAAGTCAAGGCACTAGCTGGTTGCTTTTTAACGCTTTGAAACCGGGCCTCGGCCTTGAAGTTTTGACATAATCATGTGCCGGCAGCATTGTTTTAACACAAGTGTATGCGCTTTCTCTAGCTAAAGATTATCTGTTAAAATTCTGCGAGTGCTGTGAGACAGGGACATATTAATGCTCCTCTCCACGTATTTTACATATATAGCTGCATGGAGTGCTTTCTGCTCTTTTCCTTATCGCAAACTCTAGCATTCCTATTATGTTTAACCAAACCAAACCTTTCCCTTTTCGGTTCCTCAGCGTAGGGTAGCAGGAGCTACAGAGAAGCGTTTTAGCATACTGGCAACAATAAAAGTTCTTGTAAGCCTTTTGGCGATGAACACGCGCAGGGCATCCCACGGCACTTTTGCGGAGGATCAGGAAACTAGTGACACAACTTTCGCGTGAGCAGAAGTGAGCGACATTATTCCAGGTGGCATACTGTCAAATGCCTTCTTACCATCCCCGTATTCTTTATGGGTTAGACCTATTGGGGCAACGCTCTGTTTGGGGCAAAAAGTGAAAGGAATAGTTCTCCATTTTTCACCATTATAGCTCTCCATTCTTGAGAATGCGCAGACACGTTCACTCATTTCGTTATGATCAAGACACCTGTGCAGGCGTCGAAACGTCTAGTTTTAATGCGAGCATTCTTTAGCTACCTTAACATAATTTTGCGATGTATCCATCTCTAATGAGCCTCGAAACTTCAAAAAAAAGCTCTTTTGAATCGTTGCCTTAAGTTTTTTTTTTGTTCCATGCACTGTGAGAGAAGTCTGTTTGGTGTGGATACCTGGTCATTCTGGTGTCTATTTAACTACGCGGCTGATTTCATGGCAGTGTTGGTTCTCAGTGCCCCTGTAATATAACCAGCCTCTCACTTCGTTCTGTTGGAGATTTCCCGTTTCTGGCGGTTCCGACATATCTCCGCCAGCTTCCATGATTTCTTGCTCAATACTGCGGATTTTCGGCGCTTAAAGTACTCATGGAGTGTCCGGTCATGTGTAATCAAAGCTGTGTGAGGTGTCAATGACGCTTCTGCGGTGCAGCATCTCCCGCCTAAATTTTTATTTGTACAGATGCGGGTTCGCAACAAGAAGCCTTTGTGACAGGCACGAGAAATCGAATCAATAAAATACTTTTTCCTCTTTTGCCGGCAGTTGTTACTGTAGTAGTTGTACGGCTACTTTTTTTTGGACACAATATTCTGTAATTGTAACGAAATGAAAGGTTGCCTGCATTAGGGTTTCGGTTTTATAATTAAACAGAACATAATGCAATTCTTTATTTTTGATCTAGAGTTACCAGGTACCGAAGGTCTTTCAGAGAAATTGCGGAAAAAAATTGCAGATGAAAGATTCTTTTTTAAATATCCTGACCAAAAGTTAAAGTTAAGCGCTTGTCATGTCGTACATCTAACTATGCACATTCATTCATTCCACGCACTATAACCAACTGGAACGCTCTCCCTTCAGATGTTGCTACCACCACTGATCCGAAGAAATTTTATCAACTCAAATCTGCCATTACTTATGCGTAACATCTTTTAGTACATTGTTAACCCACCAGTGCATTAGATTTTTGTCTTTTTTCTGTTATTGCTGATTCTCATTGTTTTATTTTCATGCCGTTGTGGATAGGCATTGTATAAATTGTATTAACTTTACTCTGGTAATGTTTCTGTTTCTTGCCATTTATGCTTCAATGTATAATTATGTCGGTTTTGTATTTTTATTCCAACGATCCATATGCTTCTATCTGATTTTTCTTTGTAGTTTCTTAAATTTTTGGCTTATTTATTTCTTTCTTTTGATTAGTTGCCTGTACCCCCCCCCCCCCCCCCATGTAATACCCTCAAATTGAGGGCCTTTAGGGGCATTTGTATAAATAAATAAATACATAAAAAACTGGCCGTTTTTCGAAATTTTAATTTTCATAAAGTGTCAACAGGTAATTAAAAAATTATCTGTTGAGCAGCATTAACTTTGTGTGATAGTAGTAGGAAAGATCACTGTGTACTCAAAAAACATTTGAGCTTCAAGTTTGTCCCATTATTTTCGCAGCATGTGGCTTTTTGGTACGCATTACCTTTTGAAAAATTTTTGCGATTTTCGCAATGAATTTGCAGTGCATGCTACAGAAGGTTTGTTATGCAATTGCTTGTAAAAAAGACAGGTTCTGCAAAATTTTATTTTTCTTCCTGCGGGAATTCATGTTTTCGATTTTCCGAAATCTCAAAAGTGATGTTTTCTAAATATTATGAAATACAATTTCTTTTCCAGGATAGTGTTCTTCTAAAATTAAGCTACATTTCTTTTTGCCGGCGCATTTGCGCATCAGATATAAAATTTTCATTGCAAACAAAAATGGTCAGGGGACCTGTATCACCGCCCTTCTCTGGACATACATACCCACATGTTAAAGAATTGGCGGTGGTTTAGCTCTGGTTAAGCCTGGAATGACGCGATAGCTACAGCTGGCCGGGTGGAACTTGCTCAGTCGAATTGCAAAGTCAGTCTTTCGCCGCTCTGTTTCGCTGGGCGTTCCTTCATCTTCGTCCCACTTGACACGGCGCATGCGCGCAGCTGTTGCAGCTCGGTTGCGCCGGCGCACTGCGCCGCCGGCAGCAGCAGTTGCTCCGCACCACGTGGCTGGTCACGTGACCAACCACGTAACCAATCACGTGGCAGTGGCGGCGCCGCCACGCCGTGGCTGCTCCGCCACGGTCACGTGCCACCGCCATGCGAAGGCTCGGAATGCTACCGTAATGTAGCTATCGCTTCAAGACATGTTGGCGATATTGCTGTGCATTGAAGAACATCAGGTTCTTTTCTTTTTCCGCACTTCGAATAGCAGGCCCCAAAACAAGCGAAGTGTCGGCGGAAAGAAGTATGGCCGTTCACCAACTTTGCAGTGGAAAAAGGCTTCGCCCCTCCACAGCAGCTTGAAATGAAATACGCGATTAAAAACATTTGCAAGGTCCGGCAGCCACAAATCAAACTGCATCACCTCTTTATCACAGAGGATGAGCCACAAATAATTTTTACCTTCTGTGTCGTTGAGGACGGGCTCTTTCTAAGTTCTGGTTTATTTATATCAAGCAGCTTGTTTTCTTCAAAGTAGCCAACTATATTCATAAATCTGACAGGCTCCATAATATGAGTACCGTACAGTTTGGGTAAAGGAGCAGTTTTTTTAATGCAGGCACTATTTCATGGCTGTAATCTCGACCATATGAATTCTGTAACTTGCGTGATTCTAACCACTAATGTACCCCGAACAATATAGCCGCAGATTCATTAGTCACATGACATCAACTAGGAAACTAGGAGTTGGTTTCGTCTACTTTTTAAAAAAATTAAGGAAAGCAGTAAATCTCACGAGCGCGCAGCGACGTCTGCACACAAACAACTAAACTACATGCTGAAGTCTCGAAGCAAACTGCGACCCACGTCTCAATTTCTTTCTTTCCTACGCCGCCATCTCGAAACGCGGAAACGCTCAAAACGAGACGACGTTATTACGCTCTTATGTACGCGACTGCCCTGTTGTACTTTTCTTTTTCAAATTGAAGTTGCGGTTGCACAGCGCGACAATGGCTTTCATAAGTGCGATATTTATTATCTTCTTTCTGCGCTCCGTCGTCGGCAACAAAAGCCCACCCGTAATCATACTTTCTTCTTTAGCAGCAAAATTTCGCCGAGGCAGCCGAGCGTCATTGTTACCGCAGTCACGAACAGCGAAAGAAGGAAAAAAAAGACGAACTCGGGAAACATTTCTGAAAGAGCTTTGGTCCCGGATGCCTGCGTTTCACACAGAGGTTGCAGGACAGCTGTTATCTGTGGGTTTTTTTTTTCTGGAAACGGTTTAAACTGACGGATATCTCTTTCGAGTTTCCCGAGGCTGGACATCAACCAGCCGTACTGATATCACTTCTCCCTGGGCCCAAGAAACAAAAAAGAACCCCTGCGATGTCATCTGCGGTTGTCCGGACGCGATACGAACCATTTCCTTGCTAAGCTGCCTTTATGCTTTAGGGCAATAGAAATTAAGGCTGACTTTCTTGCACACAACACCACTTGTCGCGTGGAAGAAGAACGCAAATAACAGTAATTCTGTGGTATTCTTAAAAAAAATGAGCGCCAGTTGCCTGCAAGGAAACAGAAAATAACGATACATTTGACACCAAGCATGCTCTTGTACTTCCATGGCGGCGTCGGCGTGCCACGAGTCAGAAGGCAGCGTCCCTGAAATATGAAACGCCGAGCAGTCGTCGTTCTCCCAATCTCCTCATCTAGGTCTGGATGAGGGGCATGCTCAGACGCTCAACAAGTGAAAGCGGACTTTGCGGAAAAACCGGAAGTAGGCGCTTTGTTACACTGTTTTCGCCAGACAGCTGGCTGTCGAGGAAATATTGCACGTTCCTTTCCGACACAAAGGAGCTCTACGCGCCCCTTAAAAGGACGTTTGTCGGACCGCGGTGGACGTCGCGGAGTAAACAACTCGGGAGTAGCGTGTCCGTCCGCAATGGCAGAAGGAGGGCGACTCTCTCCCGGCTCAGCCGGAGATGACGCTTGACCGTCCGTTCAACGCTGGAGAAAATATGAGCCCGACATCTGTGCGCACCAGCTTGTTGAGCGCGCTTCGGTAATAACGCGGACGCAGCGGTGGATAAAAACGGCTAGAGTCGACTTGAATTTAGCTGCGTACTTTAGCTACTGAGTTTAGCGACGGACTCGGCTGGAAGCATAGCAGTGCTCATTGTTCAGTCATGTACGTCGCTTATTTGTTGCGTGCTCGCTACGCTTATCCTCATCATGTCACGCTTTTATATACGGTGGAATGCGGAACTCCATAGCTTGTACTAAACACCGCCATACAGAGTGCGAAACGACGATTAGCGCTGCTCGCTCATTGTTGGAGCGAGAATAAGGAAGGCAAAGCACGCATGCGTCGTAACTACCTGAAAGGAAGAAAAAACTAGCAACAGTGCAAGCTTATTTCGAAAAGAAGTCACAAGAAGTAACCAAAAACAGAAAAAAACCCTAGGTCCCTTTGCGCCATGCGGCGAAACTCTTCTGACTCAGAGAGACCGCGCACAATCAGAAGCAGCCCGCATGCAATAACAAAATAGCCCGGCCCGGGCCGGCATCGCCTTAATGATGGTGACTTTTTATCCTATTTTGTTTCACAAGGACACTCTTTTTCCTTTCTGTTCCTGTCTCTGCTCTTCTTTCCTGCCCCTCTCTCTCTCCCTCTCGTTTGCTCTTTGTTCCTGCGGGGATCCTCTGCGGCCGCCATGTCTTTGTTGTTGTACAAGTTCGCTGCGCAATTCAGACCAGACGGGCCACTATTTCCATGCACTGTTTATCTTCCTAGCTGAAATGCACACACACACAAACAGGCGCCCACACGCGCGCTCTCCAAGACGACCAGCAGCTGACGGCAACGAAGAGGCGGCTGCAGAGACAACGCAGGACGCTTCGAGAAGAATGAAGCGGCTCAAAAACATTTAAAAACGAAACAATGAAAATAAGCCACGGGGCGAACAAGCAACAAGAACTGAAGCGGAAGGCGCGAGCTGCGAGGGGAAGTCGCAGGCGCTGACCCATATGCGCCGACGCCGGGAGTGCCACTCGTCTTTCCGGCCTGCCCTCCCAACTTCTGTCTCCTCGCCGCATGCGGTTTTGCGCGCCTTGGCCGCCACCACCGCCGCGTCGCGGGCGCCAAGGCTCGATTGCGGATCAAAATTCGGCGGGCGCAGTTTAGGCCGTCATCCGGAGCGACAGAAAGAGAAAGGAGCCACAACGAGCGCGCGAGTGAAAGCGGTGACGTATAAAACTCGCGTCCGCTCTCTTCGGCGGGGCTTTCTTTAGCGGCGACCGCGACTGCGGAAGCACGCCTCCCTTCTCCCCAACGATGACGACGACGGGATAGGGCGGCCATGCGTTTGAAAATGCGTCGTGCCCAGGACTCCGCCGCAGTCGCGCGCAGCAAAGCGCTCGCTCTCTTCCCAGCGGCTCCTTCCGCATCCTTTGCTCGCCCCATCTCGACCGGAAGAGAGTGTCTCTGCGCGCCTGTGTAGCTCCTCCAGTGCAGTAGCCGCGGAGGAGTATAGTGGTGCCGGGGTCGGGAACGGGCGCATGGCCCGGCCATGGCAGCCACCAGCGCTCTCTCGGCGAGGCTGTCCGCTCGCCTGCCCTGAACCCCTCTTCCGTAGCTTTTTTTCCCATTCTCTCTTCCTCTCTGTATTTTTTTCCCCGCTTTAATATCCGCGCTTCCCCTTAGCCGTTCCTGCTCGGCGATTGCAGTCGGCACGCGCCGCTGCCTAAACGGAACGACCTAAGTGAATTCTCCTTCCATCTTCCGTCGCGTGTGTGCGTGCGTGCCCGGGCGCGTGCCGAGCGCCACCGCAGCGCCCCTGGTGGCGACGGTTCGAGGAAGAAGAGGGCGCGAGCGCCAAGCTGGCGTGTCTCGGCGCAGCGGGCGCATCGGAAGTGACAAACGCGGCAGGCGGCCGCGGACGTCATTTTGCCGAGAATCTCAGGGATGCAGCGGAGCTAGGGGACTGGTAGAGGAAGAGGGGGAGGGGAGAGGTGTACACCGCTGTACGATGAAAAAGAGTGGCACGGGATGGCGTGGAACAAGCAGGGGGGAAGGAGAAAGGGAGTGGTATGTGTAGACAGGCAGGCAGGCGGCTTCCGCGACAGGGCGTGTTCTGCGGCGAGCTTTGACGCCTGAGTCATGCATTTGGGACCTGCCATATCCTCCCCCCACCGCCCGTTGTCGCTCTATGCTGCGTCATGATTATTTCCATTTTCCTGACATGCCGTCCTAGCAACGCTCGGTATTAGTAGTAAGGCGGAGAGAAGCTGGGGATGGCGGGAGCGGAGGAGAAATTCCCCTCGATGGGTGTGCGATGATGCAAGCGCTTGGGCGCGTGCGTGCGTGCGTGCGTGCGTGCGTGCGTGCGTGTGCGTGTGTGTGTGTGTTCGGGATAAAGCGGGCGGGTTCAGAAAACGTACGAGCCCAATATCGGGCCCGCTAACAATGAACTGAATATTGGCAGGAACAAGATTATGCTCCTCTAACGAGGACGGCGGTGAGATGGGACATGTTTTCAGAACGTCGTGTTCACGCGCAACCATCAGCTGATGCAGGAGAAAGATGAAAAATGTGGAGGAGGGGGAGCTGAGATGGGAGATAGAGAGAGATAGAGAGAGAGAGAGAGAGAGAGGCCTGCTGGCTGCACTGTGACACGCTACGTCTAAAGAGCCGAGAATAGCGACAGTTGCGTGAAAATATACCGACTTCTCTCCTGAAAAGCTAAGTTTGGCAGCATTGCTCCGATTATCAAGGCGCCTACGTTGCCGCCTACGTTGCCTGGGGGCCCTAAAAAAAAGGAAAAAGAAATGAAAAAGGCCGGGCGTAAGGGCAACCAAACTTATTTATGAGTAGCAAAAGCGGATGGCTAATAACGAATGCTTAAACTTCCTACGCAGTACTGGGGTGCTCAGAATTGAACCTCTGCCAGTTGTAATGCTTATTTTCTCTTAGTCTATTTTTATTTTGTTAAGGATCATCTTTGTATCTTTGATCGAGAAAAAAAGCAGACACGTAATTTTAAAGAAGCACATTTGGAAGCGCGTAGCTTATTGAGACGTGTGATGACTTTCGCGAGTCACGTTAGAGAAGCTCTGTCTCGTTGCACATTGTCTTGAATCTCGCAAAGGCTTGCCGCTATCGTAGACTGCTCCTGAACGATGTGTCAGATTCATTGCAGCCGCCGCATGGGCAAGATTGCATATTAGGTGCTGAATTTCGTCCTGGCGTTGAAGAGTTTAGGCGGCAGTCAAAGGGTATCGTTTCTTTCGCTCCGTCAATCTTTCAGTTCTTACTTTTTTCTTTTTGAGCTCTGGATAGATCGATAAGTCGTCAAAAAGAACTGCCTGAAGAGCCAACTTATGCGCTGGATTGCACGTCGTACGCTCGAACGCGTCTCATGATTGCGTTTCGCATTTGCTTGCTAATCGGTGGCTTCGCGACTTTACTCAAGCGAAGCCTACGCGAAACCTTCTCTTTTCTTTCTTCACGCTTTTTACGAAGCGTACATCTTGAGTCACTTGCTCGTTCAGCCCACAGTGCGGATGTGGTTTTGTACTGGACGCGGGCATGCAAATGAGTTCTTCTTAATGCTCCGCTTCCTCTGCGGCGTTTACTTGAGCGCACAAAGATCCCATCCACTTCTTTTAATGAGGTTCTTTGGATGTTTAGTCCCAAGCGTATCCTCCTGACTCTTGATTCACCCTTAATAAAGGACTTGGTAGTGTATCGAGAGTTTTCCAGAACACAGTGTTAAAACGCGCGCTTCCTTCACGTCTTCCGTATTCGAGATTGCCAATAATGTATGTAACCCTGCTAGACAGGTAAACAAAAAAATGGCTCATATATAAATACAGGATGAAGGATGGCAGAATAGAACAACCGCAGGTGCTCTGATTTCGTTTGTCCTGTCTTTATATCGCGCTAAGTTGTCCTCAACATTCAGAATTAACTCGCCCTGTCGCGTGCTTTACTGAATTGTTCAACAGTCTTTTCGGTTCTTGTTCCGCAGCATGCGGCCCGCTGAATTTGTTACATTTAAAGCAGCCACTTCGGTGTCTCACAGATTTTGGAGGCCGTGCAATAGAGAATTCATTGAAATGCAGCTAAAAAAATCAAGACTTGATTGAATATGTATTTTCTAGAAGCAGCGGGCTGTCAGTAGAGTTTCTAGTTTTTTTTTTAATATCATATCCATGGGGCTATGCAATCCTGTCATTGCTGCTTACCTAATTAGAGAGCCTAGACAGAAGTACAACTCTGTTTAGGAAGCTCGTCAATATATTCTTCGTTCTTTTTTTAACATGAGTGAAAGCCTGCAAAATAATTTTCAAAAAATTACTTAATAACGTACTCTATGCCACTTCGGTTCCGAATAATATTTTTAACTTTGTCTATAATTTATCCAACATGCAGAAAACCAAAGTAATGCTCAACAGTCTAGCAAGGGAACAGCAGTTCACAATTGGTAGCGAGACTGGAAATGTCAAATGAATACATTAATAGCGAGGTGCTGGAACTGGTAAAGGAATACGTCTACTTAGGGCAGGCAGTGACAGCTGATTCGGATCATGGGAGGGAAACAACTGGAAGGCTAAGAATGAGGTGGAGCGCATATGGCAGGTTCTCTCAGATAATCAATAGCAGTTTACCGATATCCCTCAAGAGAAAAGTGTACAACAGCTTTATCTTACCGGCACTCACCTCCGAGGGAGAAACATGCAGGCTAACGAAAAGGGTTCACCTTAAGTTAAAAACAACGCAGCGAGCCATGCAAAGAAAAATTATAGGTGTAACGAAAAATGATAGGTGGAAGCGGCCAGAGTGCGAGAGGGAGCAAACGCGGGTTAATGAGATCCTAGTCGAAATAAAGAAGAAGAAATGGGCATCGGCAGAGCATGTAATGCCAAGGCAAGATAACCGCTGGCACTTAGGGGTAACGGAGTGGATTCCCAAGGAGGCAAGTGTAGCAGGGGGCGGCAGAAGGTGTGGTGGGCGGATAAGATTAATAAGTTTCCGGGGATACCGGGGCCGCAGCTGGCAAAGGACAGGGTTAGTTGGAGAGACATGGGAGAGGCCTTTGCCCTGCAGTGGACGTAGTCTGGCTGACGATTATGATGATGATATCTTACGCTTCGCTGAGAAATTTAGGCACATTTTCAGACAGAATTATAGATTGGATGAATATTATTAATAAATTGTTACATATTACGATCCTACTTTTACCTTCTTTACTATTAGACCGTGACAAGCCCGTGTTCTAGAATTTACTTCTGGCTTGCTCACGTTTAAAGAAAAAAACTAATTTCACTGCAAGGAGGCTGCTATTTGTTTCAAATAGGAACGTTACAGAATAGTAAGCTCATGTACGGTTAATTGAGTGCAAAAATAGCTGGTATGTTTGGCCCTTTTGCAAGAAAGCGACGTTCAGAGCGGTGTATGATAAAGATTTGAAAATTAGTTTTTGGGGAAAGAAAATTCCCTCCTTTATCCCTTCCCTTACGGCCCGGCTCAGGTGTCCACCGATATGTGCATGATGTCATGTAGTGGAATCCTGGAATCGGCGCTCGTCCCTTGCGTTAGCTTTCCTCTGCAAAGATTTTTCTTCGAAATCGACAGCGTCTTATCTTAAGCAGTTGTTTAGGATGCAAACAAACTATCCCCGCTCCGTTATTTTTTGGACTGTTAGATAAGTTATCGTAACTATCATCACTAATAAAAAAAACTGGTAATAGCAGCATTACTATGCATTAGCGTTTGCTGTCGGGCACAATCTGCCAGCTCCTGTCTCACCCTGGATAGTAATCTCTTCGTCCAACGCTTCAGCGTTTCAATGTCCGGAGGCTACATTCGACGCCGTTTACGAAAAGAAGGAGCCCAGTATAGCTCTCACTGCAATATTTTAATTATTACGCGGTAGTCGCGAAAGTTCAGCGTGTTTAACTCTTTTAAGCGCCATTTTTATGTCAATCGAAAGCAAGTATTTTTCACCTAAATATTACATTCACGGCTCAGGGATGATATTTTTTTTTAGTTTTGCTGCGAAAAATGACAGCGTTTATTTTTACGGGGATGTGATTTTAAAAATTCGTTCAAAGTGTCGTAATTGATGAAAATAGCGACATCGATATGCCAGGTCTTGTCAAGTAAAGATTAAAAGAATCAAGAGATCAATCTCTGATCCGAAGATGCGCATTTCTCCTGAATTGCGCAGAAAAAAAACTTCATGGCATTACTGATGGTAAAACCTGTCTGCAAAAAAAAAAAAGAAAGAAAATGGCGGACGGAGTGCTACATCTCCCACTGTTTAGCGAATTGTTATTTACTACGCTCGGAATATGAAATAGAAGGCCTTTTATTTGCGACATGAAAAATGCAAAATTCACCTAAAACAAAGAAATCACTGTTAAGTGCAGCGCAGTCTCAGGGAAAGCTGTCAGTTCTCTTTTTAGTACATAATTGTGTACACAGCGTCCTTAAGGGTTAAGTAACGACCGTATTATTCCACCGAAGTCGACTGGGTTTTCAGTACACACCAAACAGAAAGGAGTAAAAAGGGAGGTGTGCTCTAGCGCGCTAGAGGAGAGCTTACTCCGTTTTCGCTCCCATATAGGAATATTCGTCTTAAGAGTGCATGAATCCGGCATTTGGGCGGCCCCTCAGTATAGTAATGTGTGAAGGCGTAGAAGTAAAAAACAGCATAGCGCTATATATGAGGAAAGTGCGCCAGGAGAGACGTAGAAAAAGGTAAGATGTTGCCATGTACGATAACCATAGTGCGGCCGTGGGAAGTTTCCTAGAAACCTGCTTAATGTAGTTGGCAACGATCAGCGTAGACCTCATGGACTCGTGTACACACATTGGGTGCGTCTCCCAGCATTCGTGGTTACTGTTTGCGGGCTCCTATGGTTAAAACTTGTACGCTTGGTCTACAAAATTTACAGCGCCTCTGGAATTCCGGTGGTTGGTAGTTAACCGCAGGCCAATCCTCGTGCAAGAATAGAGAATTGCTGCTTGCTGGCAAAGCACAGTTGGCGCGGAGTAACCTCAAAGCTGGCGGCCTTGGTTGCATTGCTTGTAACTGCCCCTCTGCACGCTTTCGCATAGTCTTTCCGGTCATAATATATTTACAGAACGTTCAAGCGGGCCTAATCTCTTATTTCTTTTTCAACAACGCGGTGTGTTCTGCGGCGTGGCGACCTACGCGCGTCGCTCAGGGCGCCTTTCTAGGCTGTATAGTGTAATGTAGGCGGCCGTGCTGCACGGTGCAACGCGGTTGAAAAAGGAATTCAGAGATGAAAGACGAGCGACAGTAACATGAGGAGGCGCACGGTTTAACGAGGTCTCATCTCATCCAGGCGAGAGGGTTCTCAGCGCGAGCGGCTGGCGGCGGAGGGGTGGAGTGTTTTAATTATGTAGGCGTTGTCCCATTAACCGATAATGCGGCAGGCGCGAGCCCTGCGTAGCCAAGCGCCACCTCACACAAGTGCGGGTTAGAAGATGGAAAAGAGGAGGGGGGAGTGGAGGGCTCTTGCGCGGCAACGCAGAGAGTTTGCGCGCGGCTGCCACAGGAAAAGAAGAGACGGAGCTAAGGGTGCGAGCGGAACAGGACGTACGGGGCAGGAAAGGGGAGAGAAAGAGGAGAGAGGGAGGAGGAGAGGGACTGTCGAGAGTGGGAGAAGAGGTTTGAATTCCTGAGGGACCCGGGGCAGGGGAGAACCCACGGACCGTGGCAATTAATCCGCCCTTTCGGTGTCGGCGCGTTCGCGACACCCACCATGTTCTCTCATGGCGTCCGCGAGGAATGCCGGCGCCACATGAGGAGCAGAACGGACGTCGCTGCGAATAGACGCGAGTCTTTCCTGCGTGGAAGGCCTGCGCTTCGCTGTAATTAGTGATGCATTATTCATCAGGGCCACCTTGGCGTCACTACTGGCCGTGATGATTTCATCCATGCCTCGCGCCGGGCCCGGGCTCCGAGTCTCATTGTCCTCGGCCCTAACGACGTCTCCCGTTGGAAGCGATAAGCCCCGAGGATAGTACGGCCTCCTCTGTTTGTTTGTGCCGTCGTTTACTTGGGGGTGGCCGCCGAGCCAAGTTTGTTACTCGGTGCCTCTTCCGGGAACTGCCCGCGACCGTTGACTGCTGTGAGCCAGCTCCGAATATAAGAGCGTTTGGTGCTGTGCCCTCACGACGCTTGCATTCTGCTGGACGGGGGATGTGTACATGCCGCAAGAGTCAGAATGGCGTGCGGTCCCATTCGTTGAAATCGCTGCGGGCATTCAGAGCGTATACAATGACGCAGATGAGATGCAAAGCTTGTTTGAACGCTTTCTTGCGGGGAGTATAGGTGAAACTGTGCTCCAAGCACCCGTTTTTTGTCTGCAAGTAAAAAAAAAAAGAAGGAAAAGAATAGGAGGGGAAAAGAAAAATCAAACATATCACTTCCTCAAAGCACTACGGGTCCATACTGTGGTCGCATGTCCCGTGCGCCTTGTAGCTCTGGGGGTACCCGAGCGAAAGCGATGGCGAGCGGGGAAACAAGCACAGGTTTGCCGCCAGCCCGTGTTTTCCACGCCATCGAGTGAGCGGGATAATGACTGAGTTATAGATCGTGCAGCCGAAACCCCGGGGAATAGACTCCCTTACCGAGGCCTTTTCCTCTTCTGGGTTTGCACGCTAGAGGGCGATTGCTTTTAGTATGATACAGCAATGTACTGCGGAACCGGTGCGGAACATTGCAGCGAACATGCTGATCAAGAGCTACAGAACCGAAGAAGGAAACATAAAAAGTGAAGTATACAGCAAAGCCATAGAAGTGATGTAGATGGTAACATGTTCCCTTGCAACGTCCAGCTGGCACCGCCACGAACTGACTAAAGGAAGAACGGAAAGTTATAACGACTTTCACTCGTGGTCTAAGACAAAAAAAAAAGAAAAACTTGGCACGATCTTTAATTTTAAAAATTTACCTCAGATTTTTCATTTTTATTTCTTCTGTGTAATGCTCTTCTCAGCAGAATGGCCTCTCCCTGAATAGGCGTGCGACAGGCCACGTGACTCTTCGATCACGTATACCATACGTGTTTAGCTATTTCTTTCTCGTGTGCTGCTTACGTTGTAAAAGGATCTACGGAGCAGAAAGTTTACTCAGTATACAAAATATAAGGAGCCTGCAAGCTCTATTATTTGCGGTCGTGTTGTTTAGCCTCAATGTAGCAAAACCTATTTGATATGCATGAGGAACTTCGTTTCGCCATCAGCGGCAACCCTATGAGCCTCGTGCCTCTCCTGTTTTCATTTAGATTACTTTGGTGATTGCTTACGACGCTATTTCATCACTCCAGAAAGATGGAGCAGCAGGTTAGAGTCACCTCTGTGGGCGTTCAGAATAGTTAAATGGCATAAATTTATCCTGAAGCTTGTTAAGATTGTTAGGGTCAAGCTATCCTTTGCGTTTTGTTGTTTTAAAACTTCATTGCACGGTCAAGTTATTTCGACAAAAAGGCAAAAGCACTGCGCGCGCGGTTATGTCTAAATCTCAGTCTGGCTGACGTCAGGCTGTGGGTGGCTCATGAAAATAAACTAAGACGCTGGTTTGACCCCGGCCACGGTGGTCGAATTTCGATGGAGGCAAAATTCTAGACGCCCGTGTACTGTGCGATGACAGTGTACGTGAAAGAACTCCAGGTGGTCGAAATTTCCGGAGCCCTTCACTACGGCTTCCCTCATAGCCAGAGTCGCTGTGGGACGTTAAACCCCCCTAAACCAAACCAAACGAAAATGAACGCTGCACTTCTTGCAACGTTTTTACGTAACATAGACCTGGGGCAGAATCCTGCATGTCGTGGAGTAGGAGCTTCCCACTTCAAGTCACCATCGCGCGAAACATACCGCCTGGATGCTTCTTTCTATGACTTTATGATATGACTCTCCTCACTGGACCCCACGAACCTTGAAGTAGGTCATCGCAGCGGCGTTCTTGTTCGGGCTGAAGCCGAAACTCCAGCGACCGCTGAAGCCATATTCCAACACCCTCCCACCCTAAACCAACCTTGTCCCACTGTGTTTCGGAAATTAAAGGGATTTCTGTTTCTGTCACTGATGCGCCCTATGCAGACACCCACGGACAACTGAATGCCCACTTTCACCAGCAACTTTCATTTTGCGTTCTTCTGGCGTGTCTCTTTGTCAGCCAGGGCATGGAGAGGAACGATTAGGCTAACGCCCTGGCTCGCGACGCGTTGTGAAGCAACTTTTCCACTTACCCGAAAATTACAACCCCAAGGATAGCCGAGCCCTCACCGAAAGAGGCGAAGACAATGAGAACTATGTCACCCACTTCGCGTTCCCCCATCCCTCCCCACACCTCACCAGCGGTGATTTCGTTTTGCCCAGACCAAAGAGAAAAAATTCCATTCCTTGTGTCTTTTACAAACACCGCTTACTTAACCACTCACTACCTCACAACAGCTATGAAGTATGCCGCGCCAGCCCTGACAATACACACACACATTGGGAGGCCACTGCACCACACAGTTATCGACCGCTAGCCATCCCCTCTTCAGCCTGCTCCTCAACAAGGCCTCCTATTTCGTGGGCACCGGGCCTTGACGCTTCACCTGTAGCCTTCGCCTAAGCTGTGACTGCTCTTGGCGGTGCGTTTAACCTGAATGTTGGGCAACCTCAATACTTACCTAGTCTGCGGACTCAAGCGGCCCAGTTGAGTGTAGACACCGTAACTCTGCAATGAAATGCACCTTCCTCCTATTCCTGGAGGAGTTAGAATGTTGCATCTGCTGTCGTTCGCTCAAAGCTAAGCCGCGCTTGGTGGCTGAAACACGTCCGAGAAATGTGTTGGGTAATAGCCACAGCGTCTAGGACACCGGCCTAATCCCGCTTACCTAATATAGCGACGCGGTCCTGGACGCCTATTAAAGCTGCTGTCTCTCCCTCAACCTGCCCGCTTATTCCGGTGGCCTGGACATGGGACGTTCACTAAAGTTTTTCTATCTCTCTCTCGTTCACTCACCGGTCACTCTAATGCTGTCGCGCTCTAGAAGTCGCAGCGCTAACTCTTGAGTACCTAACCTATTCCGAAAAATTATGCACATTTCATGAAAAATGCCAGTGAAGGGTCGCTTTCCTCCCTGAATAAGCGGGAAAGACTAGGGGAAATACATAAAATTTGATAGCACCGTAAGTAACGCATCTAGCCTCTTGAGGTGTGCGTAAATAAACGAAGAAATAAAAATAATTTACGTAAGTGTTATTTTTCAATGTGTGTCTCTGCACACGAAGGTACGCCGAAATGCACGCATGACGTGCATTTCTGTAACTGCGCTGTGAATCGACAGGCATGAGAGAAAAAAATTAGCATTGCAGTCAAATGCTGCGCAGCTGGAATGAACAGTTATTCGTTTTTTTTTCTTCTTAAGTTCTTCTGAACCCCTTTGAGGTATTCGGGTTCCTCATAAAAAGAGCTAGTACAAATTATAAAGAAATTTTGATATATAAACTACCGAAGAATTTAAATCTTACCGGAGTTGATATTGAGTTCTGACGTCAGATACAGTTTTTGACGCGAGGACAATTTGCGTGATGCTGGTTTAAATTTTCGTCGAGTGTCTGAAAGCCAGAGTTTAGCCGTCCGGAGAAGTTTCGGGAGTTATTATATGCCTCTCAGTCTGTCTTCCAGTTAAGATTGAATCCTACGGCTTTGTAGCCTTGCATGTCTCGCACTGTTGCTCCAAAAATTTCTCCGCGCTCCAGGTTTTGTGCAAAAGCCTTTACGTGTTTCGAAAGTTAAGGTCATTTTGTAGCCTGCGAGTCGCGCTCTGCGAGCGACATTCGTTTTGCTATCGACGATGATTTCAAATTACGCCAAGTTCTCCGAGATTTCGAGCAGTTTCTTGACCCGCGAGATCGTGACGTCGACGCGAGTGTGCTTCACTTTCTTCGCTAAGACGTTTTCTGCTCGCCCCGCAATTGTCTCGAAGAGAAATCGCGCGCTAGGGCGAGATTAATTCTTAAATATCCGCAGGGAGCCCGAGCCATTACATGCCTCTAATGGGAAACAGCGGCAGTGCCATTTTCGCCCCGTTTCCCGGGTTCTCCCTCAGCCTTCTCTGCTCGTGCAGTCATGAGGTTACCGCGATATGAGGTGGCCTAGCTGGCAACACAGCGCAGCGGCCTAGGCGGAAGAAGTATGGGGAGCAGTACGCGCAAGGTTGGAACTCAGGCAGCTCGCACGGGAAACGTGTGTCGTGATGGTGGCTTTGGACTAAGTAAGCGGGAATTGTTCCCCCGTACAACGGCAGCGGCCGCATGAAGTATTCACGGCTGCGCAAAAAATAAAGCCGAATAAGATATGAGGTGCTGCAAAGCGTGATATGTGAACGTGCATGCGCGTGCCCGCGTACGTGTCGGAGCGCGCAGAAATACGAGGAATGAGAAAAGGAAGAGCGGAGAAAGACGAAAAAGGGGCGAATAGGACGGGGAGGTTGCGGGAGGCTCGCCGGCAGATAGTGAGGGCGCCGACAAGAATAATGTGACGCTCGTTTCTGCAGCCTCTCCACACACGCTTCGTGGCTTCCTAGCGGCAGAGGCGCCCCCTCGCGGCGTGTGCAATTTTCCTTCTCTCTTTTGATTGTGATTCTCGAGTTCTTTTTGTTGTAACTCCGAACCGCATTTGCGCTCCACCGTTTATTCACGTCTTTGTTTTTGTTCACGACGACGCCGTCACGTTGTTTTTTTTCTTTTCGGTTTCTTCACTGTATATATTGCGAGCGCGCGTCTCGTATACGTTCGTTCCTTCTCTTTATTATCATTTTTTTCCCTTTTGACTGCATTCTCTCTCTTAGGGCTTAGTTTTGGCACGCGGCGGAGATGGGTTCTCCGCGGGATTGTATCCTCTGTCGCTGCTGGTCAGCGCTTGGCCGATTGCTTTTGTTGCGTCTTCTCGACTTCTACGCACGCACGCGCGCGCGTGCGTTCCTGAGATGGGACTGTGTTTTTCCTCTCCTCGCTGTCTTGCGTCCTTTTTTCCCCCTCCCCACCCTCGGTATCCGTCCCCTCATTTTCTCGTCCGCACGGCGGCGGCGGCGATCGTTTCGCTTCTCTATATCGCCGCTGTCAGACGCGCGGGAGCCTTCCCTCCCTCCGCTGTGCCCCGTTTTCTGGATTCGCATCCTTCCCGCAGCTCGGCTCGGCTTGTCTCGCTGTCTTCTTTGTGGTCGCGCGCCGGAAACTGCGTCATTTTAGCCGGGCATATTGCGTCGGCTCTCTCTTTCACCGCGGACCGACTCTCTCGAGAAGTGCGTGCGTGCGTCTGAGCGCAATGGTCATTTACACGGCGTCTGCTGCGGCGGAGGCGGCGGCAGCGGTGAAGTGTGTTTCCTCGGCTTTCCAAGAGGGCTCCCATATTGTAACCTTTACGCTCCGCCGGTCTATATCGTCCCGCCGCTTCTGGACGCCGTCGTCTTCTCTTTGCGTGCGCCCATAGGTTCTTCGCTTTTGCGGCCGACCGAGTCTCGATTTTTGTTTGGCGCTGCACTCCTAGGCCTAGCGGAAATAGGGCCGCCCTCGAAACCACGTATTGGCGGGTCGTAAAAACCCTGTCTGTCCGCCGTCTGGAGCGCTGGCGATGCGAGCTCGGCGCAGTTTTGGTTGCGCACCACGCCAGCCTGTAAGCTTGTTTTTTTTTCTTCGTGCAATGCGAGTTCCTGACCTTGCAGACGACACGCAAGTTTCACAGCAGCGCTTGCAAACTGCGTACAGTGCCGAAAGAAGCTGCGTATAGAGGCAGCGGCTGGTACACGTTCGTTGGCGAAAGAGCGCACTTTTTATTTTTTGTTTCTTGCCTCATCATGGCTCGGATTAGTACAACTTCGACGATAACCAGTAGCTCTTTTTATTTTACTTCGTATCACTTTCTCAGAGAACTCTGTTGTCGTGTAGGGTTTCACTATGGCAGTAGTCCTTAATAAACTTGGTTTACGGCACCTAATGAACCTCATTTTGTACAGAGTTCCGTATCTTTGTACTGTAATAAGAGTGCGAACAGTGAGAATCAATTTGCCGGTTTCATTCTACAAAGCGCCCTTTCCGTAACGGCCGCGGAAGTGCGTAGGCGAGTGGAAGTAGTAGGAGTGTGCTAGGAGATAGAAGTTTGGGGAAAGCTGAAATGTTTAGTTTTCTGCCGGCACTATTTTATTGGCTATTTCTTCAAACGCCGCATTCATTGGAATAATGCCTAACGGTCGTGTTGGAGCGGTGACTAGCGGCTGTCTCAGGCAAGTAATTAACTTTTCTAAAAAGCTCTCTTGATAGAATTTATCTAATAATTTTGTTTTATAACTTCTTATATTTCTGATTTGTCAAACTTCGATAGTTACACTTGCTATGAGCTAGGGTAAAACACGGGAGAACACCTAAGCACACAACCCCTGTTAGCTTGTTCATGAGCTGGTGTGGACGCAGCCACTGAGTTGAACTTAACACTTAAAGTGGGTGTCTCTGGAATGGCGCTAGTTAATTACTACTCACCTCAGTGCTTAATTTTCTGCACTTTCATTTCGTCGTGATTTCGGTCTGCTTTCTTTTCTTCACTCTGAGTCTGTGTAGGCGACATGTCAAGTTAAAGCATGGATAGTGTGAGCTCTGTCAGTATAGGGTTATAAAAACAAATGTTAATTTTGAGCATGACCCCGAAATGAGCGTGCAAAATGAAGAATATTTCATGGAAACCCAACAAGCTTTGGAACTCTTCCGGTTTGACACTGTTACGTGCCTGCGATTTGCGGAGACGATGGCGCGAGCCATTATGAAGGGTAATGACAAAGGTAATGACCGGAGCAACGTGCTTGAGAAGGTTGACACTCTAAAGGTCACCCGGGAAAAAATGATCAGTTTTTGAAGTTTCATTCCCCCTTCATTTAATGTGTATTACGACACAGTTCGTTTTTCAATAATCAGAGTTGCCTTTATACATACACGAATGAATAAACAACATGCCTAAGCTGCTGTCCTGAAGGACAGGAGTCCTAAACAGTCTCTTGTCTTGTCTATACGCAAGACCTACGCTCGACTTTTGAGCCCGAGGACGCGGGTTCGATCCCGGCCGCGGCAGTCGTGTTTCGATGGAGGCGAAACGTAAGGCGCTCGTGTACTTTGCTTGGTTAATACATTTTTCATAATCCCAGATAGTCGAAACCAATAGGAACCCCTGAACTACAGCGTGCCTCGTAGCCTATGTCACTTTGGGGCGGCAGACGCCATACCCCATACCGTATACGCTAAAGTATTCGTACATACCATGTTTTATCACGCGCTTTTTGTGTAATCACTACGAGTACCATGCAAGGAAAAAAATTGCACTAAGGAATTAAAGGTATGTTTTATTCTGCATGGAATTTGACTAACCAATAAGGGACTCGTAGGCCTACGCGCTAACTGCTTAGTAAAACTGGGCGCTTAATACTAATATCAGAAATTAATTTTTTCCTTCAAGAAAAATAGTGTGTTGCGCGTAGTATTTTTCCAACTTGCATTAATTATCCTCTCTGTTCCTAGCCCGAACACTATGGCGACACTTGATAGCACACCTGCTTGGTAAGAAGCTGCTCATACGACAGCTGCTTTAGCTTCAACATGCAGTGTGTCGATCGGTGGAAGTAGGAAACGTCGTAAATATCATTGCTTTGAGGCTTTATTTGATCTTTGCCTGGGTCAGACGAAGAAAAATGTGTATATATCTAAGCATTGCGAGAGATAAACTGTTACGGAATGAACCTTCATCATCATCACCCTGACTCCGCACACTGCCGGGCAAAAACCTCTCCCATGTCTCTCCAATTAACCCTATCCTTTGCCAGCGGCATCCACCCTTTGCCTGCAAACTTCTTAATCTCATCCGCCCACCTAACTTTCTGCCGCCCCCTGCTACGCTTACTTTCTCTTGGAATCCACTCCGTTACCCTTAAGGACCAGCGGTTATCTTGCCTTCGCATTACATGCCCTGCCCAAGCCCATTTCTTCCTCTTGATTTCGACTAGGATGTCATTAAGTCGTGTTTGTTCCCTCACCCACTCTGCCCGCTTCCGGTCTCTTAACGTTACACCTATCATTTTTCTTTCCATAACTCGCTGCGTTGTCTTTAACTTCAGCTGAACCCTTTTCGTTAGCCTCCATGTTTCAGCCTCATGCGTGAGTGCCGGCAAGAAACAGCTGTTGTATACTTTTCTCTTGAGGAACATTGGTAAACTAGGATTCATGATCTGAGAGAACCGGTCATATGCGCTCCACTCACTTCTTATTCTAGTTATTTCCCTCTCATGATTCGGATCGGCAGTTACTACCCTAAGTAGACGTATTCACTTACCACATCCATTGCTGGACAGTAAATGGCAAGAGAGCGTAAAACAGGAAATCGTCCTCCAGCTGCGTTTCGCACTGGGTTTACGAGTTGTAAATTAGCAAGTTATGACATACTTTCGCACACATGTATGCGAGAAATAATGAATAAAGAAAAACTGAATCATAAGTCGCTTCATAATTGCGAAAAACCTTAAATACGCCACGTGAACCCCGCCTTCTTGATACAAGGGGAACACATGGAAAGTGTGGTAGAATTTTTTCAAGCGTAGGATGATGGCCTGTCATTAAGTTCTCAAGAGTATCTATGCTCATAGATATAGTCAACCATTATTGGGGCAGACGATTGATTAGCGTCAAGTGCTATGGTGTGCGAACGAAACAATTGCTCCTATTTAGTCCTCGTTAGTCAGAAAGATTTGCCCCTTATTAGCGTCTGAATTGTAACGTTAACGCCTGGTTTAACAAGCATTTCCCGACTAAATAAAAATAGAAACGGGGAGGATGGCTAAGTAGATGTAGAAAACATATTGAGGACATTGATATAATTCAGAGACGTTTTGAAATTCCGTTTCGCAATTCGCGCGGTTAACGTTCTTTTATTAAGCGAAACGAAAAACTTAATGAAAACGAGCACGAGTTAGGGGAGCACGCAATTCTCAACACAGTTGCGACGGCACTCAACGGAGCCACAGAAAATTCGCGCGGTTGTAGTTCCCTATGATCATCGGAGCTGAACCTGATGCTAGCAACACCATTTTCATGAGCGCTGCTGGTACAGCGATAACAGAGGGTTCGAGAAGTGCGTTAAGCAAAGCGGTAATGGTCCCAACAGGAATGATGAGGCGGCCGCCTCTTTTTCTTGATCGTGTTCGCGCGCGGGTTTTACTTTGCACGCGGAATGCAAATGAACCCTGAGGGAGGTCATTATTCTTCCCTTCTTTCATTACCAGTGACAATGGATCGTTAGGAAGCCATCCTGGACTCTGTTTGTTGGCTCTAATTGAAACTGGCTGGGGGCGCTCAACGGAATTGGCGTCGAGCAACGTCGTCGTCAGTGTTTCTGCTCATTCCGGCTTGAGCGGGAAACTGTAAATGCGCGAGCTCATCCGGTGTGTAACCATTTGGGGTTCCGCCACTGGCTCCCACAGCGGGCCTTCTAATGTTCAGTTCAGACGCAGGTGAAACAATTGCCGAGCGCAGTGACTGAGCTCTTGACAGCGGTGGATTATTCATGTGTTTTCGATCATGCGATGGGAGTTCTGCGGAAGGTACAAGGGGTCAATGAACTGTTGCTGCCGGGTAACAGAACGCGCAGGGGGCTTTCCAGCGGTTGCTAGCAGTATGTGACTTCAGCCCTTGTCAAGAAACAAATCACCGGTTTGCTCTTAAGTGTTTATTCTCGCTTCCGGTGTACTGTTGTCTGCTGAACCTCTTTGCGTCGACTTGACAGACAGGTGGCCGCGAAAAAGAGACATCGCTTATTACGACTTGTACGATGAATTCAGCGCCAACGCGGTACAGCAGAGAGCTGCCTTTCTTTGCTCAAGCTTCTGACGTGTGAAAGACAAGTGACGACTGTTAGTTGTCAAGCATCCAAGGAGAAATATACGTAGCGCACCACGCTTGCTGCTTTCTATTCCAGGCCGTGTTACACCAGGCAGTAGGTTTTTAAAGTTGGTTTCGGAAAAAGCACGCGATTGTCGCTTTTGTGGGCACGAGTTTTGTCAAGGGTGTGGCATCGAATTGCATAAAGAATCTCAATAAGGCGAAAAGACGGAAGTGGGGATAAAGGCGCATCAACGTTCTCTGTTACTCGTGCGTATAAGCAATGTTAAGACCAACGAAGGCTTGGCCCCTTAAAATCAGCTGTGTGATCCGTGTTACGCAATGCTACGCTGCTCTTACCTGGGAACCTTACTTGTGTTAGGCGACTTGCCTTTTGCAGAAAGCTAAAACTTTTAATGGCTATGTCCCGTGTATTTTTTTTCTCTTTGAAGGTAATATTTCGCTAAACAAACTTCACAGTTATTCAGAGCTGCTAAACCTATATAGAGGACTAAGATTCCAATACCCCCCACCACACAAAGCGTTGACGAAGGAGGAAGCCGCAGGATGGCGTAGTCTGCAGACGGGTTCCTTTCCAAATCTTTACATACTAAGCAGGATGTTCCCCACACAATATTGCGCCGTATGCCCATGGTGCGGAGCAAGGCCAACACTATATCACATCACATGGGAATGCGAGAGAAATAAGACATTCCACAAACATAACACACCAAGTGCGGAGCAATGGGGGAGCCGGCTCACCAGCTGCGAGCTAGGGGTCCAAAGGGCCCTCATAGCACACGCAAGCGAGGTGGCCCGACTCAGTGGTGCCCTGGACTAGGGGCCCACCCAAGGCTGAAGAGGACCCAAAGTTATCAAGAATGAAGACTTCGTCCTCAACTCGCTAATATTTTAAGAACCAATAAAGTTTTCCATTCCATTCCATTCTCTGAATGACTGCTTGCAGCATATTGCTCCTTATCACATTTCGCTCATTCGAGACGAAAGCAGCCCATGTTCTGAGAGCATACTTGGAGGATTTTTTGTCTATAAGAAAACTGCGAAAACTGCCGGCGTGTGAAGCATTGGAAGGCTCCGAAGTAGAAATTAAGAACGTGACCGAAAATGATGCTTCTCTGATCTGTCCAGTGAGTTCTGTACCACGGGTAACAAATGTTCACTGGAAATATTAGCATCGAGAGAAATCAAACAATACTAAAAAACAGAGTTGGGATGTTCTGGAAATTGTAATAGTGCACTTACTGCAGGCTTGAACTCGTTTCGCTCTACCGTACACTCAAAAACAGCACTTCAAGAGAGATATCAGAAAGCTACAAATGGCTTCTACTTGTAATTGAAGCTCATATTCTCAGCTCTGGATATTTCTCAACAATGAAGCCGAGGCTGCAGGGAGGCGAATAAATGATAGCTAATTAGAGCTGATGATACCACGTGCGGTAATTATTTCGCAAGGATGAACGCGTGCTGGGTTGAATCAGGCGAAATCTTGTCTTATTAGGAGAAATTACTTGCATACTGCATCAGTTGGCGGTTCCTTTTCTGTTTTGCAACAATACTCTTTATCTAATTTACTGTGAGATGAATAGATGCGATAGGCACATAACGAAATAACTGTGTAGAAAGCTGAATCCAAGCAGCTGAAGCAAATATTGGAAATGGATGGTTTCACTGCGGTACTTTGTATGACGGGTCTTCACCAATACGTCACCAATATTGGGCTGATTAACTGTGATGCATGGGAATACTCTTTACGGACTTGTTTGTCTGTAGAGCCCGGCTTTGTAATTTGGGAGGAAAATGTCCAATAGAAGAATATGCGGTCTTTATGACAACAGGGCGGCTGACGTTAGAACAGCTTGTTTGTAGTGAAAAATTATACTGTTATATATAATTAATGGGGATTTAATGTCCCAAAGCGACTCAGGCTATGAGGGACGCCGTAGTGAAGGGCTCCTGGAATTTCAACCACCGGGGGTTCTTTAACGTGCACTGACATCACACGGTACAGGGGCCGCTATAATTTCGCCTACATCGAAATTCGACCACCGCGGCCGGGATCGAACCCCTGCCTTTCGGGTCAGCAGCCGAGCGCCGCAACCACACTGACCCACCGCGGCGGCTACTGTTATAGTGACAGATAGGCTATGCCGAATATATTGTAGTGGACCGCGGCGGCTGCTGTTATAACAGACATACAGGCTTTAGCGAATATATTCTGGTGGATTTAGTCTGCAATTGCTGCCAAGGATCAAAGCACACTGACGTGTTCCTATGGATCTGAACATTGCTCCTGGTTATTTCTTTACGCGCAGTGTGATATGTTTAAAGCGACTGCCAAAGGTGGTATAGTTTTGCGCAATTAGCCCTAAGGACGAAGGAGCAGCAGCAAATTATTGATTCCAAGAATGTATCGATCTTTGACAATGCTCGGGGTTGCCTTCTGTCCTTCCGTCTTGGGAGAGCACGGTCCACCATCTTCAGCTGGTCCTCCGACTGTGATCTGCGCAGCACGGTCTCCCATTGCGAACAGGAAGGATGGGTTATTGGCGCAATTGTTAGGTCTGCCTGGCATTCCTGTGTAGTATGGTATAGATAGTCCTTCTGCAGAAAAGACATTCGTTAGGTACTGTGTGCGGTACCTCTTGTTAAGGGTAATTACTTTTAGGAAGGAGTTTGTTTTTAGTCTCCGCCGCATCGCGGCGTCTCCCCTGTTAAGCTTATTATGGGGGGGGGGGGGGGGGGGGGGGGGAGGGGGTGTAGTTACTTCCTGTCTAGGTGATTGTGCCCATTGTTTCTCTGTAGGGCAGTAAAGGTTTCCCTAAAGTGTATGTTTGGCTCTCTTCTTTGCTTTCTCTGGATAGTTGACTGGGTTCCTTTTCTATTCTTGTTACCCGCGGCTCAGTGGACGCTGGCACGTGATTCAGCCTGGCCTCGCTGATTGCCGGCTAGGGGCTCGTCTCCGGGCGTCTCGAAGCTGTGCACTGGGGACTGCAACATTTTGTGTGCTTTTCTTAATAGTCTACGGGCTATTAAGGATACGTGTCCCGCTCTAAACGAGTGCCACGTGAGTCGGTTAGTAGAGGGCAATGTCCGCTTATTCAGCTTTTTGGGAGCTAAATGTCCCTGTCGTTGCCGAGGTCGCTGGTCGTAGATCCCGGTTCACTATGCCCGTTACCAATACCTGATCGTTCACGTACGTCCCTGAGTCTGTGTACTGCGTCATTTTGGCCCCATTGTGGAGTCTCTCTTGTGCTTCTGCTCCCGCATTCCGTCTTTTTTAATGAAACGTCGGGAGATGTTTTCCGGTATCGGGGAAATCTGTCCTGAATTTCTGGAGAGGGAGTAGTTTGATTGATGGGGGGTGATTTGGTGGACGGCCATCACATTTTTTTTCTTCGTTCTAGAAAAATGTACTAAAAACTATTTAGAGTTTGTCAGCAGGCGGCTTTTCGTAGAAACGTATAACTTTGCGAAACGCTTGAAAAACCTTGCCACTTATTTTTTTCTTTTTATCTAAGTAAAAAACAGACTGGTACTTAGATGTGTCGCTAATACAGACGTCGTTTGTTCTCTCTGAGCTTGCTTACATTAGTGAGGGTCGGCTAAGAGCTTAATATGACGATTTTATTATTTTTCTTCCTAAATCTTCCCTTCGACGAAATTATTGCTACAATCGCTTAATTTTTGTGTTCTGTCGCAATGCGCAATAAACGAGCTGCACGCAGGCTGTTTCATCCACGTGTGTTTAATACAAGAATGAAATTAATGCGCTAGTAATTTCAGCCAGTCTCCTCGTATGAGCTCCAACGCGCCCGTTAAGACGGCACGGAAAGCTGTTATATTCTTCCGACCGACTACTACGACATGCGTTCCTTCACTAGCACGAATACACAGACGAGGCTCAAACGTTCTGGCAAAAAGGATAGCAAAGACAGGAACCGCATTGCTGCGAGTATCAACATAACGGTGGCGAGCTTCGCTGTAGCTAATTACGCTTTTAATCACCTGCAGTGAAAGCCTGCCTGGCGAGGGGACGTAATTCACAGACGCCTTCCTAGCCGCTTGTAAAGGTTAACCAACACTGCCTTTCGTCGGCGCAGTTATGCGGCGTGGGCAGCGCGGAGCAAGATTTATGAACGGCGCTTCCCTTCGAGGGATCCCGAGAATCTGGGGCGTATCGCTCATTATTGAGGGCTTATGGTTTTGTACGTTTACTATTTACAGCCACGAGCAGAAATCTGTTTACACGGGGTATTGGTGGAACATAGCCTAGCTGTAAAACTCAAACTAGGAGCACTGCTGAGCCCCGCCGCCATCAATTCGGGTAAATTTTTATCCGTGAATTCTAATATGACCACGAACAGAAAAGAAAAGCTTTAACCATTCGGGATTAATAGCACCGCAATAATGTTTTAGCACAATAAAGTCACGTAATGGGGTACGTTTCTGCATACGATGACCCTCAATGCGTAAAGCGGTTTATTTGCCTCCAAAGAGTGGACGCTTTGATGCATCCCTGCGTATACGATCTACCCACTGTTCGTTACCCTGGTTAGGTTAGTTAATCGAACGACTTTCAGTCGTGGCTCGTCAATAGGATTGTGTCAGCCCTTCAGTGGGCACTATAAGGCGCGCGATGGGACGTGTGCGCGGACGTGTGCCTGCTAGACTTCTGCAGGGACGGTAGACAGCATGCTTACACCTGTGAGAATGTTAATGCTTCCCTGGAGTTCAGCATGATTTCAGTTCTTATGGCTTTTTCTTACGAAACATGCCGTCTCCTCAGAAAGGCCTAATTTCTTCTGTGCATAGTTTTATTGGGCAGCGATTATAACCTCTATTTTTTATAAGTATTTCAATTTTGTGTTACCATTAATAACGCCTTCAGTAGTTTTCAAGCATGAAGTGTGAGAAAGCGCAGTAGTTAGATATCTGTTTTGTGTAAATGTTATTGAAAGCTGAAGCTCTTTTAACAGCCTGCTGCTCGTTTTTCTTAGTTAGAATATAAGACATCACAGACAGTGACAGGTAATTCTCTGTGACTGGAATCGTAATGAAGTACTCGCCTCAACAATACGTCAGGGTTAAATTTATTTACTTAACTGCCTCGCAATAAAATAGCAGCTCTGAGTTGGAGGGCCGCACACAAGAGGCCATCCAAAATTGTTTATGCACGGTACTAATTCATATCATTGTATATAAAACTCTTTAAAAGGTGTCTTGTCATCTGCCCATTGAAGGTGCAATTTTGTTTCCATCAGTTTTTGCAATTTGGGCATAATAAGTTGGTATCTTAACTATGTAAGGATTTCTCTTGAATAGTAGCCGTGCAGCCTGGAGTAAAAACTGAATGATTAAATCAGACTCTGAGAGTTTGGTATGATGGCCGCATACATACACCCAATCGCTAATTCAACTGCATCACTCGACCGTCGACAGGTCCTAAACCAGCCAGCATGTCAAAGCCTTATCACGGCACGTAGCCCGGAAACTAGTGAGAATAAGCTTGCGCTCACAAAGTTCCCCCCACATGAGTGTCGTCCTCGAGGCTCTCCCTCGAGCACAACGCAGCTCCGGGAACTTTTCACTCACTGAGATGCATCCAGGCTGAACTAAGATAAGAAGGACGCGTTCCAGTGGGCTGAGATTCCTTTCAGTATAATCTGCTGTATTGTGGAGGCGCCAGAAAATAATAGAAAGTAATAAAATAAAATAATATAAACATGGTTCTAAAATATTTATGCTTTTTATTTGCGCACGTAATAACCTTGAATGTGCGGATAAACGTCTTTTATGCAAAAAAAAACAATGACATTTCCCGGGAATATTTTGCTTCTGAAGAGGACTTGTCCATTTATTTCTCTCTGTTATTTGTCAGCTAACGAAAGTCCTACATTGCTGTGTCTTGTTTCTTTTGGCACGCTAGGAGGTGAACCTCGTGCTTCAAGACGGCCACTAAAAAAAGCCAACCAGGCCAACGAAATCTATGCAAAAAGGCATTGGCGTCGTCATAGTTGGCCCACTGAGAATACATAACACAGGCTTTATAAGTGCGGTGTTCGTGGCAAGAATCTAGGGGATGACACTCGTCCAGTGGGAAACCTCGTGTGCGCGTGCTCATCCGCGCTAGGCTCACTCATGTCTCCGCGTCGTGAGAAAGCGTTCACATGCTGGTTGGTAGACGGTAGGGCGGCACTGGTAAATAATTTGCCGGATGTGCTCGGTAAGGGCTGCACACTGCAACTGAGTCGATTCCGAATAATTGAGAACGGGCACAGCACGAACCGTCAAACACAGGAAGAGAGAGAGTACTCACCATGACAGAACCTGCATACCTCTTTTGTACAAAAGTAACGCTTCCAAAAGCAGGAGGAGGACACGTTCAATTGAAACATCAGACTTCTCCTATAACGTTCCGTTAAATGCCGCGAAGAGATCCTTTGCCCGCCAGTATTTCCTTCCCCATCACGCTCTGTGGAGCCTCGAAGTAAGCTTTCACACAAGCGAGGACGCCACCATCGAAACTCGTTTCCAGCGCGACAGTGTGTCGCGCGGCGTTGCCGTGGTGCAGCTACTTTCTTTTTCTTAGACGCAGCACTGGCTGAAATCCGAGATCCGCTCCCACTTGAGGAAGTGCTTAATGGTCCCTGTGCCTCATTCCTACCATCTTTCGTTCCAGTTCTGTCCTCTTCCATCCTTCTTTTAGCTCCTCTTTCTTTTCGACACACTCCTCTGATACGGGAGCAGTCAGCCGGGGGTTCGTTTTCTTTCCTCCTCCTCCTTCATACTCTTTCTCTCGTTAATCGTTATTCTGCACCCAGTTCCTTTTCTGGCCCAAATAGATTCGGGCGTGCAACCAGGCTTCGAGGGACATTAAGACTGCGCGCCACGTCAAAGATGTACGGAGGAAAGCGGGGAAATGAAACGAGGGCCTGCGCTGTAGCGCCATGTATCGCAGGAGAGATACATCAAATTTTGTGTAAATCAAAGTTTTATCCGTATGACTTCGGAGTGCGAAAGGGAAGATGAAAGGGAAAAAAAACGGAGACCTTTCACTCGATGCCTTTCAGTCACCGCTCTACTTTTTTTCCCGCCTGCAAGCGAACACCAAGCGTGGTGCACTTCAGTTCGAGTAGGGGAGGTAAAGGCGGCCCGAGCAAGACTGGAAGGGAGTGGGGGCCCGTTGCCTTCATTCCACCGATGTTCATTTTTAATGTCAGCGCCGGCACACGGCAGCCAGTGCCGGCACTTTCTTCTACATTTCTTGGTCAAGCAGCGGTGGTGGCCTGGTGACGGACCATTTTTCTGCCAATGGCAGTATCCGCGAGTGTCTTTGGGGGTTCGGTTATGTACTTTTCGAGTGGCTTTTGACGTGCGCCGAATCCCGACTTGGAGCGTGACCCGAGTGTTATAGCGAGCGCACCGCCAACTCCCCCCCCCCCCCCCCCCCCCCCCCCACTCCTTGGCTCCTTCACGCACGTTCGGAGCCTGGGTCTCAGTTCGGGAGACATCATGGGAGCCTCGGACCAACCCCTATAGCTGGGCTCTATCCCGACCTTCTCCCTCACCATTCCCCATCTCTTTTCCCCCAGCGTCGCTTTCGATACTACTCCCTTCCTTTCAAAGCGAGGATGAAGCCTTCGGGCGAGAGTCGTCGAGACCGATTGTTCCCGAATTCGATTTTTCTACTCCCCACTTTTTACTGAACTCGCCGGGCTCAAAAGACGTATCCCGTAGCAGGCGCCGCACTCCCGCGCAAGCATCGCACAAGCGTAGTACATAGACGCACGCACGCACGCACGCACTGTCGCGAAGGACATTGGCGTGACCCACATGTTGCCGACGCCGCGGTCGCGCCGGCGACGCGTTGCTCCTCCAGAGGCTTTCGTATTAGGCCGAGTTGGGAACGCCAAGAAAAGTTAACCCTTAAGGGGGCTACGACCTCTGCGGCTTCAGAAGGCGCGCTTCGTTAGGTTACTTGTGTTCCGCCTGCCCTGAGGGCGCCTTCGGGGGCGCCATGCTGTATAAATTGCGATCAGCTACACCATTGAAGGCGTGTGTCCGATGAAAGGACGAACACTGAAGTTGATGAGAGCTATGTATTGTTGCTGCTCTCCCGCTGTTTCAATATCTCCGTTATAGAGATATTTCCACTGTACGGCTTCTCTTCCGTTTAAAAGCGCACAATAGAAGTCTGCGGGACTAAATCCAGGGTGAGTTTGTCGAGGTCGTGAGCAGTAACACGATTTCGTCAGAGGTAAACTTCAAGCAACGGTCGCGGGGAGAAGGTCTGTGAAAAGAAACTTTTTTGGCTTTAATTGCGTCTAGAGATGTGCTCAGTAATAGCTGGGGTTCAAAACTGCGCTTTTACGACTGAATGTCCTTTATTTTTTTGTTAAGGGTCAGTGTTCCTAACTCAAGTTAGTTTTTAACGCCCACCTGCTATTGGGGTTAACGTCCACTTTGATGTTGTTTGGGCATTCAACCATGTTTAGTTGTCTTCGTTCTTTATAGCCAAGAAAAACGTTAGGAGGATCTAATGTCCTGCTATACTGGAGTTTCAGCAACTGGCGTTATCTCTTGGCCCCCAGTAGCGACCACCGCGTAACTCAATGGGGTTTACTTTAAATTTGTAATTTCGAGAAAACTACAGCGCTGAGCAATTCTGCGCGAACATGGCAATTATTCTAACCTACTTTTTAACCTCGGTGGAAAATTTGTCCAATAAAACACGCCATGTGCTCAAATACTATTTCTGACGGCCGTAAAAAAAATTCAATGGGACGTACCGCACATATGAAATTCCCGCCGTGATTTTGAGTGCTCGTCGCCACGTGGCAGTCGGTGGAAGACATGCTCACTAGTAGCGTTAGAACACATTTCCTCGGCTTGTGACAATGTTGCGTCAGTGCGCGTCGTAAAATGCATAAAACGCGGTGCATATTATATAATCATAGTACACAAAGCTCTAGAAAACTCAGCCTTCAATAGAATATTCGATTGACAAGAATTAAAAAAAGTAAGAAATAAAGGGAAAAGGACACAAAAATAAAAGACCCTCCAAGCGTACATCTAAAGAACCTAAAATGGCAGCTCGTATCTAAAAAAAAAACGAGAGGTATAGACGTTCAGCCAACAAGATTGAAAATTTAATTCGTAGGGTTTAACGTCATGGAGCAATACAGGGGCTACAAGGGATGCCTCAGTGGATGAATCTGGACTTATTTAGACCACGTGGGGTTCTTTAATGTGCGCTGACATCGCACATCATATAGGCGGGTTCTGTATACCACCTACGTCGAAATACGGCCGCCAGGCCCAGAATCGAGCCGTGGTCATGGGATCAGCAGCTGTACGCCAAAACCACAGAGACATCACGGCGGGCGAGCACGATGAAAGTGAGAGCACGATGAGCTACCGATGATCAATAAATCATTCTTATTTTAGAGTCCGGGTACACCTCATTTTTAATTATTTATTCTCATCATCCGCTATCTTTTCTAAAACTCTACATCCCCAGAGTGATTGTGACTGCAAGCTAAACTTCTTTTTATGCCTGTTTGCTCATTTAGTCGAAAGCTGAAAAAGGAGTGGCTGCGTTAATAATTGGCTTTTCTCCGGCCAGTCCAAAAACACTATATGCAAGGATAATGCATATTGCGAGATACTGGTTCAGCTAATTAGGTAATGTCTTTAATTTAATTCAATGTCCTCTAGCCATCCGTAATTACTGAGTTTTAAAAGGTAAATAGAATAAAATACAAAGAAATTTCAGTTAATTTTCTTCTCATTGAATTTTTAGCTTTCTGCTGTTCCGATTAAGAATTACATTTATTATTGGACAACAGCACACTGTTTTAAAACGCAGGAAAGAACGTGCAGCAATCTTTCTGCACGTTTGTCTGTTTTGATCCCCTCGAAGCTTGTTTGAAAAAAGACAGTAAAAAGATTAAGTCCTTCATAAATATGCCGCAGTACAAAGCTCACTAAGCAAACATATGGGCAAAAATGTTTTATAAAATATTTGATTGCCAGCTTACTTGTGTACGTAATTGTTAATACGTGAGCTTGGCTGGATGCTGGATACTGCTGCTTGGTCATCCACGCATTCGCTCTTACCATCTCCTACAATCCTACAAGCTGCGAGACTTCCCTTAGGTGGTGGTGGTGAAAAACTTTTATTTTTATGAAGGGTGACTGTGGGGCCGTTCTCATGGGTGGATTCCTCAGTCTAGGACTCCGATAGTTTCTGCTATCCTGCGGGGCCGCGCGGTCAACCTTTGCTGATCACTCCGCTCAGGCTAGACTGGACAAAGCAGCTTCCCATTATTAGTTAGTGGGGTGGGGTGTTGGGAATCGTGGGGAGAGGGGGGGGGGGGTTGACAGTTTTACAGGAACGGTGTAGTATAGGTTGGGCGCTGGCGAATGACGGGCAGTGGGAGCGAGGAATATTATGTGCGAGGTGTACTTGTGGTGGATATTCGAGAAGAAGTTCATCTGGAGTTGTCGCCAAACCGTGGCGTTCGCTCTAGAAGAGGATGGGCAAGGTGGTATAATATATCTTTGTTAGAGTCTGCAGTATTCGAGGATCTACTTCCCATAGGGCCCAAGTATCAAAAAACCGAGGCCAAAGTTGGTCAAAATTCGGGTGTGTACGGATTGTCGCGGCGCCCGTGGTCAATGTTGTATACTGTGTCCAAGTCGCAAACATGTGGATTGTTTAGAAACGCGCAACCACCTGGCAACGATGAATTACAAAAAAAATCAACAGACATAACAGTCCGATAGATAAAGTAAGAAGGAAAAGAACAAAACAAAATGTGTTTCAAAATATTATAGCGGCATACGACGGCAGTTTTTACTGGCGGCTTCCAGATGTCACCGTCATCCGTAAGCTGGAAAGGGAGCTTTGTAGTAGAGTTTTTGACGATCACCAAAAAGCCAGCAGAAGCCAGTGGGGTCTTGGACTAAACACCCCACCCAAAACAGCGCCAGCCTCCACCTGTGAAATAAATGTTTATTCATCATCACAAATGAATGATTTAAGAGCTGTGGTGGCGATAGAGTTGACATAAAAACGTACGCGTCCGGAAAAGCAGGCCAGCCTAAGCCCAGTGGATTCCGCCTAGCAATTTCTTTCTGTCGCTAAAAAACGCATAGTTTAGTTATTGAAGGTTCCTTTATGGTTTATTGCGTTACGTCATGTGTGGTCGATTGGCGACATGCAGCCGGTTAACCTCTGTAATTAATGTATATGCCAACTGTCTGTATGGTTCTTCTTGGCAGGAATTACCATTTAGTCGCAATCATTCATAGAAACAGGACACCTGGATCTTTGAGATATGATGAAGTGGTGTGATACGACTGGCGTGTCTTTTGCAGTGCGACAGCAATGAATATGACAGAACCATAACATGTTTCGCGCAAAACCAAAAAAAAATTTTGGGGAACATTTATGCTCCGCCTTTAGGGGTATGACGCGGCAGCTTTAATGGGTTCCGCCAGCGAATCCCCTTGCCCAAACAGATGTGGACACTCTTCTTTCTTCTACAGTTACAGTAATTATGTGAAAGACCACAATACATTCACATAAAGTCCAGCTTTAATCAAGCCGTACGAACGTGCTTGCTTGGTTCGCATGTATTGTAGCTTAGTGCAATAGCTTTCCGCCACTGGAGCCATGCACAGCAGTGCAGCTCCTGAATGTACCCCTTCACGTGAAACAATCGCCGCGCACGACACACCACTTCTATACCTATACGTATAGCTCTAAATTTTCATCCGGAAAGAGGTATATGTTTTCCAATGCCGTCAATTGGCATCGCCTTTTCCAATTAAGGAAGTAGAATTATCATTTCGCCTTAACGTCGCCGCGGTGGCTCAGCGGTTGTGGAGCTCGACTGCTGACCCGGAAGACGCGTGTTCGATCCCGGCCGTGGTGGTCGAGTTTCGGTGGAGGCAAAATTCTAGAGGCCCGTGTACTGTGCGATTTCAGTGCACGTTGAAGAACCCCAGGTGGTAAAAGTTTCCGCAGCCCTTCACTACGGCGTCCCTCGTAGCCTGAGTCTCTTTGGGATGTTAAACCCCTATAAATCAAATCAATTACACCTTAACCTGCTTATGTTCTCTTTTTTTCTTAGTTGGGGGAGGGGGTAGGAGGCTGTCATTGCCAATAACCCGTGACAACGCTGACGTTCCTGGTGTGCAAGTATTGCGACAGCTGTAAATAGAACACAGCTCTTCTTTTTCGACGACAACACGAAAGGAGAAGGTTTTGTTGAGAGATGACTACAATTTCTAAATGAAAAGGTATTTCTGCCTTCCTGAAATGCTAGGTCATTCCATTATTGAAAATATGCCCCTCTGAAACTGGAGTGTTACGCGCTTCTATCGCCATTCACCGAATTATGGGATGGACTGCTTGGTTCCCAATGCAAATTTCTGTCATTGTTCTGGTGCTAGTTACCTTTCAGGACCGAGAGCTGGTATTTTGTATTTACTTTTGTTCTTCAGATATATACATCAGTGACAGGAACGCGAAATGTATTGCTGTTATTAGTGCACAACAATGCTAGCACAAATTCTTGAGCGGCATACCTTTCGCATTTCTCCAGTCAGTGACCTCTGCTGTTCTATACTGTTACTTGAGAACATATATTTACTCCCAGCGCCAAATTTAATTAATATATAGTGTAAAGGCGGTGTCGGCGCTCTCAGAGTTTTCGCGTCCTTATCTCGTGCAAATTTCAAATGACCCTTCAGTGTACTCTTGAGGCTTCAAAGTGGTGAGAATGCAAACTCATTGCGTTTGCTTAAGAACCCTGCGCTGGCACCTACCACTAAAACGCCCTTCACAAGTTCACGCATTATTCTGAGACGTAGAGAAGAACTCAGGGAAAGACCCCTCAGTACCGCAAACATGGCGCGCTCACAATGGCCGCAATACCTTTATACCTTAAAATGTTCGATTCCCGTGTCAGCGCGCCTGAAACCCTACGTATAGGTTAGTTCTGAGTATCCTCTATCAACAAAGGCTCGCGACAACAAAGGCCACACATTCGTGCGGCGCTCACTACTTCGTATCCTAAATTCTCGTCAGACAATCAAATCAAAGTACGTGATTAAAATTCGGCGCTTCGCACAGACCGGCGATGATACGCGAGCTTTCGTCGCTTTCGCGGCATCGGCTGTTCTCAGGTCGTTCGTCGGAAGTGGCTCTGTAGGCTTCCCAGGGCTGTCCCGCGGTCTGAATGGTCTGCCGCTTCTTATCTGCGGCACCGAAATGTTTCTCCAATTGCTTACGTCGGCGATTTACCGCAGCGTCCCCCATGTTCTATTCAGGCGTTTAGCAATTACCCGTTATCTCCCCTCAGAGAGAAGTGCGCCCTCGGCGGTCTCGACGTGAGCACGCTTTCACGCTGCTTAGGAGAGGGGAGGCTGAGGCTGGTTGTTTCTCCCACGAGACCTGAGCGAGAAAACCCGACGCTTTAGGGGTTTCGTGCCGAGTTGCGTTGTTGCGGGGACAAATGGGCTATCGTCAATAGGCGGGGTCTGTCGCTGCACGTTGTGCAACTTATGCGTTACATTTGTACAATCTGTGCAACTTCGACAGAAATTAACTTGCTCAGCATAGAATGTGTCTCACAGAGGAACCCTACTGAAAATTTAATTATGATGTTTGTTTACATAATCACCTGATTAGACTCGCTTTGTAGATAAAGAGCAAATTCAAAATTTAAACTGAGATGTTTATAAAAGCTCGCATGCTCCTAGAGGTCCTTGAAATTTAAAGAGAGAAGTTTATCTGCAAATTTCTGCGCGTTTTTGTAATTATTTGGGGTGCGTATTTTTTTTTCCATCATATAGGCTGTGCAGTGCGACCGGCCGCAGGTGAGATAGCTAATGCTACGCGTCGTTTAACTTGCTGTCAGATTATCAGAAATTATTTCAAAGATAAATTCGAATTCAAAGAAACGTGTTCAGCATTCAAGCACCGTCAGGGCCTTAAGCGTCAGGGCCTTAAGCGTTATCGCTTTATGACTTGCGCTTTATAGCTACTTCTTATTGTCATAAGGCTGCTCCACATGGAGGCTATCATTAACACTGCTGCTTCATGCAGTGGGTGCCATTGGCACAAAAGAAAGTGCGCAAACAGTTTAAAGCTATAGAAGTTATGAGACGCACTATGAAGTGGAAGGCCTTTAGTTGCTGTTTACATCATTAAAGGTACTTTCTTCCTCACTTTGGTGAATAGAATTATTCTAATTTTAAGTGATTAGTGGCTTCTTGTTCTATGGCACGAAAAATCAAGTGGCATGATTCCTTTTTAGGAAAAAAAACTCTTTTCTTGGTTTGCATCTCCATCTGAAGCGCACGTACGTGATTGCTTCTTTTTGGACAGAACCTCAAAATTAGCGGAAAATTTACCAAAAAGTGCTGCACCGGTTACCCTTCCTGCGCCAGTGGGGAGCAAGAGTGAAGAAATTTTGATAAAAATACAAACTGAAAAAAGTTACCAGGGCATTTCATCCGGCTGTCGAGACCGACAAGAGTTATGTAGCTTACACCTCGCATGCTTGCTTGACTACTCACGTGATGAATACCAATACTTTTATCTGCTGTTTCTTCGAATGCTGTTCTCTGTCTCATCAAATAGACTAAAGAACACCCACTGCAATGAGGGAGTAGTAACTCATTACTCCGTAGAATATACTATAAGATAAAACACCCACTGGTGTTTTTTTCCTGAATGATTTCACGTCACTGAGGTGTCACGCTGCTTTCGTAAGAGCATCTACAAGCAGGTGGCAAGGTGACTTGATTACGTCAAGTAGCTTTCGGCTGCTGAAAATTGCATAGGAAAACTGTGTACCAAACTTCACATCATGTTCGCGCAGTATTGGCTATTGAACGCAGAAAAAACTTTGCAGCTAGCTTCGTAGAGATAGTGGCATTTTTTTCCCGACATCTTTCGCTTAGAACGTGTTTCTTGGACATCTGTGATATTCACTGTGGAATACCTTTAAGTTTAACAATTCTCCGCTGCTCAACATGCACTCGTAGTAGCCATGAGAGCGATTGCGATTAATTTGGCTAGCATAAGACAGAGACGTGAGGAAGGAAAAAACAGGACGAGGCGAGCGCCTTCCCTCCTCACGACTTTGTTTTATGCGTGCCAAGTTAACTATGATCATGAGCTCACTAGCTCTCATAAGAGTTCTTCGTTATGATTACGATTAGTTGAGAATAACCGGGAGTTCCTCAAAATACTATGCAACGGCTGGATCACCACCGCAGAGTACGTATAGAACTGCTTAATTACTTGAGCTACATGTCCCATAATAAATCTTCAATGCGTATATTTGCATGCGAATGCAATTAAATAGGAATAAAGAGAAACAGCATGCATTCGCATGGTTGATACTAAGAATTGACTGCTTCTTTGCTAACAGCTTTGTCTAATTCCCATTCATATGACGTTGCTTGTTTAGATAGCATGAAGGTTTCAAGGCAATAATTGTTTTGAATGAAAAAAAATGAAATTGATGAATCGAGCAAACAGAAGTGCACCTTTCGAGTTTCCGTCGAGAAAGCTTGCTGTCCTGAAGGGTGGCCGTTGTAGTTGAAGGTGACAATTGAAAGCTCTGTCACTTCTGCCCAGAATGCTTTCAGTGGCCACCTCCACGCGTTAAGCGCACTGTGACAAAAGAAGAGAGAAAGGTTTAATATCTGCAAGCGGGAATAGGTCAGCCAGAAAAAGCGGTCTCCAGCATATTATGCTATACAGGGAAAGGGTAAGGTAGGAAAGAGAAGGAGAGTGAACGGGGTAGGTTATATAGTCACTATACAATGATCTGCAAGGGATGTTCACTTCGTTAATGTTCGTGTTCATGCACACCCGAGGGACCACTTACGTGGCACAAAGTGTTAATACGGATCTCGGTAACACTTATAGGAATCAAGCACTTGCAAAGGTCATGCGAGAGCAGCCATGCTGGTCACGTGATTGGTGTTTGCAACTCCTTCTGGGCCTTTTCGCCGCATCTTTTCTTTTTACCCTTTTTGTTGTTGCTGCTGATTTTCCTCTACAGAGCCAGTTTAGAAAAGGAGCTTTTGCTTATGTACTTAGATTCTCTTTACTTTGTATTGCTTTTCTCAATCTCTTGGCAACTGAAAGCGCTGATTGCAGGCTCGCTATTTGACCTTTATGACAAAGAATCTCGTTTTTTTTTTTGCTTGGCGAAATGTTCGCATTCTTTCGACCTCCGTTGTTGCCTGGGTGCTTTTGCAGCCTCGGGACACAACAATAGGAGGAGTGCGCATCCGCGCGCGTGGTACTACTTGATATGTTGATGAATTCTTCTTCCGTGTCTTCAGCAGTCGCATTCTCCACTCCCCAGGGGTCGCTCTTGTCGCGATGCGCACGCCCTCTTCGACTGTCTGAGTTGAGAAAGAAATAAATGAACATTATTGGCGGTGTGTTTTCATGCGGCAAACGTTTGCTTTCCTTTTATGCTCTAAGTCCTGGAGTTACGTCAACAAGATAGCTCAGTGTTTTCTAGCAAAGCCTTATGAAGGAAGTGCTAAGGATGGTACTCTGCGCTGTCCGTTTTATTGTGTCTTTGTTGACCTATGATTCGTTTAAATAAATTTTGTTGTTTTAAAGAATTAACTGAATAATTATATTTGATTTCCACTCCATCCTTTTTCTAGATTTGTAAGCCAAGAAAATACTTGTAAGCTGAGAAGCGACGAAGGGTTGTAAGAAATAAAACTTATAAGCTAGCTTACTACGAGTTTCTTCAAGAAGTTGTATTCGAAATTTTCCTGGAACCCTTTGGTAGAATGCTTTAATTCTGTTTGCTTTATAGTGTTAAAATAAATGGTGGTATTTGTCTTCATCGCGCAGATTCTTTAAGACGTTCACATTCTTCGGCAGCTTGTGGTTTTTGTAATGGCTACCTGGCGCTGACTAAAGTTTTTCGCTTGATTATACGAAAGCGAACTTTTTATGTTGCTTTTGAAACTACAGTCTCCGACTTATGGCCATTCCCAGAATAAAACAGATTCGTCAAAATTTAAAGACAATCAAAAGCAGCATCATTTCTACGTTACCAAAAGAACCGCGTCCTCGGTTTCAAAAAGCACGTGCAGTCAGTCGCAGTTTGTAAAGTGGCGAAGAGTCTTGAATTTTTTTTTGCTACGTAACCCATTTATGTTCCAGAAACACGTTATTTGTCAATTTTAAACGACAGTAATTAATGAATAAAGTTTTTCTGCGGCAGAGTAAGTTCCGTGGCCATGGTTGGAAGATGGGGAAGTAGAGGATCCATTAGATGGCTTATTGTGTAACAAAATAAGTGGGGTGAGAAGACTCGCCTCACATTGTTCTTGAAAAGCCACGTTGTCTAACCTAGGCTGCAAGGCCGGCTTTAATTCTGCAGAGGGCGAAAGAAAGCAGTAGACTAAAAGCATTGTCGTGTGTGGGTGTGGCATGTGTGGTTTCCAAGGCTCCTCTACCTTGTTCAAAGAAGGAGCACTGCGTTATTAGTTGAAATGAATCTGGGTCGCAATTTGGGAAACTACGGGCATATCAACAGTCTGCACTCATACGGGATCGGCAACGACGATCATCGGTGATGGGGCGCGATTCATTTAAGGAAAATTTCGGGGTTGTAAGCAGTATTAGCCAATACTTGTTAATGAAATTTTGGTCCGCCCGAGAGCTTGGAGGCGTAAACGAGAGAACCCTGAGAGGTTTTACCACGAAGACGGTGACTACATGCGTTGCTGAGGTGATTTAATCGAAAATGTAAAATGGCTGTTGTTATCCTGATCACATGAAGCTTCGAGAGAGATATGGAATATCCACGTCAACAGGGTCGAAAGAGGTGTGGAGGTAAGACAGCGTTCCATGGCCGCTTCTTGAACAGATTGATTCCATGTGCCGGCATCCGTGCTGCCCGGAGTCCATACGACATGAATGTTTCGTCCGCGCTCTTAAAACAATGATACAATGCGATGGAGCTTGGTCATGAATTGATTGGTAGAGGTAGGCTTATTTAGTTCAAGAGTGACGGCATGACAAGGTTCAAGATTCAAGAAGTTTATTCCATGACAACAAGGAAATTTGTGCACAGATATTTGGAGTGATAGCCAATGAGGCTAGTCATCGGTCCAATAAAAATAATAACAGGTAGGTTAGCCGTTACTTACACATTGAAGAAAACAAACGTTGTAGCTTAGCTTCGATTCACAGAAAATGTCGCTTGAAGGTAAGTTTAAAATTCCCGGCTTGTTTTATTTCAATCCGCAACTAGCTTCAAAATTGTTGCTCCTGCAAATTCTATTTGTCTTTCCCCATACACATTGTGACAAATGCGAAGATTAAAATTATCATTACTGGGATCCGTATAATCCCAGTAATGGTAATTTATTCACCATGCCGCGCATGGTGAATAAATGAGTCAACTGGAGGTGTTTCAGGGCGGCGTGTATTCCCAGAAGTTCACCGTCGGTCGGAGTAACTCGTGAGGCGAAACGAGTATGAGAACAGTTGAACGACGGGTACATTAGACAAGCCCAGGCTGTCGCTAACACGTTGTCTTTTAGAGGTGCGTGCACAAACATATCCATTTTATCATCAGCTTTATCAGAAGCTATGCTTTGCACGGCAAGGTGCCTTTGTATGGGGTGATCACGTGGAATCGCTCGGTGACGGTGTAAAACCATGTACGGGTGTTGCCGTGGTGGTTGCAGGGCTTCTATGAAATCACTTGTTACAGGTAGATGACAAACCTAGTGGTCGAGTACAATTCCCTCTTCACTGCACCTTGACGCATATATATTTCAGAAACACGCGATTTATTAACCTTAAACAAAAAAAGAACCACCGAATTATCCTTTTCCCCGTGACATGTCCTCTTAAACATTTCTATTTTTCCTCAATTTCATTAACCTTAAACAAAGTAGAACACCAGAATTATCGGTTTCCACTTGTCATGCTTTATCAAGCATTTATCTTTTTGTACGAAATCACCGGCTGCTTCTCAGTTAAATCAATTTCTCTAGCTTCTTCTCATGGTTATTTCTTCAATCTTACATGGATGTTTTGTCCTTGCAAAGTTTGCTTACGGCGATATGAGCTTTCGAAATCTCTTTTCTTGACCCTTTCATTCATTATTGTTCTTTCCCTTTAGGGGCCTTCCACGTATGCGGGTGTGGAGTACGCGAGCGCTGTCTAGTGACATAGCGCACGGAGGGTATTGACGAGGGTTTGAAAACGGCATCTTAGACTGGATACTCAAAATACCTGCTAATCCAGAGATTCGTAGCGTTGCTCTTGATTTAAAAAAAAAATATTTACACTAAATACGCCAGAAAGCACAGAAAGCACATTATTTTGTTATTAGGCGGATGCAAGAAACGGAAACTAAATGACCGATATTATAAGCACCTGATCATGCAATGCGAAAGCCGGCGTGTGTTTTGCGTGCGAATCAGCCTACCCCAAAAAATACCTTCCTCACTAAAGAGATCAAGAGTATATTTGAAAACAGTTCCGCATATACAACGCATAGCCGAATACAAAGATAAAGACAAAAATTTCAACCTATAAACATTGGGCCTTGTGGAGTAGCATGAGTCTGAAATCAATAAAAAAAAACAACGCCGAACTGTCTTTTCTAAAAAGCAAGCTGAGATCCTATTTCATCATATCAGTGAGAAACTGTGACATGCATTGATTAAAAAAAATTTGCACGACGAGGTCAACAAATTTTGCTTTTGCTATTTTTGATACGGGATTCCGTGAGTTATTCATGACAGTCCTTCTTTCATTATTCGAGAGTGAAGGACACATTTACAATCTACCGCCAGCTGTGTTGCATCTTCTATCTTTTGATTTTTCGCGTGTGTGTTTTCCTGGGCTTCCTATACCTTGACAGTTTTCTCACTTTTTACAAAAGAGCTAGGGTGGAATACAGCTAGAGAAAAAGCAAGAACGAGTATATTTTGAAAAGTTTGTTTCAGACGAACGAACACACAATAATTTCTAATTATGTCGAAGTGCACTACAAAATAAGCATGACCCTATTTTACTGGGTTGCAAATATTTACCTTGAGCCTTTATGGGATCCGAGTTCAAAGGAAGCCCCCGCAGATCACGGTCCCTCGACTTATGTCTCTCTTCTGAATTTTTATCCCTAGCACAGCGGCCTCATGATTCGCTTGCGACCAGCCTGACACAGCTCCCTCCTGCTCCTCTGGGATGCGGAAGCCAGAATAATATTAAAATTCGGCTTTGGAAGCATCGAGGTCACCGCATAATTTGTGGTTTGGAGTTCTCGCATCCTTTTTATTTTTTCCCCCTTTGCTCGGGGCTAAAAATAAGACACTTATTTCACTCTGGCAACTTTTTGTCAAGTTTAAGCGACCCTTCTTGCTTATGAAAGTTTTTCTTGAGTGTTCGGCTCAGATGATCTGAAAATATTGTCAGAAATTCAGCAGAACCGGTGAAAAGAAGGCAAAGGCTGTTGGCTGCACCGTCATTACTTATTCAGTTTTCTTGGAATCGGCTTCGGATATGTCATTGCAAATTATGTCAGGACCGCGAACGTGTTTTTTACATTTAGAGAAAAAAAAATGTTTCAACTTAACGTGGGTGTCTGGGATGCTTGTACTGCGCATATTCCCATAAATTTTAATATGTCATAGAGCTTTTCATCTTTTCTACCACTGCTACTGCTGCCTCTCGTGTTGTTTTTGATATCACAGACAGTTCTTGAACTTCCGCACTACGCCCTATGTTTGTCCTTACAAATGCATAAACTGAGCCGAAATGTGAATGTCGCTGGGAGTGTTTTTTTATTTGCCTTCTTTGAATGGAATTTCTTCGTTTTGTTGATCCTATTTTTTTTTCTTCTTCGACTGGCCGTCCTGCTCCAAAGTGTTGCGCAGTATTTATAAATCGCACCCTGCTATCAACAGCATAAACACCGATCCACGCTTCTGCCTGAATGTTTTCTCCTTCATGTCACCTGTGGCAAAGAACACACGCCCTATGGCGACAAAGAAAAAGGAAAACCTCACATAAAGATAAAAAATACCTTCGCCTCACGCTTGATGATCTTTGTCATACTATCACTCGACGCTATCGACTCGGACTGATGGAGGCATTTTCGCCACGTCCGAGTAAATACAATGTGCGGTCTCGCACTGTCACTTTGAAAAGCCAGCGGTGACGTTGTGGACTTCTTGCTGGCCGCGAAATGCCACGCGTTCTTTGTCACCTCCAGGCGTCGGGTGATCAAAGGAGGAGCTCCGCGAGGCGGCGAACAGGAATAGAGGCTATTTTGAGGACACGGAGCAGCCCTGGTTCTACTCGCCCTTTTCTCGATCGTCTTTCTACGGCCGCACTTTCGTGTCGTTCCAGCGGAAATCGCATTGTCGTCGTCCGCGCCACTCTGCTGCGTTCTGCAGCTCCCGAAGATTCCTGCTCTCAGCAGCAGCTTTTGCCGCTTTTTCCCTGTCTAGTCGTCGAAGTGAATGGCTCGCGCTTTTATTCGCGCGTTGGACAAGGGAGCCGCTAATGAAAGCGAAGACGACGCATCGGAAGTGCGACGGTTGCTGGGGCTAATAGCTTTCCTCTTAATGGGACCCGCACTGCATTGCGAGGACGGAGAGAGGGCGAACTTCAAACAGCAATTCGGCGTGGGCTCCATGGGATGATGATGATGATTATGATAGAGATAGTACAGGTTTAGGGTTTATGGGGTTTTTACGTCTCAAAGCCATTCGGGCTATGAGGGGCGCCGTAGTGAAGAGCTCCAGAAATTTTGACCAACTGGGGTTCTTTAATGTGCACTGACATCGCACAATACACGGGCGTCTATAATTTCGTCTTCATCGAAATTCGACCGCCGCAGCCGGGATCAAACCCGCGTCTTTCGGGTTAGCTGCCGAGCGCCTTAACGACTGAGCCACTGCAGCGGCTGATGCTGCTACTACTACTACTACTACTCCTCCTCCTACTACTACTACTACTACTACTACTCCTACTACTACTACTACTACTACTACTACTGTTACTACTATTACTACTACTACTGCTGCTGCTGCTGCTGCTACTACTACTACGACCACTACTACTACTACTACTACTACTACTACTACTACTACTACTACTACTACTACTACTACTGCTACTACTACTACTACTACTACTGTTACTACTATTACTACTACTACTGCTGCTGCTGCTGCTGCTACTACTACTACGACCACTACTACTACTACTATTGCTACTACAACTGCTACTACTACTACTACTGCTGCTGCTGTTACTCCTACTTCTACTACTACTACTACTACTACCCGCCACTACTACTACTACTATTACTACTAGTACTACTTCTATTACTACTACTACTACTACTACTACTACTACTACTACTACTACTACTACTACTACTACTACTACTACTACTAGTGCTAATAACAATAAGAAGAAATCAAGCAACAAGCAAGCAAGCTATGAATTACATTATGAAATCTCAACCTTAGGCAGTACTCATCCAACAAAATTTAAAAAAAATCAGGACAAAACTGATAGTATTTATATTGTGAACAATTTTAAATCCAGCGCAGGTGATTTCTGCGACAGAATTACTCTAATAAGTAATGTACTGCTCTTCTCATTTTGTAAATGTGAACCAGCAGTTTGAGGGTGCAAGCTTCACACTGCTATTATATAAAGTGATAGCTTCCTAAAGCCACATGGTTTCTAGTTCCTTCAGACGGTTTTGAACTGCCACGAGCTACTTAGGGCATATAGTACTCAGGTACTTAGGCATCAGCAGTGGAGGTGAAGCTGTCTCACACAGAGCTTAAAGCCCCTCAATGAACTAAATGTAACGACGTCTCCTCCTACCTCCTCCTATGCCGCGCTCCTTTTCTCGGCTCCCCCCCCCCGGGCGCTGATGGTGGCGGCACCTAGGTAGGGGGAAGCTAGCAGACGCTCCCAAAGCTCACCGTTTGGCTCGCAGTAGACAGCGCGTGTGTTTTCTGACTTGGATTAGAATAAAATGAGATCGTGGTATCGATTAAAAAATTTCTTACTCAAATAACGGCCGCTAGCAACGTTGCACTTCTTTATCGAAAACTTTTATACTGCGATCGCTTTGAATGCGGTGCGCGCGGTGGAGGTGGCGTTCGGGGCCTAGCTCGCAGAAAGTTGTTTCCCAACGCTCGTGCTTTGGCGCGTAGTGGTCCGCGGGCCCAAATAAATTGTTTGTCGCATTTTCTGCCTTCGAATCGGCCGCTGTTAGATCATGGCATGGAAGCTTCAAAAATTATAGTTACTCAAAGAACTTTTTGTACTGCGATTGATCTGATTGCGGTGCACATGGTGGAAGTGGCGTGCGCGAGCGGCTCGCGGCACAGCAGTGAATATCCTCGGAGCGTTGTTCTTCGACCGGCGTCTTTTGCGCACTCTTATTCAAAATTTAACTCCGCCAAGAGGAAGTGAAACGACATATAGGGCTAGACGTGCGGCCTATGTGCATTGTATGAAAGGATGGCGGTGTAATGCTGCCATAATATATTATTCGCCCAGAGGCGAGTTTTATTGTTTAGTCGGCTGCGCTGTTCAGTGCGAAGGCGCCCACTCATCTCATGTTAATTGTTTTAGTGCAGGAAAGCTTAGTATTTATTTCGGAGTTACTATACCTCGGACAACCTCGCGCGCAAACTTTCAAATGCTCCGAATGACGGTAATCCCTTGATGTTTGTTTGTAAATAGGTGAATACGATGCCCTTGTAACGCACTGTAACACGGTTGTAAAGAGAATTTTCATATTGGGTTAATTGTTTGGTGTGATTAACAGCAATGAAAAAAGACCTTTAAACGCTGCTTCGCGCACTGGTACAGCGCTGCATCGTTCACTATAATGTTATTTTGGGAAAATGAAAATTAGTTTTAGGGAAAACGAAATGGCGCAGTATCTGTCTCACATATCGGCGGACACCTGAACTGCGCCGTAAAGGAAAGGATGAAAGATGGAGTGAAATAAGAAATGAAGAAAGAGGTGCCGTAGTGGAGGGCTTCGGAATAATTTCGACCCCCTGAGGGTCTTCAACGTGCACTGACATTGCACAGAACACGGGCGCCTTAGCGTTTCGCCTCCATCGTTAGGTGATTGTCATCTTGAGTCAGCATACGCAATAATGGCTTATTTCACTTCCTTCATGTGATTGCCAGGCATAATGTGCAGCAGCCAGGACTGCCGTAGCTAATTATTCGCTTTCGGTCGAAGCAGCGTACAACAAAAAAGAATCTTAAGCGCTGAAAAATCAAAGCACGAATGTACTCAGTCCTGCTTGAAGTAAGCACGTTGTTCGTTTGGGAGGTTGCTTGAAGCGAAAATTTGTAACACAAAAAGGAAATGTCTGCAACTGTATTTAACAGAGGTCCTCGCTTGTATTCTCAAGTATTATCCAGCAAGATATGAAGTATTCACGCGAGAGCTGCCGTTACTGAGCCTAGACACAGTAACGGCAAGGTACGAACCCTGAACCCTGACAGAACACACACGGTCAGCAGTGCGCGCAACATGAAAGTTAGACCTGCACCCCGAGCAGCATGAAAAGCGGGGGGCCTCAACAGCGAGAACCACCTCTTTGGTATTGAGTTCGTGAGCGAAGGAGCCCGACTTCAACAAAAGAAATAAGTCCAGTGATGCGCGCAACATGACAGCTAGACCTGCACCGCGAGCAGCGTAAATGGCGGGGCTCAAACAACATGAAGCTCAACTTCCGAGTCGAGCCCGCGAACGAGTCCGACTGGAACCAAACCAACACGCCCCGTAATGCGCGCGACATCAAACTACACCTGCAAGAGCGAGCAGCATGAACGGCGGGGCTAATACAACGAGAACCATGGCTTTCGTAGCCCGCGTGCGGAAGAATCCATCTACAGCCACTCCAGACAGCATTAACTGCGAAGAAAAACTGCAGTCGCTCACGCTTCACACCGAATCCCTCCGATAAAACACGATTGACAAATGAAAAACGGCCACTCACATCGCAAAGACGCGGATCCAGCACATTATCAAAGTTTTCCAGGCCGATCCTATGCGGTCAAACCGTTCGGCGAGGCGTGTTGCTTTTTCCAGGCGGAATGACGAAAACCTTTTCCTCGCTGCTTAATTGGTTGTCGCTGTCGTAAACACAACAGAAAATTGGCATCGCTGCAGCGCGTAGAAGCCGTAAAACCTGGAGAAACGCTTCCCGCCAAATCTTTGTCGCACAAAACGGAAACAAGGCGCGATTTCTACCCCCGACAATGGCGCCGGCGTCTGCTGCGGAGCCAAAAAGCGCGCGCTAACACGTGACCACTGCGCCTCAGCCAATGAGAGGCTCGATTTTGCGGCGGCTCGCTGGCAGAGGAGAGCAGCCGGAAAGTTCAAAGCTTTTCGTTACTTTTGCTTCATTGAGGGGATTTAACAGAGCTGCCCTTTCTGCGCCAGCTGATGGGGGCAAGCCTGGAGGGCCGTCTTCGACAAACAGTTTTCCGGACCTGGGTCAACCAGCTGCGTAATTCCTCGAAATCAATAAAGATTTATTCTCTCTCTTTTGAAAGCCATAACTTGAGCACGATATGCCAAACAGGGAATTATTCGGAACTGTAAGCTCTGTGCATTTTTATACATACAAGTTTTGAACGTTGCCTTTCTTCTGCCTAACATTTGCTTGACAATGATGGCTGGTCTTCTAGGTGATCAGTCGTTAGTCACAATTTTACTCAGGAAAAAAAAGAAAAATCGGTAATAGCCTCCTTGTAGGCACATATTAATAACCAGCGCCTTTGCCAAGAAGAACGCTTTTAACATTTTAGTGCATCTGATTTTCCCTCAGATCCGCATTTCAGAAAATGAGTTTCTTAACCCCTTTTTAAACTTTCAGTTAGTGTTGAGCTTCTTCGATAAAAAAAGATGCACAAAATTCTATTGAACTTCGAGTTTCACTGGAATTTTAACAGAGGAGGAAATCACGTGAAGCTTTCTTGACTGACTGGTGGTTGGTCAAGGGTGTGGGGCGGCTGCTGTGTTCATGCTATTTTATAGATATTTCCTTGGGGCAAAAACATTAATGAAAGTGAAGTCATTTTCATTACAGTTTTAATGAATTCCCATTGATTAGCGCTAGCGCTTGCTATTTTTTATTTGTTAGTAAGTGTTTGTATGCGTGCGTGTGCTCCTGCTCGCGCAGTTCGGGTGGAGGCAAAGGATAAAAAAAGGAATTACTGGCAGGTAAGTGAGTACAGGTTAGTCAACCGCACGCTAACGAATCACATGAAAACGAGATGCGCGTGCCTGATGCACCGTCATTTGTTTTGTTTCTTTTTTTTTTCGCCACATTGTCGTACTTTAATCGTAGCCTACGTGAGTGCGTGCCCACAGCGTCAATCCTGAGAGGCGGTGCGCTTTTACAGCAGTCGTAAAATGGAGGAAAAAGAGCCAGCAAATGCCTGGTCACGTCCAAATGCGACCTTACTCGGCGCCGCGGTACCACAGGGGTGGAAAAGTACTCACGCTGGTGAGGGGGGGGTGGGGGGGGGGGGCGTTTCCTCTTAAAGCGCTCGTATCCAGCGGCTCTGTACAGTGGCGTTGAGATGAACTTCTCGCCTCGCCGCCACCAGGCGAGCTGCTAAGTTCTCAAGCGCGCCTCTGCGCGCCTCATGGTCAAGAGCCGCAGTGGTCTCGTAGAGGTATCTGCTATTAGAGGCAGAGAGTAGAGTAAGAGAAGGGAGAAACTTTAGGGCGAACGCAGAGCATCGCCGTGGGGACGATGCTCTCGCGCGACTCCCGGTATTAAGGGAATAAATTTCAACGGCAGGGCTGTTAAAACCTCGAGGGCCCACCCTTAACTGCGCGTCAAACGAGCCGTTGTCCGGAATCCGGTGGCGCTGAAAGCGGCCTCCAGATTTTTACAGTGCGGCGGCCCGAGCTTTGGAGGAATTTGGGACGTGCTGAGGACTTTTTTTAGTTTTGTTCAGTTTCCAACTCCTCTTCGCCTTATACTCTAGGCGCCTCATTTTGAGCTGGGCACTTTGGAAACTCCTAAACCTAAAATATCTTTTCCAGTGGCGATGTGCCACCGTACTCTAGCGGTTTGCGGAAGCCGACCACCACGGGTTACGCTCTCATCAAGGGGCATCGGCTCTTTCGCGCTGCCACTGGGAAAGAAGGCGAGGGCTCTAATTGCCAGGAAACGATTAAGCAGCGAGCCACCCTTCCGTTTCTGTGAATACTTCTCCTCTTTACACAAGCCCAGGGTTTGTATACGTCCCCTGTTGGTCTCTCTCACTCTTTGATTTCTACCACACACACTGGGAGAAACATGAATGCCGTAGAAACGTATGCATGCTGGGAGAAACATTGAAAAATATTGTAAGAGCTCACCTAATCTTTTAACTTTCATATAAAAGCTGTCTTAGTAAACTTTTTCTTAAACAGGTCGGCAAGCAGAAAGATCGTCCAGGCCACGTGTCGCATTTTATTCTTTGATTAGTGCATCTAGTAAAATTGCACGCGCCACACAGAGCTGCTAATTAGCGGGCAATAAATGAAATCAAATCTTTGTAACATTAGTTCTTTCTTTAATAGCTTTCTTCAGGACGAACAATTCCTTATGTTCTTGTCAAAGATCACCTTCGAATTAAAATTAGATTGACGATCTTAATGCGTCGTCCCTATCAGAGCTGTGACGTCAGAGCTAATGGCGCGGAAACAACAAATATTTACAAGAATGGTTAGAGTGTACACGCCCCGGGTTTCTGACGCTGACTACGCTTGCGTTCCTGGCGTCGGAAAAGTAACAATGCCAGCGCATCCACGGCCAGACTGTGGTCGCGCACGTATCGTCACAAAACAGCTGCATTAAATTGATTTCGCGCTAGCCGAAGGGCGACAGTGGAAAACCTTCTCGAGATCTTCTTCTGAAGTTGAGAGAGGGCAGTGGTCTCTCCGCTGCTATGAGGTGCCGCGTCCAATCATTAGCACAGCGGCTTTTGTTTCAAAGACTAGCGGCTCATGGCATATCCGCTCATCCGTACGTATTGATACGAGCAATACGAACTACAAATTTTGTTCATAATAAAGAACGAAACTTATCTTTACTTCTGAGTCGAAATTGAGGAAACAACAACAAAAAAAAAAACAGGTTAGCGGCGCAAATCTGTTGTTTTTATGTTTGGTTTGGTTAACGAGGTTTAACGTTCCAAAGCGACTCAGGCTATGAGGGACGCCGTAGTGGAGGGCTCCGGATAATTTCGACCACCTGGGGTATTTGGTTTCTTGGTTTGATTTGGTTTATGGGTTTAAGATAATTTCGACCACCTGGGTTTAAGAACCCAGGTGGTCGAAATTATCCGGAGCCCTTCATTGCGGCTAGGAAAAACATTTAAAAAGATTGTAAAAACGCACTTAGTCTTTCAGCTTTACTCTGGGGTTAAGAACCCCAGGTGGTCTAAATTATCCGGAGGCCTCCACTACGGGCGTCATTCGCAGCCTGTGTAGCTTTGGAACGTTTAACCCCGGAAACCAAATAAAAAAAAAAAACAAGTGGTCCTCTCACCTATATCAATGAAGTACTCTACTTTGTGCGTGCAAGTGGGTATGCATGCGCGTGCGCCCAAGAAGGGAAAGGGGGAATAAAAATAAATAGACGGATGATTGCACGTACAGGCTTGAGTTTTAAAATTTCACAATAAATGGGTCTTCTTAGAACCAAAACATTGTGTCAGAAGTATGTTCAATCAACGCACCCTTTGGGAGCGCAAAGAGCGAAATGACTGGTACGGCAGCTTATCCTTTTTTTTTAAAGCGTACGCACGAGTCTGTCGTCGACACCAGAGGTATGGCGCCGAAACCCGTAAGTGCCTTGCAGGCTATATAAAACTGATATTCCTGCAACGCTGTGGGCTCGAAGCTGTTAGACAACACTGATAAGTACCTAGGTTCCCCGCGCTCATAAGTAGGGCCATGACAGTTTTTAGCATCCACCTTAAGTACCAAGTTTTTTTCGCCTCTCGCGGTTGACTAATGGGCTCAGGCGCGAAGCGATCCCAGTGACTCCCCCCCCCCCCCCCCCCCCCCCCCCCCCACTCTTGTACTAAGGGTGCAAATAAGTGTGCTCTATCCAAAAGTGGCGCTCAGCGAACGCAGGCTCTTGTGAAGGGGGCACCTCTTTTTCGAGCCTCTTCAAGCCACCGTGTTTCGCCACAGGGCATCCTTCTCGTTTGAGGAGGCCACGCGTTCTCGTTGTCCACGTGTACCTAGGAGATAACGCGGCTCAGCTGAGCAGTCTGCACGCGGTGTTGGCGGTGGCCGAAATTTTCTCCCCTCTCTCTCTCACTCTCTCACGCTGGAGGGAGAAGCCAAATTCCTTCCCGCTAAGAGGAAGCGCTTATTACTGACACAGACCCCGGCGCTCTTCTCCGCTCGCTTGCTCATTTTTCTGGGTAGGCAAAGTGCGCGGCGCTGCGAGATAGGCGGTCGCTCTCTTATTTTCGCCCTCTAACTTTAACTCTCTCTTCGCCAGATTCTTGCGCGCCTTAATTTCTGGCCCCGTCCGGCCGCGCCTCAGCGCCCCTGTCGCGGTTTTAATTGGTGCCCCGGCAACGGCAGACGCGCGAAGAAAACGCGCGTTCCGCTGTCCCCCGCTGGCCATACCCCTCCTCCGCTTCTCTGGCTCGGCTCGCTGCTCCGCTGCTGGGTCGTGATTGCCGCCGGAGGCTCCGCCTTCTGTCCCGCTTTGACCTTGCGCCCGGCAGGAAGACCGCGTTGTCCCGTAGCCGCGAAGCGCTTGCCGTCCTTGGCCTGCTGTTCCCGGAGCGCCACGCTCCATCTTTGACCGATATGTGTCCAACGTCCACGTTATCGAAATAGTTACGTCAGCCACGCAGAGTGATTCTTGGAAAAGGGGCTTCAGATGACATTTATTGTCTCTAACGCTGCCAGATTGTGGAAGCCGGGAGGGGATGTCCTCCCCTGCTTTTGCTCCTTGTTGCAAGAACCATTTCAACAGGCTGCAGGTTGAAGAAATGTTTTAGAGGGCTGGCAGTTCTGCGAATTTTGATATTAATTTTTTTTTCTGTGTGTTTCCGGGCGATTTGTCTACGCTTGTTCGTCGTTTCGAAACACAGCTTCAATTTATCTCATTTAAGAGCTGAGTCAATGTGCTTGTATATTTGTTAAGTTTGTACTCCGAGAGCTTCTCTATATAGCTTCTTAGTTCAGTCTGCATTCCTTGAAATAAGCTCTGCAGATTTTGGCCTTTACTTTTTTAGTATTTACAGCAAGTTATCCCTGCGCATGCGAGCACCTTGGATAAGCTCACATAACCCAGTTCATGTAAAAGCCATTTCAAACCTATTTAACTGGGGTTCTTTAACGTGCTTTAACGATGTCAGTGCACGTTTAAGAACCCCAGGTGGTCGAAATTCCCGGTGCCCTTCACTACGGCGTCTCTCATAGCCTGAGTCGCTTTGGGACGTTCAACCCCCATAAACCAAACCAAACCAAACCAAACCTATTTCAGGACCTTTAGCGCTGTTTCTCAGCTAAATCTGATATTTTGGGGAAACGGTGTGGCTAATTTCAAGACCTGAAATAAAAAAGATGGGCAACAGAGCGAAAAAAACGGCGACAAAAGTGAGAGGAACACAGGACGAGCCCTAACTTTCAACTAAAGTTTACTGACAGGAAACAAGGTGAATATAAAGGATGTGCAGACAAGCAATCATACAACTAAACGTAACTCACGTGTTGCTACGTCCTATCAAGAAACATGACTTCCCTATCATGTAGACAGATAGATGGCTTGCTGACGCACAATCTTGGTTTTGTCTTCATCTGGTAAGTTTCGCTGATCTCTCTTGTTAATCTTTCTCTTAGATCTTTCCCGACGTACACCTACACACCGCAAGTTCATCGCTGGGTCAGCGCATGACTGTTTTACACTATGCAAGTCCACGGATACGCTCTAGGTGTTAAGTTTTGTCGTACTACTGGCGAGGGGGTACATTTTCCGGTGACACCGCACTGTACGCGCTGGTACACTTGACAAATATGCAACAAACCACGGTCATTTGAATACCGCTTAGAAACGGAATTGAGCATGCTGTTTCTGAAACGCTTAACAAACTCTCTATTCGCTCTCACTAAGAACACATGATTAACGAGTCGTTGGTCTTCCTAGTAACAGGCGTCGTTCGAGTTTTGGGCCTGTTGGTTGAATTTACTATTGGCGTCAAGGTTACCAGTGGCTTCGCGTCCGGTATAAGGAGCCGATGGTTAACGACGCGATCGGCTTGCGGCTTCCGAGAGGTACCGTATGCTCTCTGCGCCTGCGAAGCAGCACTTAATCGGGCCTCCTGCTATCCCATTTCTCGCTTCTCGAGTGCAAAGTTTGCAGCTTTGTTCGTCGAAGCTGCTGCTCTTCTGCAGCGCTTTAGCCGAAAGCGTTCTTCTGTGCTTGCTTTGCTCAAAGAGGAGTTTTTGACAGGTTTCTTGTCCTATCCCAGCATCTACAGCCAAGCTGTCAATGAGTCCCCAGTGATTGTCCCCCAGTAGCACACTAAATATGTTCTTATCCAGCGGGAGGAAAATGTTATAAATTTGGGATATTTTTAAACAACTTGGCAAAATGGCATTAAAAAGGTCCCAGTTCTTCAGGTGATTAATTCCGTAATTCTGCTTGGCCATTAAACGTCAACGTCGTGCCTCAAAAATACTTTAAGGATCTCAGTTGCACTCAGAATGATGCATTACTGGCTAAGAAATAATGTAAGCAAATCAGAAAATTTTAGACAATTTAAAGTCCTCATGCTTGCAAAGCAAGTCAACAAGCAGACGCACTCTATGGAAACGCGCTAGTGATGACGTAAAATGCGAAGCTGTACTTCATAAAAATGATTGTCTCCGTTAACTTCCCGAGCCTGGCTGAAGCTGGTTGAATGCGCGATTTCTCACACTTCTTTAGGTTGTTAATGCGTACACTTTTACGGAAATCGCACTGTGTATGCAAACATTTTATAAATCTCAGGTCTGGAAAGGTTTAATGACTGAAGGAGTTAATCAAGGGGTGGCGAAAAGTACGTGAGAAATGTCGTCGCTCGATTCCGACTAAGAACTCGTTCGCATTAAAACCAAAGTTGACTAGTTATACAGCTCCTATCAGCCGTTACAAGCCTCGTTTGACTCTAAAAAGAATGAAACAAACTGGTATGACCTAGCCGGGAGCTTCGTTGAAAGACTGAGCACTAGTGTACTATTCCCTGCCTGGAGAGTGACTTTTCTTTGAATCGAAAATGACTTTTCTCGAAAAGAGTTTCCTGCGGCTGGCCAGACTTAAATCGAAAAAGCGAAGTGCACATACGCGCCAGCTTTATACCACATCGTATCAGCTGTGCTTGTTGTGTTGGTTTTGTAGGTGCCGTAAATTATTTTCGCTGGGAGCTGCGCGGAAGCACTCGAGCTAGCGTTGCAAGCGCAAACAAAAGTAAGCTGGAAAACAGCAGCAGTAACCGTCGCCTCGAAGAATCGCGGCCTCTGAGCGATGGGCCCACACAGGGAAGCATTGCCTTATCTGCCTGAACAGCAGAGACCTCTGGCAGCGTTCTCCATCATGCCTCTCGCTTTTCACTGCGTTTGGATTTCTCGCCGACATCAGCTTCATGCGAGGGTTCCGAAGAAAGCTCGCTATCCTGGCTCTAGATAACCGGCCCAGAGAGAGTATTTCGGATAATGTGGTCCGAAATGGTAGTCTTGATATCCCTGTTTATCACACTGCACTATTCTGACTGCGGCTGGGTGCCGTGCAAAAATTTCGAGTAGATGATCTTGCAGCCCAAAAAAGTTACTGTTTACTGATGGAATTACTTATTAAGCACATCATTACTTTTGACGTCTATTATTTATAGCCTACAGGTTTAGATACCTGGGAAGGTTCCAGAAGCATTGCAATGCTCCATGATTATCAGATAAACAGTGTTTCATTAGACAGTGCAAATGCACATGGGAAGAACAGCGGTAGGTGAGGACACCTGCCCGTTAGAAGATGTCAGAATACTTTCATTTTTGCAGTTTCTATAATTGTGTGTAATGCATACTTGCAGGAGGCGTTTTAGAATCAGTGCGTCTTTTGTCGACGCCATACGTTCTCAGCCATATTTAGAATGTTACTGATTAAAGGAAAGGACCAGTAGGGATTCTAAGGTTCTAATATCGACCTGAACAATTAATTCTGTTCAAATACTCTTTTTATAGCTCAACTTCAATCTCTGGTTGAGCAAACATCTTTGATTAGCAATATCGCATTTGCTGTCACTAGTGGCTTGAGAAGTGTTTGACAGAACACTGACACTCGAGTGGAGAGAAAAAAGTGGTAATCTAGAAACTAAAGAAACTTAGGTCCCGTGGCGATTTCAATGTCCTCAATAGCAATGTTCTGCAAGTATCGATTTATGGTTAAGGGGGTTTAACGTCCCAAAGCGACTGAGGCTATGAGGGTGCCGTAGCGAAGGGCTCCGGAAATTTCGACCACCTGGGGTTCTTTAATTGGCACTGACATCGCACAGTACACGAGCCTCTACACTGTCACTTCCATCGAAATTCGACCACCGCGGCCGGGATCGAACCCAAGACTTTCAGGTTAGCAGCCGGGTGCCATAACCATTGAGCCTCCGCGGTGGCTGCAAGTTTAATTTAATGAACCAGTACAAAGGTGAGTGCAACATCTTCCATTTATGAGTGAAGCGTTTTTCTAACTTTCTGCGGATCCGAGGGAGCAGCCCGAGACACCGGTAGAAGCTATGCCCTCTGTTTCGCACGGGAAGCACTCTCCAGTTGCGCACAGGCTTGTAAATAATTTGTTTAACGTTGCAGTTTACAACGATCCTGTCCCTTCGTCTATGCGCGGTTCCTTCTTTCTTTCCCGCTCCTGTGCTTGTCTCTCTATTTGCTACTCCCCTCCTGTTATGGCTAGTCAAAACTCATAAAGTGATCTTTATGTAAAGCTATTTTCTACTTCCTATTCTCACTGTTTCTTTCTTTCTCTTCACAATAAGTGATATCTCAACCCGTGCTTTGATTTCTGGGTCCTCTGTTTTTGTAGTCTCCATGATGCGATTGAAAGAAGGGTTGTTTCCAAGGGAAAGCAATGACATTAAACTCATTAATCGCCTCAAAATTCGGTTCCAATGGCGCGGAAGTTGTAGCATGCGCTTAAAAATCAGGGCACGATTGCTCCTTGCATACAGCATGTAAGAGGAGTTTGCGCTTGGCGCGAACAAGGCGCTGTGACAGTCATGAGAGCCGATAGTGCGAGCACCACTTCATTAGTTAATGCGTAATCAGATACCGTTAGTGCTTAGAGTTCAGGTCCCAATTTGCTGGAACCGGCTTTAGATTTCAATGTTGCGTGTAAATTGAGAGAGACTGGTATCGCAATTTTCTTTTTATCTTCAAGGGACCAGGAAGTAAGTAAAGCGAGAGCCGAGAAATTTATTTGGAGTGTACGGTGCGCAACGAACGCCAACCCCATTAACCTCAGTGCTTTTAAATAGGATAGATTACAGAACTTGAGTGATGTCGTACTGTGACGTATATGCCTACATAATAGTGATGCATCCACTGCACTATATTGCTGAATGCGTTAATTAAGAAGGACGCGCTGCTCCCGGCCTATTTAGTTTTTCTCAAATTTTAAATGTTCACTAGTTTTAGGGGTCAATGTTTCCACATGGGTGGTCAATTTTTTTTTCGAAGCCTTCAGGACAGCAGTGCTACATGTAAACTGTGGCCAGTGTTGATACTCTCTGAAGACGTTCGTAAGTTTTTGAAGCATGGCGTCATTGCTGCCCTGGCCCTTTTCAGACCAGAAATGACACGCCTATATCTCACTTCTGTTGTTGGCTACGCCGTGTCGCCCCCCCTCCCTCCCCCCCCCCCCCCCCAAATAAGGGAGGTTCTTGAGACTTGCTCTCCGCTGCTACGAGCCCCACACGTTACTTTTGAATACCTGACCATCTTTTTTCAACATCATCATTGTCATAATCAGTTATCAACAGCTAAATACATCCACAGCAGAAAAAGGATTTTTAATTGATCTTCGATCAGCCCTCACCTGCGCCTCGTGCAGAGGCCGTGCAATTCCAGCATGCTTGGCCATCACTTGTAGTTTGAAATAAAGCCTGGACCGGCTCCCAACCAGGCAATGGCTTTCACATTTTAATGCAGGCATACACGCAACCAACACTGGCATACAATGGAGCGAGGATGGAAGGGCACAAAGGAGTTCGCTTTAGACCGGAACGAGGTGACAGCGAGTAAGGAAAGTACTGCAAAGGCCGATGCATTAGACAGTTTTAGTAGAAAGGTTCACAACAGCGCGATCCGCCAGTTGCTTCTGCGTACCGGTTCTTTGAAGCTACAACTGTGCATGCGCAGGTAATCCGGAGTGAGCACACGCCTGGCACTGCGCAGGTGGCTCCCCGCGGAAGCGGCTGACGATAACTGATCACGGATTGCACTATACTAAATCTCTCTAGTATAGCGCGTATTGTCATCGTTACCGCTTACCGCACGCTTCCTCTGCATATGCGGATATCGACCTGAGGGAACCGAGTGGCACCAGGTTCCGGCCATCTACGGACGCTCTTGCAGCGTCGCAACGGTATCTGCCCTTGGGCAGTGGCGGTGCGCGGTAAGCGTAGGTAATCTATAGCGAGAGTGGTAGGCGCTATGCTAAGTTCCCATTGCGTCAAAAAGCTTTGACAGCTTTCCTTTTGTTTTACAGTGGCCTTTAATGCCTATATGCCATTAAAAAGACACTGACAATAAACTGAAGTTGACCTGCGCCAGTAGTTTAAGTACAAACAGCGCGAATTCAGACCTGGGCAAAGGAAGACACACAATGACGAGCGATGCATGCTTCGTTCCAGCCTCAATTTGCGCTGTTTCTACTTAATTGATTAAAAATTTGCCGAAGCTCCTGTTTTAGTTTGCCGTAGTACACAGCTTTCCAATAACAAAGACGCTGTTTGCACAGAAAACTGAGCTTCTGCAGCTGGAAAAGTTGGAAAAATTAAAGTACAGGTAATCGTTACCGGACGTTTCCTAAGGCAAACTGCGGTGCACCAGGATAGTTGTTTCGTGGATCATTGAGGCTTTGCTACACTGCCATTTACTTCCGAATGGCGCTCACAGAGTACAATCTTGGTCTTGGCGTCACAAGTTTAAATCAACTGGATGGAAAAATTTTTATATAAAGATTTATCAGCAATAAATGCGTCTTCTGCTTCAGCAGAAGCATCACCATATCCAGAAAAAGCCACAGAATCAAACCCTTTCTTGAGAAAAAAAGTTTGAACGAAGATGTCCTCAATGCGCCTTTAAAGCCAGCGTAGTTACAGATACCTTCCATTGCTCACGACAGACAAAAACAAAGAACTCAAATTTAGCGAAACTGATGTCACACCACCTGCTTGCTTTTTCGGAGTTATGCAACTAAACTCTCGCGCTTCTAACGCGGTGGCACAAGGAAGCGGAGAATGCGTATGCGCTGCCTCACATTTAAATTTTTTTCGATGTGTGTGTGTGTGCGTGTGTGTGCGTGTATGTGCGTGCGTGTGTGTGTGTGTGTGTGTGTGTGTGTGTGTGTGTGTGTGTGTGTGTGTGTGTGTGTGTGTGTGTGTGTGTGTGTGTGTGTGTGTGTGTGTGTGTGTGTGTGTGTGTGTGTGTGTGTGTGTGTGTGTGTGTGTGTGTGTGTGTGTGTGTGTGTGTGTGTGTGTGTGTGTGTGTGTGTGTGTGTGTGTGTGTGTGTGTGTGTGTGTGAGAGAGAGAGAGAGAATGATGCGTCTTCCTGATACGAGCCTCCATGTCCAGAAGCTATACCCAGGCTCCACATAGAATGCCAGGCTTGCAATCCTATAGTGATCATTAATTAATGCCTTCTCATGCTCCTCCGCATCTTCTCAGCGCATACAAGCGCCTATCTGCTCCTGACGCTACTATGACGTCCGCTGCAACGCGTCCCAGACCCAGACTCCCTATGGCTCTTCATACCGCGTTTGTAGTAACGAAAACAAAGGCGTCTTTTAATACAAACTACAGGGCGTGTTTATCGAACTACTTTCCCGGGCATCGTACGGACTTGGTTATTCTGCTTTGCAAGTCTGCGTCATGCGAGGTGCTGTCGCTTTAACTTCTGTCGCTGATTTTTTTTTGCCTTTACGCTCGTCAAGAGCAAGGCTCCAAGAAAAGGAATGTAATAAGCATTGCGCTAAGGCTTGCCTCCCTGTTTAGCCTTGAAGCCTTCGTTTCTCGGAAATGAGCTCTCCTGATCAAACGCCTTGCTTCAGTGAATAAATTCATAAATGTTGAAAAATTAATGAAACAAGGAACTGTCATCATCATCTTCTCCAAGAAAAATGACAGGCGTAGCGTTAAGAGGCAGAAAGAAAGCAGTGCGGTTCAGAGAGCAAATGCGGGTTAATATCTTAATTAAAAAAAAAGAAAAATTGGATTGGGCAGAACATGCAAAGCGAAGAAGACTAAACCGATGGTCGTTAAAGGCAACGAGCCAGATTCCTAGAGATGGCAAGCTAGCACGGGGCAGCAGAAAATTAGGTGGACGGATGAGGTTAAGAACTTTTGCGGAGATAAGATGGCGGCGGCTGGCACAGGGCGCGGTTAATTGAAAAGACATGGGAGTGGTCTTTGTCTTGCAGAGGGTGCAGTCAGGCTCATAATGATGACGATTAAGATGATGATCGTGACGCCGATGATATGATGACTCGCTGCGCCAAGTGAAAGAAGCGCAGAAAACGACACCATACAGAATACACCATTGCCATTTGCCATTGTCTTCGTGCCTTTCTCTTTAATAAATCCGCCATCTCGTCGAGCAGTGAGCCATTTTGAACTTCTCGTGCATGTTATGTAGTGCTAGTGCTTCAGTATAAGGATTCTAAGTTGTAGGTTGTTAGGCTTAGAGTTAGATTCTTGAGCTGCAGTGCTCCAGATGTGCTGCCTGTGGACCACTGCCCATAAAATATTCCGCGGGCGTGATTAAACGCTTGCACTGCGGATTAGTCACCACGAACAGAATTTTCTTTACGGCATTTAATATCCTTTTGCGTCGCTTGGAATGAAAGGGGTGCGACATTTATTCCAAGAATTTGTTGACAAGAACTGTGTCTCCGTACGGCAACATTGGCAAGTACAACGCAGTCGTTAAAATTGGTCGGCAAAGACGGTCAGGACTTACGTCTTTCGGAGAATTCTATCCAACGCAGTTCTCCTTGAGGTTCCTCTGAGACCTAGCATTCTCGAGTTTTAGGGTTCTGCTTTTTCCCGCTGAGTCACAGAATACTTCCCAGTGTTATGGCAAACTGCTTGAAACGATGATTCACTTCTACAATTTTACAGAGTGTATTTGTGCCACTGATGCTTTCTACAGGATCGGTCCTATGGTTAGTGCGTTATGCGAATTTTTCGAAAAACTTGCGCAGGTGTACCTTGCTCACCGTGAAGCACATGCATTTGAATTTCTTTCCGTTTGGGCTCGAACAAAACCCAAACGCTTAGCGCACCCGTGTCTCGTCGTTTCTCTCCTTGTGTCCTCGTCCTGTGTGCGCTGTGCAATCCTGCTATGCAATACCAACATGCCAAACTGCTACGTTGGCACCAGAGAACGTTCCTTGTAAAGATCATGGCTGATATTTTGTAGCACCTATGCTATGCAAGTAATGGACACCTGACATCATCAACGTTTAAGCAAGAAAAAGGAAAGGATAGCGTGGTTTTTACATTGCCACTTACTTTTTGTGGCGGGTGGCAAAAATCCAGAAAAAAATGCGGAATGCCTTGGTTTACTTCGCACACACAAAAAAAATGATGGAACGCTTATCTCAAAATCGAGAATATTTGCTGATAATAATTTATTCAGCACTTTTCCTCCGGACTTGCGCACGTTCTGGATGCGCAAGGCATGCAATCTGTTCTATTATTTCTCTCATTCTTCCAGTTTTCTCCATTTTCTTTTCTATTTCTCCTACGAAGAGGTGTTTTCTTCATCAGTTGCTCACGTTATACGAGTGAGCAGTGCTGTCTCAATAATTGTTAACGCGAAAACTTTAACAGCCCCGGGTCACAGAAAAGCCAGCGTCGTCATCGGTGACGCAGGCTTTTGGTTTTGGCAAGTGGTTTCGAATTCTTTGCTCTCTTTAATGTCCTATGGAGTTCATAAAGGTGTTGTGTTTTATTTGATACAGATTTAACGACAACCAGGACCAAAAATATCTATACACAGCACGTGAAGTAAATATTTGATCCTTTCAAATATGCGTTAACAATTTAAGCATATGACTAGATAACCAAAAGTTTAAAAGCGGTGCTATGCAAAATACCTTTATGGCCAGGAAAATTTTTTTATTGATTAGAACTTAAACACTCTGTATGTCTACTGTACGCTTGCGTCTCTGGTGGTAAGTGCAGATGGAAATGCAACGAGATTCGTTATTTGTTTATTGAACTCCTAAGTGAATTAAACAGAAATTAGAGGTACCCTCTTAGGAATTTAAGGCGAACAAATTCGGGCCAATGCAAGGCGAACAAAGCGCACACTTTGGAAAAAAAATCAGAACTGGTCATCAGCGATGAAAAGTGTCAGGGTTTTAATTTAGTTAAGCCTATTGTAGGGCGAAAGCACAGGTCCGAAATTCTGAAGCAGTGTTAGTGGACGAGAAAGACGACGTGCCATGCACAGCGCGAGCGTAGCGCTGAGGAGGCCGTGTCGTAGAAAAGCCGGCGTTGTAATCGGTGTCAGCGCCCATTGTCGGCGTCGTTGACCTGAGCAAAAAAATTCAGGAAAAATCCCCGGATAAGCAACCTATGTGGGCCACCTAGGTCACGTGACCTTGTGTCGTCATGAAAATCTCTCCTTCGGATTCGGAGCAAATTACCCACCGCGTCAGGAGCCAGTTAAAATAACTATTAGTCGCAAGAGCTTGCTTGGGGAGAACGACCTGAGTCTCAGAATCTCCACCGCTGGCAGCACCTGCCATCGCCGGCCAGTGCCGCATCGCTTAGCCGCTGCATCACAGCGCCAGGAGTGGATGAAGACTCCCAGGCATCTACAGGTGAAAAGTAGAGGATGACCAGTTCCGCATATAGGGGCATTGACACATTAACGCTGTCGCGCCATACCATTAAGGCAGAGCTTAAGCATCCCCTTCAGTACATCCAATTTTTAAAACTTTATTCCGAGAATTGCTTCAGATTTATTCAGTTAAAATATTCGGGGATATTTGTTCCTGTTGCCTCATGGTGTAATTGCTATTTTAGTATAATGTGTTCTGCACCCGGAAAAAGAATAATCTTATTTTTTTGTTTATTTATGACATACTGCAGGCTGTGAGGCCCAAGCAGGAGTGGATTACAGAAACAGATCACAAATTGAGCAAAGATACCAAAATGTAACCAAACGCGAAAAACTGGTCTCGTCAATAGCGGCAGCATGGTTTGTTCATTATGAATAAGATAATTGCGTTAGAGGCGATAATCATGATGACTGAGTTTTTGTTTCTCGTGTTTTATTCTATCAAATTCTTAACATTTATCCCGCCCTGCTTTAATGCCCGTAAACGTAATAGATAGCAAAAAGATCTTCAAGAAACGTGCAAACAGGCCACATGGTATGAAAGCTGACAAAACTCCTGGAATGAAATTAACATATACTGCACTCTTCGCGACCTGGCGTTTAATGCAAGAAAACGACTAAAATTGTATAATTTATGACGAGGAAGAGAATTGGTTATCTAAGAGGTTTCCGCCTTTTTTTTTTGTTGGACCAGCATTTACTATGTTTAAGCATTGATCTTGCAAAAAATATGGCAGAAGCCATAAAACTTGGTATTAAGTGTTGTATTTAATAACCGTTTTAAGCCCTCCAGAAACCGCTTAATGCGCTGCTCCTTTATATTATTTTATTATAACCTAATGGCTGAAATATAAACTATTTTGATCAAGGAAGTACAATTGAGCAGGTATTTAATCGAATCCAGATTCAAATCATGGTTCATTACATTTTTGTGTGCATAGATAAGGTATCGTTTAATTGACTTGTTTATTGCTGTTATATAAGAGTCGTTGTGAACTACACCAAAACTGGCTCCGGCGCACGCAGCTCAATCCACTAAAGCTCATTTGAGCCTATTTTTGTTGTCCTTGCTTTTTACCCGCAAAGTGCCATTACTCTCAGGCGAGGGAAACAGAGCTTCGAAATGTCGCTGTGTATGTGAAAAAAAGCAGAAGTTAGAGCCAGCTCTTGTTTATTTTTAATAAAACGCATACCGATGCCGCCTCACTGGCAACCGCTTGCAGTCATGGCCCGTTCGTCGGCCGCTTTTCGCATCTAATTACTCTCCAAATCCGGAGAGCTTGAAGCAGCTGGGCCCTCCTTGCTGCGATGCTCTTATGCATGCGTGTTTAATAAGTACTTTGTGTGCCGAAAAGCTCTGCGCGTGGGCGTTCAGCGGCGTCAGGAACAAAAGACTGCTTCCGCCCTATATCCGCGCATGTTTTGTTGTGGGCCTAGTTAATGCGTCTCAGCTAGGGAAGATGGAAAGGGCGAGAAAAACAAAATGCGCGAGTTATTAGCGCCTGAGCGGAAGCCAAGAAGTTTGGATACGCATTGCTGTTTTTTTCTCGTTTTTATTTATTTCCTTCCTGGATAGATGGTGTCACATTTGTCGCTATTTGGTTGTTCTGGAAATTTTGCTTCGTTATAGGAGCTAACGGAACCAGCGACAGCTAAAGCGGGTCACTGCTTACCCGTTATTTTTGTTACTCTATGCGCACATGCCGCCAACGGTGTTTCCTGATTTCATTCCTTAGCAGCCTTAGTAGGGTCACATTCTTGTGGACGAGACAAAAAACGATTTTTTTTCCCCGGCTGCCCGTATTAAGCCCAGTGCATCTTGCGGGTGGTTAGGAACACGTTTTTTTTTCTTCACTAACTCTAATATTGAACACGAGTTTCCGGTAATAATAATAATAATAATTCGTTTTTTGGGGAAAGGAAATGACGCAGTATCTGTCTCATATATCGTTGGACACCTGAACCGCGCCGTATGGGAAGGGATAAGGGAGAGAGTGAAAGAAGAAAGGAAGAAATAGGTGCCGTAGTGGAGGGCTCCGGAATAATTTCGACCACCTGGGGATCTTTAACGTGCACTGACATCGCACAGCACACGGGCGCCTTAGCGTTTTTCCTCCATAAACACGCAGCCGCCGCGGTCGGGTTCGAACCCGGTGGCTCAGTCGTTAGGGTTTCCGGTAAACACTACAGCAAATTATGAGCTCAAAAGCACTTTTTGTGAAAATCTGCGCACGACTGAGAGTTTTTATTTTATTTTTATTTTTTTATTTCAGTGTACACCTGGAAGGCCTCATGCATGAGGTTATTACATGCAAGATGCGACATTGGCCTACATATTGTGACGGTAGCAGCTGCAGACTCGCATAGATGTTTGTACATGTATTGACAAAGATTTGCTAAGTCACAATACTGAGCTCAAATTCCTCATTCTGAATAATTATTTCAGCGTTCCTTGAGTGAAACAATCACCGATAGTATTTCGCAAAGTTTGTTACACTTGTTGCTCTACAAAAGCCTCAGCCTGAAAAGAAAGGAGAAGATGGAAGGTAACGAGGCAGCAGAGGACGTATTTTCTAAGTAACGATTCCAGGTGAACTACCTCGATCTTTTTCCCGAAATAAATGTGTACGTATATTCTAATATATGCTATTTTCAATCTCTGCGTGTTCTTGTTGGACTTGGGTCAGGAGAAATTGCATTTAGCTTTGCATTTGTAGAAGAGAGTTTGTCTAACCCAATCCATTTATGTCGTGGGCGCCTTCAAGAAGCGACCACATTGGTTGTTTTTATTTTATGTGCCAATGAAATTGAAGCTAATGTAAAGATATAAAATCCGGGAACAAAAGCCGGCACCAACAAGAACACTCACAGAGAAAAACATAATACAAGAAGAAGTAGAGTTAAGCTTTGTTATTCCACGCTCGACGTATTATAAGGTTCATTCTTGACAGTGTGTAAGGAGCTATTTCGATTCATGCACGCATGCCGCCCTAACCTGTCCAGAAAAAAAAAGGAGGGGGGGGGGGGGGTCTGAAATTTTATTACCGAGGTAAACAACATAAATTTTTTTCGCTCTTTCTGTTTTACGTGCACGAATATTGTTTTTTCTTTTTGTCATTGGAAGGCCTCAGACCGCCACCGTCAGGAAACCGCTTGTTTGGGCGGAGATCTTTGCTGTGCTAAACCTCTGTTTAGAAAGCTTCTATAATGCGCATCCTATTAGAATTTCACGTGACAATAAGTTCATATAAAAATATGCCTCGTTTAATAGGTGTGGGGATATCTTGGGAACCTAGGTTAGGGTCCATTTTTCATGGGCACTAAACCGGAAAATCTAAAATCATGCAACAGCTTCATTCCATTTAATTACTGCAATGCTAATCAGCTATTTTATTTATTCAATTCACATCGCGTTAAGGTAAACTTGAATTTACAGCATTTTCTGTTCTTGAACGAGCAACATTACGCTCCACATAAAAAGCTGCTGGAGGATTCGTTAAGTTAAGCAACCGAAATGTACGAAATCTCAAGATGGATAAAGGGGCATGCGCCAAGATCCTTATTATAAAACCGGTTTTGTTAGAAGTCTGGTGATTCAGTCATTTTGATTGCTTTAGAAGGTTATTACATATGCACATAGTTTATCTTCAGAAGTGCCATAAAGGTAACTAAATTTACTGTTTTTTGGTCATATAGTTCTTTCCAGTTGTGGCGAAGTACTTCGTAATTTATAGTACCAATCGAAGCTTGAGCTCCAGGCGAAGGATAACAGCATTTATATCTATTGAGCCTATTAAATTTGCCATTCTTTCCCAGATTTAGTTTTAAACTGTTTCAGAGTTTCAAGGAATGTGGCGATAATATTGTGAATGGTAGGCCGCCGCGGTGGCTGAGTGGTTATGGCGCTCGACCAGAAAGATGCGGTCCCGAAAGATGCGGTCAGATCCCGGCCGTGGCGGTCAAATTTCGATGGAGGCGAAGTTCTAAAGGCCCGTGTGCTGTGCGATGTCAGTGCACGTAAAAGAACCCCAGGTGGTCGAAATTTCCGGAGCCCTTCACTACGGCGTCCCTCATAGCCTGAGTCGCTTTGGGACGTTAAACCTCCCTAAACCCCCACAAACCAATATCGTGAATGAGTTTTCTGTTCTTTTAAACCGAATATGCACCTGATTTTAGTAGACGTAATAAGGCAATTTTTGTTTGTCGGCATTACATAACCACAACCTTTAGCAAATGCAGCTCTGGAAGTGCAGCAGTTCTTCATTTTATTTGGTTCGGTGCAATACCGTAATTAGCTGCTCTAATCATGGATAAAGAGTTTTCTACGGCCGTGCTATGGCATGGAATATGGTAACACCGGCGGCAAAATAAGTCGGGGCATGCAACGGGCAGCCAGAATCAGATAAAGCTGCATCGCCGCGCTGTCTGACGTTGCACTTCTGGTGTCGAGACAACGCAGTGCGCGTAGCCGTATCTTTTTTCTCGCCTGCAGTGAACTAGCTTCTAGCATGCAGCGTTTGACGGTAGGAGTCGCTTCCTTTATTCGCTACCTCACGCTCGCAGTTTGACGTGCGCCCGCCGAACTGCGAGCGTCACGCTCTGAATAAAGAAAGCCACCCCTACCGCCAGATGCTGCATGCAATCAGCTAGTCCACTGCAGGCGAGAAAAAAGATGCGGCTACGGGCATGTAATGACGCGCACGCGCACTGCGATGTCTCGACACCAAAAGTGCAACGTCAGACGACGCGGCGATGCAGCTTTATCCGATTCTGCCCGCGTGTTGCATGCCCCGACTTATTTTTTCGCCGGTTGTACATAAGGCGAACCATAGGCAACATCGAACTGATTCAAGTGAGTATTGTGTAGAATTTATCAAGATCCGCAGCTTAATGCAACAAGGAAAAGTTTAAGACAAATTGAGTGGAAAGCTGTACTTTCATTAAATAGACATCAAATGGAAGAGCGACCTCGGAGCTCGGACCATATTCAACCAGAAGGCACATAAAATCAGAAGCGATATTACAGCATATTTGTGTTGTCGCGGAGAGAAAGAGAGAGAGAGAGAGAGAAAGCTAAAGGCCGAGAGGTTAAACACAAGGGTGACAGCGTTACCTTATGGATGAGTGCCTGGGCGCTCACTGCTCGCAACAACGTAAGACTAAATTGTCGAGAGAGAACGCCTGGAATTTCTGGTTTACTTCGTGCTCTGGTAATTTTTTCTCTGGCCGGTGGGTCCATTTGCTCCTTTGGGACGCCATTCAATCACACTGCCTTATCACAGTTTACATGTTCTACCATATGTGCAAACATGCGTCTCATTATTTCCTCCGTTAATTTATTTTGTCTTCTGCTCAATAATTTTGTTGAAGCGTTTTGTTACCCCATAGTTCGAGCTGTGCATTGAAACTCTTGCTGGTCTCCCTGGAAAGGCAGTACTGATAAACCTCCAGGGTGCTGCGCAGCCACCCCCGACTCTGTCTGCCTTCCTTCGGAAGATATTGACAAAAACTTGAGGAATACGCCAAGCAAAAGAGAGTTTATGAATATAATCATAATTCGCCGGCCACACGACCGGTTCTGTGCGCACTCCTGACTAGCATGAATGCACAAGTTGTGGGCTCCTGCACAACGATCAGAAACCAGGAGTCAATCAATGTAGCCCTGGAGGGAGTGCATTATACTGGTGGTCGCCCACCCACTCTTCGGGCATTAAAAAAAAAACCTCGTTTCCGCCGCACACCGGGTGCATATCTGCAGACATCGGGCCGCGTAACGGAAATTGCACCTTGGCGCGCGCGCGCGCACACGAAGACAAACAAAACCGGTGTGCGTCACTGTCTGGGCGCGATCTGTGTCATACGCGTGCAGGCGTAATGAGAGCAAAGACTTAGACAAAAAAAAAATGTTACCAACAACCAAAGAAGCAGGGAGTGGGGGAAGCCGCCAGTGACTACGCCAGTCCTGGAGGAAGGCTGCGGCAGTCAACGGCGCGCCACGCCAAAAGGCGCTGGAGCGGCTTTGCGTGATAGAATCAGCGGCGCAGGTTGGGTTGCCCACTGGTACTACTACGTCGGCGATGGGAGCGAGTCACGCCAGCGACGCCGCCGAGACGCCCAGCGCGCTAATGTTCGGGGCGCTGGCATCGCCACACCGCGGAGAGCGGAAGGAGGAAGAAAGGCCTCCCCCGGCCACCATGCACGTTTCCTACCGCCCCTGCCCGGCACCTACCGGGTGCGAGCTCGCGCTGACGCGACCGAAGTAGAGCCCGGCGCTGTCACGGCTTATCGGCGCTAAGCGGACGCGCCGGCGTTGCCGAGCAGTCCCTCCTCATCGTCATCCAGGCCGGGCCCCGTGCTCCTCCCTGGCAGCTTCTCTGTCGTGGCCTGGCCGTTGGCGGCCGCGGTTCAGGCTTTCCGGGACTTGATAGCCGCGGGGGCCACGCCTAAGTGCGCGAGATGGGGGCGACTCCTGGCGGGGCAGGTGTGCGGGAGAAGGCCTCCGATTGTCTCATTGACTGATGGTTCTTGGCACGGGAGAGAATGTGCAGGAGAAGGTGCCTTGTAGGGCTCCATTTCCCAGGCGGCATTGTGTACCGATAAAAGGAGTGACCTGAGAGGGGGAATATGCGTGGGGAGTATGCGTGGAATACGATAAGAGAGTCTTAATTTCGAGCTTGTAATTATCTTTCGAGTGAAGAGGCGGAACTTGAAAGAGGTAGCGAGAATAAGCGGACTGAAGAGAGATATATGCTTGGTCAGGGTTGTTGAGAAGCCACTGAGAAGCCAGAGAAAACCGCCCACACGAAAAGAAAAAAAAAGAATGACACATAATATGCAGTGGTGTCTGGTTGTTCTTCAAAGTTTAGGGAGTTCGCTTGTTAAACATGCTGACATCACGCAGTATCTAAGAAACGTTTCGATAGTTTCGAATTGCATTTATGTGCTTGCACTTGCGTGTGTACGTGCATGCGTGCTGGTAGCATGTCTAAAAGTAAATAACTTATGACATAGTCTTTCTTGTACCACTTGTTGATCGAAAGAGATCCGACGATTAGGCGCATGAACTGAGTCCGTAATTAGCAGTTGCAGCCATCATTTCTTGTTCTTATCATGCGCCGATACGAAAGTGAATTTAACTTGAAGTTTCAGTGTCGAACGTATTTTTCTTCACATTTTACAAAGCGGGCAAGTAGAGTTTCATATCCGTAGCGTTAAGACCGTTTTTAATTCGGCGGCATTTTTTTAAAAAGGGGTTTTATCTCCTCGCAGTCTCGTTTTGCAGTATTCAGCGTCGCGCGACGCCCGGTCATGGTTATATGTGGGGTACCAGGAAATGTTACATTCAAACAATAAAAGTTGTTTATGATTAGCTATGCGGTGCGGTCCCGAAGCATTACTACTCGAAATAATAAACATGCGGGCTATGATTACACGCGGACTCTCTTATAATACAGTGACAGGGAAGAGAGATTTATCCCTTGATCTAAACATGTAAAGATTGGTGAGTTCATGAATTTTTTTCTTGAAAGCCTAATTTTTTTTCTCTGTTTTGTTAATTTTAATAATGTGCCCTCCTTGATGGCGCATTGCCTAAGTCGATCTTCTGCTTGTTGTAGGTGCACATACCAGCCGCTGCGTGTGTCTTTTATTGGAGGCGAACTCAAAATGCGGCCATGTGCTTTAGCACCCATTAAAGAATCCAATGTATTGGAAATGAATCCGGGGCCTCCATTACGGCGTCTCTTATACCCCAGTGCGTGTAACCTGGGTCTTTGAATGCCAAACACGACACCACACCATCCGCACCGCACCACACCGCACCAGACGACACTACACTACACCACACCACATCACACCACACCACACCACACCACACCACACCACACCACACCACACCACCCCACACCAGACCAGACCAGACCAGACCAGACCAGACCAGACCAGACCAGACCAGACCATACTAGACCGTACCGTACCGTAACGTAATGTAAGAACATAACGTACCATACCATATCGTAACATCATCACAGCATAACAGCATAACATAACACAACACAACACAACACAACATTACAGAACATAACACAATGTAACATAACATATCAAAACACGACATAACATTGCATTACATTGCATGCCACGCCACGCCACGCTACACCACGCCACGCTACACCACACCAAGCCACTCCATGTTGCTCAATACGATTTTGAGTTATCTAGAATATCCATTATTTCCTTCTTAAACACCTCAGTGATTTTGTGGAGCACGATAACAAGAAATTAGGTGCACAAGTCCTAGGCGAAATTCGCTGTGCTTCTACTGTAAATTCTTCCTGCTGAGGCAAGTTTCCTAAAAAAGTGTAGAAAGCATTGCGACTTGTACGCACCTCCGTATTACAAGCAAACGGAAGCGCGGGTAGATCGTGACTCTGGTGGCCGCACGTCTAAGGAGCCGCCACTCCCCTGTCAACCTAAATAACACACTTAATTATCTTCAGCGGAACGTACAAGTTCTGATGTCTTTGACACAAACGTCATTTACATCCCACGAGGTCTTGCAGAGCTACTACACAAAATTTCATCCGACAGCTCCCGTTTACTCCCAACCTCTTTTCCTCTCGCTGATCTCTGTTGCTTTAATATGCAACGCAGGCGCCCCCGAAATTAGTCGTTACAACAAACGAAGCGGAATCAAGAGTAACACAAAACTGAGAGTGAAAGTCACTCAGTGAAAGAGAACAACCTTCACTGAGTGCAATTGTTTCGTCCCCTGGAGTCCTTGCTCTCATCCAGTGCCCTGCATTTCTCTCGCGTTTCACAATCGCCAACTATATGACAGCTGCGTCGCTTGCCGGCCCCGCACTCTCACTACGGCTGCGGCCGCGCTGAAGCGAGAGAGGCCGAGGCACCCGCCATATACTCGGGGGAGTGTACGGGCCGCCAAAGCCGTTCCGCGTATATAAACACACTCGCGACGTGCGGGGGGCGGGGGGGGGGGGGGGGGGGGGGGGGTCGTTCGAAAGGCGTGCGGCCCGCTGGAGTAGAAAGTACTTGTACGCGAATTGTCCGCGCAATGAAAACATGACAAAGCGGTGCGCGGATTGGCGACGTGGCAGCGCATATAAGGAACTCTCTTGCGCAGCTCTTTCGCGCCCCGATATTTTTTTCGGGTAAAACTGTTTCTCTCGCTTTTTTTCGTCTTTTCTCCGTGTTCTCTGCTTTATGAAGCCAATGTCCCGGCTTCTTTGGTTCGAGAGCTTTTTTCCCAGTAGCGCAGCTTGCAGATGGCTTTGTAGCATACGCGGTCAATGTACTCGAAGGAGCGCCGATGTCTATACGGGATTGACACAAGTGAGCGCCAAAGCATTTTAGCTTGTTGTATAGATTCTTCTTTTTTTTTCACGCGAGGGTTCTTCATGCACGGTTTGAAGGACATTTTAGGTCAGTGACGTTGGCGCCGTCATTGACTTCAATCTGATGTCAACGGGAGGAGTTTTTGCTCAACAGCCGTTTACGCATAGATGATGTGAAATGATTATGAATCTCTGAAGGAATAAAGTTTAAGAGGAACTGAGAGCGTTTAATTCGATCGTGATGGCGGAAAATATTTTCCTAGCCATGTGCAGTCTTTGCCAAAAGGAACCAGGCAGTACGGCTTGCTTCTCAGTTGTATATTGAAGCTCTTATGCCACCCTTCAAGCTCTAAATATCTGTATGATAAGAAGAACGCTTGTCCTCATCTTGCAAGGCTTCTTTGAGCTGTTTGGAAGCCGTAAGGGCTCTGGTATACGAACGAGAAGCAAACCATGAAGCCTGGTTACCTTTGGCAAAACCGTACGTAAATTGAAAGTCCCAGTGCAGGTGGTAGCAACACTGTTATCGCCCACCTTTAAACAATAGCACCCTTTAGTGTAGCGTCCAGCCATCATCCTAGTTTAACTGTTTCAAGTGTCGTTCGCTATTTAAATTAAAAAAAAAAACTTTCCGCCTAAAGAGTATATCCAGGCCTCAAGGCAGCCAGTTTCTTAGTTTTCCGACGCATGTTTTACGACATCCTCGTCCTTCGTGCTTCGGCCATATATTTCTCGTGTAACGACGAAAAAAAAACATCAGCGAGTGATTCTTGCGCTCATGTGCGATATTTCCTGCAAAATGCCACATTCCTTGAAAGTTGTAACATCGAAGTGTCAGCACGTGTCAAATAAACGCCCGATGAAATCGCGGATTCACTTTCTGTTTGTTGATGTATAGGATGCTAGATATTCAAAAAAAGATTGATAATATTACTGATGGCAATCTCTCTCCGGCATGAAAATGGCTCAGGAAGTATTACCAAGGTCATAGTTCTGTGAAATTGTGTTGACTGCGTTTACTAGCTGGCTCCAAACTATAATATTTGACACATAAATGAAAGCAAAATGGTTTGAAACAGAAATTCACTGCTAGGTGCAGCACAGTGTTCAATATAATTGTGAGTTCGCTTTCTACACCATTGTGTGCAGAATAGTACTCAATGCTTAAAGCTCACAATCTAATACTCCTTTATAATTGCTTACGTGCAACATGTTTTTTTTTCTGGAGTGTCCAGCCACTGCGCAGTCGAAAGCATACTCCTGGATCCTTTGCTGCCGTGGAAATATGCATTTAATCTATAATGAACATAAACTTGATGTAGTCTTCCGTTGGAAATCTCAGTACATACCTCGAACCCGATTGGAAACGGCCGAGTAAAAAAAAGAGGAACTCCCCACAGAAGCAGTGTAGTGTTTCGAGAATTCTCTATTGTGGTTGCTTAACGCGGAAATAAAAAAAATTCTCAAATTGAAACAGTTTATTACCTTACATTTTTCAGGTTTGACTCATGTTCCGCGGCTGAAGCAAACCTACACGTTTCAGTTACAAGCAAATAATGGCCAACGTAAATTCAGTGGCAGGGTGCATAACATTTGGACGTAAGCGGTATCTGCAGAGAATATGAATTTGCTTGAAAAGCTTGCATTACGAGAATTTCTGGGAAAATTCACAGCACCAACATAACATGTTACAGCAACTGAAGCTGCAGATCAAAGACATGGCAACGCCTTCGAGTAGCGTAAAAGATTGACAGCTCAGGTTGCCTAATCGCTCCGGCCAGCATCATCAGTACAGTCACTTTCCGCCGTTGCGGATATTGCATAAGACACTTCATTGCTGTGCACCAGTCCTTATTGTCGCAGGTAACCAAGTCACGTTTCGTCTCTCTACTGACACCTTCATTTTTTTTGCGATTACGACATACCGACGACTGTTGGTTCCCTATTGGAGCCCATGCGCACAATGCCTTCAAGTCGCAACGCCAGGCTTGCGACACTATGGCTGTGTCAAAAGAATGAGTGAAGAGAATTCAATTGCGGTTGCACTAGCCATAATTTGATGTGGGCCTGTGAGCATTTTCGCGTCTTTGATAACCGCCAGTTGCAACGCAAAGGTCACTAGCTGTGGCGCAATCCTGACTGGTTCCGTTAGAATCCGAACACGGCCCACCTCTGAACGAAGAGTAAAGCACGAATCAAAACGTTGGAATAGGCGAGCGAAGTTTTTTAATGGTCGCGTTTTCTTCCTGGTTTTGCGGCCAGCAGGAAGAACGCGCATAACGATAAGTTGGCTTAGTTTATTAAAAAAAAATAGTTTATTGAGAAATATTGTCAGGACTAAACGCTTTATCGTTGCCGGAACCGAATATTTTTATTTCACAACGCCTTATTTTTTTTAGTTTATACTGTCATCAATGAATTGCCGCTTTAATAGACAGCCAAATACCTTTCATCAATACAAGTTCAAGCGACTAGTGCGTTGAATCAACAGGCGCATATAGAAACAAGCCCCGCCTTTGTCGTATGTCTCCGCTTTACTGCAGATTATCCGCAAGCGCCGAAGCGCATAGCAACGAGATGCAACTCGCATAGAGGCTGAGAGAGTGAATGACTCTCATATGCACTTTACTCTTTTCACTCTTTTGTGCTTGCGTTGCCGAGGACCGGAAGGAGACTCTGAAGAGCTACTGTGGCTCTTGTTACAGTCTTCGCAATCAGACAAAGCAACACAGCCTTGCACACATTGCATAGAAGACGAGTACGAGTACCATCCTGCAGCCGGCTCTTCACACTTGTCTTGTGCCTCATCTCTCGCAAGGTCAGGTCCTGAAAGGCACTTCGGCTGCCGCCATCCCTCGGGTGGCCTTCGTGCTCCTTCAGCCTCCACTGCCGCTGGTCCCAGCCTTTTGTCTTGGCGGCCAGAACCGCCGTGGCGGACAGCAGCTGGTAGTCAAGCCGACGTCGGCGAACAGGACCCGCGACGAGCGGTGAAATGTGCTTGTCCCGCAGGCAGAATGACGGCGCCGAGCATGAAGCGAGGGATGCCAGCTGAAACGAACAAAGAATAAATGCCGAATGACGCGGACAAAAAGTGATTGCAGGAGTGAAGAAAAGACCAAAGCCAGGCTTTCTTGTTCGTACATTTGACAGGAGCTTGTTGACTTTGGCGCCCAGGGATCGATGGCTGCGGACACGTGGCGAGCGGGAGAGAGAGCTTTGCCCGCTGGCCGCTTTGCACAGACACTTCAGTTCGAGGGCGCTGGTGGCCCGAGAACGGATTTCCCTACCACCACCTTAGACAACTCTTGTTTTATTTTTCCCGTTTCTGACGAGCCAGTCGCACACGCCTGCGTAAGTTGGACGACATCTTCCCCTGTCTGTATCTCTGACCTTAGTAGCTTCGTTTCTCAACTCTTTTATTCGCATGGCTTGTGCGACGCAGTGAGAGGTTCAAAACTGAAGTCGTCGTTTTGCCTTGCGGATGCGTTTTAAGGTTTCAACACACCGCACTGTTCACTTTGAAAACGGGAAAAAAAAACGGCGGTTCAAACTACTCCTGCTCGATATGAAGAAATTATCGAGTCTGGTGGATCTTACCGTACTTTTCGATTACAGTAGCGGTCAAGAGAGGAGGAAGAACAACACTATTTGTTACAAAAAAAAGAAAAACGAAACTTGAAACCGACGCTAGGCGATTAGAAGACGTTGCTTCGAGATGATCTCGGTTGACTCGCCCGAGGACAAGATATTTATGACAGGAACTGAGTTAACTAATCTGTGCACTGGATCCCTCCAGGAGAAATATCACATTTTAATAAATATACCCTTTTTCATTGGAGCCGCCGCGGTGGCTGAGTGGTTATGGTGCTCGGCTGCTGGCCCGAAAGACGCGGGTTCGATCCCGGCCGCGCCGATCGAATTTCGGTGGAAGCGAAATTCTAGAGGCCGTGTGCTGTCCGATGTCAGTGCAGTTTTAGAAAGAACCCCAGGTGGTCGAAATCTCCGGAGCCCTTCACTGCGGCGCCTCTCATAGCCTGAGTCGCTTTGAGACGTTAAACCCCCATAAAGCAAACCAAACCTTTTTCGTGGCTTAAGGGACAACTGCAGAGGTTTTGGGATTAGACAAACTTAAAGGGGTCAAATGTGTGAAACTTGCAGTTACAGCATGCGAAGTGCTTTTAGGCTAGCATTTGAAACGGTTATTCAATCGCCGATTAAAATCACGACGACCTGCAAGCTTCTCCGCAGTGCCCTGCGCCCTGTTGGGGGTGGGGCAGCAACGGTTTATTTCCAGCGTATATACGCTTACTTTCAAGGAAGAAAGCCAACGCAGCCAGAGGCAAAGCACTTCCAGCGTTGTTTGGCAGCATCCAACGACTCACGGCAGGGTGCGGTCGACATCAGCTAACGTTAGAAACTTAACGTCCGTGACGCTACACCGAGCTTCGCTCTTTTTTGGTGCTATGAGAAGAAACCTGAAATTTAATCGCTGAATACTTAATTACATTGAATACTAGCGCAAAAAAAAAAACTTGTCATGCGCTACCTGCAGCCGTTACGTAAAGCGCAAAAATTGTCTACTGTACCTGTACAATCCAGCTGGTTCACGACGTTCGAACAAATCAGCCAAAAAACTCCTGCTAGCAGCACAAAATGGACCACATGCTCATTACTTGGAATTCTGTACATACCGATTTCTCACTTTTCAGCGGCGCGAATAGTGGCTTTTGACCACGGGCATCTTAGCTTGCCTATATTAGAGGTAGTCACTTTTTTCTTTAATAACGTCATAATTTACCATCGAAGTCTTAGAGGCAGTAAAGGTGGTCCAGTAAAACGGCTGTACACAGAGGAAAGAAATTTCAAGAATATTTTTTGGTCCATGACGATGAACAACACACGCATAAGCAATAGACTGCCTTCCCTGGGATTGAACGATAAGGAATTGCAGTTCCTCTTTGGTGTATAACAAATAATGTTTTTTTTTCGGACTCCTAGTGGACATAGCTGCATTCTCAAGAGTGTTTTGCTGCTACCATTTTTTCTTTTCTTTTGTTTGTTTTCCGGCATGTTTTCGTGACTGCTGCATCATGAAAATGCATTCGAAACCCATAAGTGAAGATGCGGGCTTCAATAAAACCATTAGCAAGTGGCGATCTGCCCTGGGTGCTTCTTCGCTGTCGCCGCTCATGTAGTCGGGCGGAAGCATCCTCATTAGTGTTAACTAAATAGTACGCGAAAAATATTAACTCAAGATATTTCTATAGCTTCTGTGTATCCGCGTACAAAGCTAGAGATTCCGACTCCTTTACTATTTAAATGTATGCGCGTGGATTTTGAGGCGGCGACTACCAGAACGCCAGGACGAGAGTTGACACGAAACATCAACGTTAATGATGTCGATAGCGACTGTTTTGTTTCCTGACAGATAATTTCGCGCGACGCGCACGGATCGTAAAGAACGGCAAATAGTAAGGGAAAAGAGCTATCGCTTTCGCGCTGAAAAGGCGTCATCGGTGAAAATTACGTTACGATTCGCAAAAGAGAGTGTGTTTGGAGATGTCTGCATCGAAGGCACTCTCTCGACGAGCCAAACGGGGCGAACGAGAGAAGTCGTAAAAAATTTAAAAAAAGAAAGAAATAAAAAAACGAAGTGAGAGTGGACCTACTATAAAGGCAGAGTGAACCGAACGAAATTCAGAAAAGCTCTCGTGCAAACGCGGCCCTGCAAAGGGGAGTAGTCATTGCCAAACGAGCGTCCCGCGAGAATGTTCTTCCGAAAAATAAAGAAAGGGCAAAGAAACTTGAGCCAGCGGATCAAATTTGGGACACGCGCGAGATCGAATCAGCTACGCTGAAAGCCCCGCTGAAGGCCACGCACGCGCTCTGGGATATGGGACGTCTCGCATTACGCGTCTGTTTGATCTTTCTTTCCTCCATTTTGACGCTTATTTTTCAACCAACGGATTGAAGTTGGCTTTTTTTCTTCTTTATAGTGAAATATTGGCAATAGGGATCATTTTCCATCTATGATGCATTTCGTTGTCCCTCGGCGAAAGTAGAATCGACCTAACGCTTTTTGGAGTTTTACATACACGATTATTGTCGGTTGAAACGAAACCTTACCAGCAAAATAGGGCAAAAGAAAACATTTCCTTCCAAGCCAGTGTAGGCGCAGATTTGTTATTAGCGGGATTAGTGACCAGAATATGCCAATGACTGCACGTTCACTAAGCTGCGTAGTTGATTATGAGTTGTGAAATGCTTACAGAGAGGCTGAAATATTTGGTTTTAGTAGGCAGTGCAGTGAAAATACAGGCGTTACTATGACTGTGAGAAGTTCATCGTACGTGAATGAGCCTCAGTGACCGTATCGCATTGTAAACGAAGTTTCGTAGACGCGAGGTAATAAATAATTGCAATAAGTCGTTCGGAATGCATTTTACAGCAGCTTAGTAGCAGCAAGAAGTGCAGAATTAGGTCGCCTAATTTATGGCGAAAAATGGCACCTCGAAAAATACGTAGGACTCGGGAGAGACCGCAGACTTTGATATCAAGGTTGGGGTATATAATTAACTGATAATGAAAGTCGCGGAATCGTACAACTGCGGCTTTTATGCTAGGGCTGAATTCTGGAGGTGTGAGGTTAGCCAGGCCCACCACGTTAAGGGAGAGGATATGGTTAATGGGGTGATTGAACGACAACGAATCAACAGGAAAATAAATGTGCTAGATTAGCCAAGGACTACTGTTTAATATAAACACGCAATAAATGTTCACGTCGGCAACATTAGAGAATTTCTTCGTAACATCTCTTTTCGTGACAAATCTTTCTCCAACCCTTATCTAAGCCTTCTTCGCCGCATCCACATCAATGCAGCTCCCACCTTTGCCAGTTATTTCTCTACTGTCTCCGTCCCTCGTCTGCATGTACGTACCAATTTCTTGTGGCGAAAAATCTTGAACGAACTGCCCCTCATTTTAAGAACTAAATAGAAAACCGGCTACGCACGCTACGCACGCCCATTCCATACGTTCTCCAGAAAGCGCGTGGGAGGCGTTGGTTCAAAGAGTGCACTGTTAGCAAGACGTCTTCGGGAAAATACAAAAGCACCTTCGTGGTATTTACGTACCGCCAGATATCGCTGTCAACACGTCCACCCGGTTTACCCAGAAACGTTTCTTCCGCCTCGTGGGAAATGCAAAACGTGTTCGGATGTGACGGCCGTCTTAAACGAAACCCTGAATGTCAAACAGCGACGTTGTCACATTGTGCGTGTTGTGTGTTTTGTCGGAGCGCTTAGTGCAGGGCGTTCAGACGTGCTTGGTGGGAGCGTTTTTGAAGTAAAAGTTATTTCTCCACCGCTTTCGGAAGCGGATGTAACGCAGGAAATGTTATTGACGCTCACGAAGGCTTCGCGGAGAGTTCTCTCAAAGCACGTATTTCAAGGAGAGGGGCACCTACGCTGAACTTTCGAGTTGGAAGATAATTTGGATGCGACGTTTCCTACTCCGCATAAAACGAATGGCGCATAGCATTAGTATGCGGCACAGAAGACAGCCACGTTGGGTGCGCTAATCTACGAGAGTAGAGATGAGAACGGAGGTGGGGTTGAAGACCGGTTTATTACGTTGGCTTTTGGGCTGACAACGCTGACCAGATGGTGGAACACAAAAATTGTGCATGTAAAACAAAGTTTGAAATCTCCTTCCTATTAGGAGCACATCACGTTTCGACAGAGTTCTTGAAATCGGTGGTGCACTTCCCCTACAGTTCGATTCCTGTTTGCACTCTGACGCACGAGAATCAAGTTTGATCTTGGTGACACCAACTGCTCACTGCACCGGTGACCTTTCAGAGAGACGCGGGGGGGGGGGGGGGGAATTGCGTCGCGGCGAGTGGAGACTATACCGACATGTGATGTGCTATCCCACTCAATATTAGCTGCAAAGCACAAGGTTTGCTAGCAGCTTAGTTCTGGAAGCAGTCCCAACGCACTGGTGCTGCAACTATATGCAATGAGCCGTCGATGCAAAGAATGAAGTAGACTTAATATTTGTGCATATTAAACGATCCTTGTGAAGGGTATTTGATTTACTATAAAGCGCGAACCTCAGATGGGTCACCTCGAACGTGTTTAAAGTCATAATGAGCGCGTAATGCTGGCAAAAATGACACTCCTAGCTTTATTTTGCGTCTAACATTTCTAGATTATAACAACATTATGCCACATTATGCCACATTAGGCAACATTATGACCACTTCATGTGAACATAAGCCAGTTCAGCATCGAAAATTTGAGCAGCGAATCATGCGCAGCAGTGTAATTGGGCGTTTATTTGTGTACCTAGTAATTTTAGTTAGGCCCAATCCTGCGTTTCGGGGTGGTTACTAGTGTGAAAGCAGAATTGACCGTGGAGCGATCACATTAATTCTTAGCATATGAGAACACCTGCATGTTTTTGCAACCTACTTTTCGGGATACGTAGCGGGTATTCTTACTAACTGTATCTCAGAGGCAATTAAGCTTACATGGGCAGCTGTGAAGTGTCGAGGTATCAGTCTGCGTGGACTGCCATAGATTCACAACTGTTATGGGTGCTTTCATCTGTGAAACAGTGGGAGGGGGGGAGGGGGGAATGACAATTAGAGGGCGGTAAGTCGCATCATGCTTCAGCGCGGGCTGGTATGACTTTGTCGACACTATATGTAGCTAAATACTGCATAAGTGGGACCCGTTCTGATGGGTTGATCTTAGTACTCGTAAAACTCAGTGTCTTTATTATACCTCACCGCAAAGAAGGGGCACAGTATATACGTGCTAGCTGATGAAGGAAGGTCACGAAGTATGTCTTACGGCGTTCATGAGTTCAAAAAAAAAAGAAGAGTAGAAATTGAGTGGGTTACTAAAATATAAAAAATTTTGGCTGAAGAAAGCCTACAAAAACTTAATAAACATCAACACTTTCTAAAGAGAGTGGTGTACTCTGATCATCAATAAAAAAAGCGCAGTTTTGTACAAAATGCACAAAATCATCGCGGGAACAAGAGTGTGGACATTACGCGCGGTAATCATGCCGTCGATATCGAGCGTAATACGCTTTCCAGGGCTGTTCACAAGGCAGGCAAACATCTCGAGATAACTTGAAAAGCGACTACCAGCGGAAACACAAACATGCGCACACAAGAAAAGAGGTGCTATACACGAACGGACGCTGCTCTTTCAGCTGTGGATGTACTCTCGACGGCGAACACTCATAAGGTGGACTGCTTACTTGGAGCTACTCTGAAGGACGATAGATCCTGGCAGAAAACAGTGGGTGGTTTCCTTCAGCGTCATCTGTCCACCTTGACGCCAGTGGACATGTTCTCACTCCGAAGCTCAGCAAACCTGGCAGGAGCATTAAACGACGGCCTACCTGGAGCCAGCGCTGCATTTTCAGTGGACATACAGGACCTCTATTGCTCGATTCCGCACGATGACCTGTCTGTAGCGTTGTGCGAAGCATAAGAATTCAGTGGGAATGTTCGTTTTCAAAACAAAGTAGGGATGAGTATTGACGCGCTTTCTGAGCTGCTATCTTGTTATCTGGAGTCTACCCTAGTCGGATTTATGGACTGCGTATTTTTCTAATAGAAAGTAATATGTGCTGGTTATATCATCGCCCCGGTTTTTTTCAAGTCATTTTATCGGTAAAAACTGACAGCCTTTCTCACATAACCTTGAACAATGATCAGGTGGTTCCTCTCTTTAATTACGTTGATAATTTTTATCTTTCTAAGGATTTAATCAGGAGGCAGCGTATACAGTGCAGCACAAAATATTTTAACTTTCCTTAAGACTTGCATTATAGGTTTAAATTTTGTATTAACTATTTCGTATTAACAAAGCCGATAGGTTCCTCGACTTGCATCTAAACTTTCATGACGGTGACCATGCTCTATGGATGTTTGAACCCCGGACAAACAGAGCATTGATACCTAATGAAGGGTATGTTCCTGGGCGTGTTGGTGGTAATCGAACATCATGGAATGCAGCAGAAAAGGACACAGGGAGGACACAAACAGCGCAAATGTGTGTGTCCTCTCTGTGTCCTTGTCTGCTAGCGCTGCGATTCCATGATGTTCGATACCTAATGAATCAAGTCAATATAACTTGTCAAGAGAGGTTTTGCGTTCAGACGCCTTCTGGGTGCAGTGCGCAAGAACAGCTGCAACTGCCTGGCGTGTAACCTGACATAGCTGGTCGAGAGGTTGCTAGCAGCAGGTTTTCCTCTCTCAATCATTAGGGCTGTTGCTGAAGCTGGCTTGCGGAAAGTAAAGGGCCTTGCAGGCCAGAAGCAGCCAACATCGAAAGTAATGAAGAAATTGGGAGCAGTTTCATACCCATCTAATCTATCCCACACCATTAAGAAGTTGGCTGAAAGGCAAAACGAATTGTGTTTTCCGCACCTTGTGAACTGGCTGGCGTTTAACAGAAATTGGAAGCAGCGGGAGCAAGACAGAGGCATGTCAAATTAACCACGTGAAGCCCTTCATCAAGCGCAAGGTTGGTGTTGTTTACCGTATTCCGTTGGCCTGTGGAAAATGTGTACATATATGCCAGACAGGAAGGTGCGTTAATAAGCGTTTACAAGAACATAACACACCCCTGGGCGGGAACCAAGGCAAGCATTTGGCAGTTCATTGTCGCAGCTGCAAAAGTAAAAAAAAAAATGTGCAGATTTTTGATCAAGTGATTATTTTAGGGAGGGAAACCACCAGATGTGAGGGGCAACTCTTAGAAGCTTTTGATACTTGCAGTTAGAAAGAATATTGTATAAGTACGTGTTTACATAGCGGGTAGATAAAAAGAGTGATCAAAACTAACATCAATGCACGTCATGGCAGGAGTTGACGACGCGCAAGCGTCGGATGTTTTATGCGGCAGTGTATGTTCTCATAAAGCTCAGTTGAAAATTGATGGTCCGTCCGTGTTTAACACCTCTCTTATTAAGAAGCGTGCTCGTCTTTCTGTTTTCGCTGGTACCCATTTTTCAAGTTCAACATGCGCCAACCGGTCCAAGAACTAACGGTTTTTCATCTCGTGATATCAACTTCATTTTTCAAGGTGTATCTTTCTCGTAAGTTTACACGTGTTGATTTTTCGGAAGTTCTTTAGAAACACGTTCGCTTGGAGTGCTAATGACAGTGAAAGAAAAGGATACTTACTCTTGATGATGGCTGGTGTCAGCATCCTTTCTTGAAGCTTAGGTGTATTAATACGAAGAATGCATTTTCGTTGTTTAGCTACGTGTGCTATAATCTTGCGTTAACATATGCTCTGTTCAGTTGCTTTCTTAACATCACTAAGAAGATGCCCGCCAGAGAGCAATTGTGCTTTGTTTATCGCCCTTTTATGCAACTCATACACGCCTTTCAGAGAATTTGGGTTGCTTCTTGCTGCAGATATATGGAAGCAAAAAATAGCAATCTGAAAGAGCCTTTCTCTTTGCGAAGTAATTTTTCGATGGTTTATCCTTCACTTATTGTGCAGATTAATTTTTATTTCAATATCTAGTTTCCTAGCAATCTGCATTGCGAGAAATCACCATGGTTCAATAACTAGGCCTCTTGCAAAGCTTGTTTTCAGGGGCATGTAAGCTATGTCAAAATTTAAATATCCTGGTTTCTTCTAGAACCACTGCACCCAACTGAAGGAAACTTGTGCTGTGCGACGAAGTTCAACAGTTTCGCAACCAAGCAGCAATTCAGTGAGGCCGCGAAGTGCTCACCAAAGCTAATCGCGGAAAATCATGTCGTGCATAAATTGCGCAATGCTACATCGAAACAAAATTGTCGCAAGAGTCCTACGCCATATACGCAGTCTACCTGCGACCTATTGGTCGAGGCTCTTACCTCATTCTCCAATCGATTGGAGAGTGGAATCACCAGAGGTAGGGCTCTTCCTTACTTTTCGTGTAATGGAAAAGAAGTTTCAGGAGAGACAAAGGAGAAATGAGGAGAATTACACCCCCCTTCCCCCCCCCCCCCTCCCCCAATCCCTGGGTTTCGGCACAGGAAGCCGTCACCATTAACCTCGAGGTGACCAGTTCTCTTCTACACACTCTGAAATAAAGGCAGCCACATTTCCTCTTTTCCGGCTTCATTGTTTTCTTCGGAAATGGTTCCTTTCTGCATGTTGCCTTTCTGCTCTCTCTCCCTCGACTGAGCAAAGGAGTCAATACGTAGCGTATCGTCTCTCGGTGAGGTTATAAAGTATTGACTTCTGTATAGATTTTGTTTTAGTGCGTCGCGAACAAAAATTGATTGCACTTCTGGGCAAGACCTGTCGCTTTTAGCGGCGTAAAGTCTGGCCCTGTAATCTAGAGCTCCATCATTTCTAAAGAAAACAATACATATAAAGTAAAGTAAAGTAATTTCGTGCAATTTACTACTACACTTCATGAAACCTAGCATTGAGCGCTTGTCCACAAAAAATAAAGAAGAGGCGTTACAACTAACAATCAACCATGTTATGAGGGCTCTTAAGACTTCGCTGCCTTTTTTTTCAAAATTTTGGCACATACTAGATCATTTGAATCTAATGAGCGTTTCCGAGCGCAAAAAAATGTTCTTGATAAAATTCTCGCTGGTAGCTTTTATGAAATACTTATAGAACTTCATTGACAAATAATATTGCTGCTAGGAGGCGCAAAAGAAAAAGGGCGTTAGAAATTTGTGTATCGTTTCTGGCACTGCAGCAAGAGTTTGTTGAGGAAAACAAAGGATGGGGCTTGCTAAAGCTGTTTAAAATCGAAGGGCAGCAAAATTTTATAGGAGGGCATAATCAAGCAGGAAGTGCATTTGACTTTCAAATTTCAGAGACATTGATGAGTTTACAAAACTATATGAGTCCAGCGTTAAAACCGAAAGGCGTCATCTTCTGAAAATGAAACCTGGCAAACTTTTCCTGCAGTCTTCCTGAATACAATTAATAGCCTCTTTTACGGGGCCGCGTAGGCCTAACTGTGTATTTTAGACGCAGATATAATCTAATAGGTTGAAAGTTGGCGATATCTGTCGAGTGCTTCTTTTTCTCCGGTCCGACTCCTTGTATGCCTGTTCACCGCCATTAACCTATACGGGCGTTTATAGCAAGAAGAAAATGTTTATAACGGTTTCAACGCGTAAGCTTCGGAACAGTTTCTAAAACTACACTCTCAATACATACTGCTGATAGGACGTGCAAGAAGAGTAGAAAAAGTTGTGAGAGTAGTGGTAGTTGCCTCCATAACTATACTGTGATTTTTTAGACCAAATATAAGTTACTAATTCCGCTGAAATAGTCAAAATGCCCAGTATCAGTCAGAGTTTACATTACTTTCGTTCTTGATCGCAGCGGAAGCGAAGGCTTCAGCACCGGATGTTCAAGCACACAGGTACATATATATATATATATATATATATATATATATATATATATATATATATATATATATATATATATATATATATATATATATATATATATACATACATATATATATATATATATATATATATATATATATATATATATATATATATATATATATATATATATATATATATATATATATATATATATATATATATATATATATATATATATATATATAAACGTATTTGGATGCTAGAGGCAAAAATGCAAAGTTGAGAACGCTTCATTTAGCCATAGATTTGAGTCGACGTTTCGGACAGAGCCTGTCCTTTCTCAAGACACTTGTCCTTTCAAAATAAATCTATGGCTAAATGAAACATTTTCAACTATATATATATATATATATATATATATATATATATATATATATATATATATATATATATATATATATATATATATATATATATATATATATATATATATATATATATATATATATATATATATATATATATATATATATGCAGCTCTAATGCAGCTCTAAAACGATAAAGTGGTATATTCTCACGTCGAAAAGAACAACTTCTTCACAGGGCGTCACATGAGGAAAATCAGTCGGCGCCAATCCCTGAAGCAACCTAGAATATGTGGTAGATATACGTACTCAAATAACGTTTTAAAAATATTTTAAATTATTACCTCAATGACATATTAGTAAAATAGAATGTCGCATTCTTCCGAGATGTGCTTCTATCACGAAATAGACCTGCGAACCCCATCTTTCAGGCACAGTTTCACAAATTTTCATTATCTGCTACCTTTAGCAGTAAAGTAGAAGGTATCTGCTGGCCTGCGACAAAGTTTTGCAGTGAAGTTCATTTAACAGCGATTTCCTTTCAATGCGTTTTAGGAGCGCTGGTTGTGATGTCAAGGTTGTTTCTAACATCTTTTTTTCGCTGCACTCAACGCCTTGCGTGAGGATAGAGAATCGTGTGGCGTTGCCAGCATGTCCTTTAGCCCTGGGCAACCACGGCCGCTGCCTGTTCTCTAGTTTACGCACCATCACTGAAACGACATTTGCGATAAATTGCTCAATGCGTCGTATTAGGAGTGCAAACTTTCTCCATTATTCCTAGGCCACACGTAACTTATGGCAAATAGTGTTGAAATAATTGTGAATGACAGTACTATGAACATTTTAATTAAAGTTTTCATAAGTTCTCTCGTGCAGAAACAGCTTTGGCATAGCACCTGCAGTAGTAAAACTTGGGCAGTTGTAAAAATTCCTCAGCTCTTACCTGACTGAGTGAAATGCGTCAATCAATGCATGGAAGCGATAACTATTGCTGTGACTACTTTCCTTAAGGTGAGTTAAGCTGAATATAAGCGCACGTCGACGACAACTGTCTGGACAATACCCCATTTGCAGGGGCCAGAAGCAGCTGATGATTGCCAGGGAGAGCTGTGTTATCACAAAGAAAAGATATTTCGAGAAGAGAAACTTGCTTTGATTTGCCAGGAGGTAGTCACGTGATGATTTGATGTCACACAATAATAGGATTCTGGTGTCAACGACGCCGCTGGCGCATAAGAATCGTGTACACTCGAAGGCCAAACGACTATCAGTAGGATGTGCACTGCAGGCACCTTAGCAGACATTCACAATTTCTTCACATTGCCAGGTTCATGGAAACACTACCTGTTTAGTGCTGGTCGCGGGCACAACATGCATGATGGAGTTGATTTATTGGCACAACCCTCGCCCTTTTAGTACCTGAGCTATTTTAGCGGCATACTGGTTGTCCATGCTTGCAAAGACCCTAATTTAGTGCTCCAAAATTTAACCCTGTCTGATTCTTCTTTACAGCTGCATGAACGTTTCTGTTCTTTAAGGGTGACATTTTCCTCGTTTTGTTTTGGCTCAGGCTAAGCAGTAACGTTACAGATAGAAGAAAAACTAGAGAGGGTTCTCTTTTCCTCAGAGCATAATTAACCTCTACAATCGCTTTCATAACCTTCATGAGTATTTCGCCACCATCCCTCTAGATTTCACATTGAGTTCGCCTTGCCCACGTTGAGCGAAGCATCGATCGCATATGCTGTGCTCCTACTGCCAAGTTTTTCTAGCGCCGTTATGCGAGACGGGTGGGCAGGTTTACTGAGGCGTTAGACGCACGCGGGTGTTTCTTTTTTTTTTCATTCATTTCTACACGGAGCCGGGTACAGCCTTTGTCGGGGAATCCATAAATGAAGTGTACTGCGACAGCAAATGCAAATAGTATGCGAACGTTGCGGACCCCGGATGTGGCTGTTATTGCTGCGCGCCTCCCGGCTGTCCGCCCCGTGGGAGCCTATTCGTCGAGCGCCCTGTCCGCCTGTGTGACGTGGCCGCAAATTGCCTCCGCCTTAACGCAATTTGCCGCCGTGCGGTCTGCCCTCGTGCGACAGATCAATGCCGTTTCAGTTTCACCGGTGCCTCTTTTCTCCAGGTGCGAACAATGCGGCTGACTGCCCGCACGGTGCACGTGCGCGGTCCTGCTACGTTATTGAGTTACCCTGCCGGCGCCGCAGGAGAAAAAAGTTAGTTGGAGCAGACGTGGCTGCGGCCCCTGTCTCTGCTCGGCCGGTGCGTCTCCTTCTTCTCCTGCGCTTCTTCTGTTTTTCTTTTTCTTTTCGCGTCGAGCCGGCGCATGTTTTGAAACACGGTTCGCTTATTCCGTTTATAAATTTTGAACCCGTTAGACTATACACCTGCTTTACATTGCTAAGACTGATTTTACTTTCTCCGTCTTATGTTTTTTTTTAAGATATGCTGAGAGCTTTCACGTTATGTAGAACGAAAAGTGTAGCGTTAAAAAACGTTGTTTATAAAATGTCTGCCAGACGTTCTGGCTTACGTCTGCTTGCTTTTTCGGAATGTTTCGTAAATCCTGCTAGTAATAAGCAAAAAAGAAAGGAAAGATGCCGGTGCATTAAGATGAGAGGAATTTTCCTGTACAAATTTGCGTATCAAAGAAAGAACGTCACCTGGCAGCCATCAAGCCGCCGCGGTGGCTGAGTGGTTATGGCGCTCGGCTGCTGGCCCGAAAGACGCGGGTTCGATCCCGGCCGCGGCGGTCGAATTTCGATGGAGGCGAAATTCTAGAGGCCCGTGTACAGTGCGATGCCAGTGCACGTTAAAGAACTCCAGGTGGTCTAAATTTCCGGAGTCCTTCACTACGGCGTCTCTCATAGCCTGAGTCGCTTTGGGACGTTAAACCCCCATAAACCAAACCAAACCAAACCAACCTGGCAGCCATCAACAAAAAAATAAACAGCGTGTAATATTATTGGTTTGTTTCTTGATTTAAACAATATATCACTTACAAAAGGCAATACTTAATATAATACGCATAAAAATAAAGCTAACCGATGCTTGCATGTAAAGACAGGAAATAAATCCGGCGAAAAATACACTCCACAGTGCACGTGCAAGTACTGACGAAAATAAAGTTTGTATGTTTCTAGTTGTCAGCGCTTTAAATTTTACTCCTAGCCAATATCATGAAAAACCTTGCGACCCGCCGTGGTGGCTCAGTGGTTAGGGCGCTCGACTACTGATCCGGAGTTCCCGGGTTCGAACCCGACCGCGGCGGCTGCGTTTTTATGGAGGAAAAACTTTAAGGCGCCCGTGTGCTGTGCGATGTCAGTGCACGTTAAAGATCCCCAGGTGGTCAAAATTATTCCGGAGCCCTCCACTACGGAACCTCATTCTTCCTTTCTTCTTTCACTCCCTCCTTTATCCCTTCCCTTACGGCGCGGTTCAGGTGTCCAACGATATATGAGACAGATACTGCGCCATTTCCTTTCCCCAAAAAACCAATTATTATTATTATTATTATTAAAACCTTGCGACCGCACATTGGCGATAAAATGCTATGTGCGCAAATCATACCTCAAGATTTCCTTTAAGTAATGCGTAAACACAAACAGTACAGCGTGCACCACTTATTCAGTCGGCATCACACGTTTTTTTTCTTCCCTTTTACTCCTTTTGAATCTGTTCTATGTTGTTTTATTCTTTATGATCGACCTGCCTTTTATTGATTTCAGTATGCCACAGTAGACTGAGGCAAATATATTCTCTGCAACGATGCAGCTCCAAGGGGTTCCTGTCTTTACTCATTTAGATGGTCCTAACGGTACACGAGCACACCTACGCCAGTACAGTACAGTACGCGGAGGATTCAAAGTTCCTCTGGGAGACGCCGCATCAGCTTTCTTAGGCGTAGCGCGTGGCCCGTGGGTGGCAGTGGCCGCGTCACCTCGGCGCGTGCCAGGAAATAAGCAAGGAGTTGAGAGCAATCAAGAGTCAAGATCTAGTGTCGCCGAGTCCGGAGAGCCGGCCAGTCCTGGGATATCCAGGCGGCTGTAATCCCGCAGGCGCAGGCCACCGCTCGCTCGGCCCGAGACCGGGTCTCATTAAGCGACGATCCTCAGGGGTCTTCCTCGCTCTCTGCTCCACTCTCTTATCGCGGCTGCCTGGCCGGGGCTGCACTACTCGCCGCAGGCCCGCTGCTATGTTAACGCCACAAAGTTTTCGCGGCCGCGTCCTCCTGGTCCCCTCATGATTAATTTGGCTGGGCGTAAACCCTGGGAACTGATCATCTGGAGACAGAATTACGGAATAGGGACCGGGTGACTATTAGTACACGTGGAAGGAATGCAAAAAAAAAACATAAAAGCGAAGGATGTGAAAGATTGGGGGACACAACATGATGTTTTTTTTTTTGGTGATCGCTTCTAGAAATGTACTTCTCAGCTTTATTTTCCCTGATGGTCCCGGGGTTCCCGAAGTACTGTGGATGTAAAGCTTATGTAATTCTAGCCGCTGTCGAACGCACTCATCACAAACTTCAGGGCAGCTGAAGCTTGGAGGAACTAGCGTAGAACGGAACATTTGGGCATAATGGTGTGCTGAACATAACCGCGTGAAAAGGAGCAATGGAAGGTACTAATGGGAGAGAAATGGGATGTGTACGACCAGAAATCAAATAGATGGCTGGTATCCATTCATACTGATATATTTTCGTGAACTAGTAATTACAAAAAATATTGTGGAACTATAAAAAATGAAAAATAAAGTGTCCCTGCCAATGCCGCAAAGTATAAAGGGCTTAAACTTACAGTGGCCATTACGCGCTATATATATATATATATATATATATATATATATATATATATATATATATATATATATATATATATATATATATATATATCATACGTATTAAGGAAGCCAACAAGGGGAATGTTTTATTTTTTTAATATCTGGTGCCAATCAGTTAGTTTTTAAAGAACACTACTTATCAAGCAGCAGAAAAAACAACCATGCCGCCGGTGGGATCCAAACCCACGACCTCCGAATATCGCGTCCGGTGCTCTTACCAACGAGCACCGGACGCGATATTCGGAGGTCGTGGGTTGGGATCCCACCGGCGGCATGGTTGTTTTTATGCGTTGCATATTGCAATCACTCAGTTCAGCCCTTGGGCGCGGCCGGGCAGCCACCATTGACCTTTAGCGCAACCACGTGACGTGACGTCACGACAGCCGGAGGAAAAGCTGGGCCCCAACTCGCGCGGTCGCGCGCGGCCGCAGCCACCACCTGACTCCCGCTCCTCCCGCTAGGGGCGCAGCGCCGGCGCGTGACGTCACGGAAGAAAAGCTGGGCCCCAACTCGCGCGGTAGCGCGCGGCCGCAGCCACCACCTGACTCCCGCTCCTCCCGCTAGGGGCGCTGCGCCGGCGCGTGACGTCACGGAGGAAAAGCTGGGCCCCGACTGGCGCGGTCGCGCGCGGCCGCAGCCACCACCTGACTCCCGCTCCTCCCGCTAGGGGCGCTGCGCTATGATTGACGGAGGCTGGAAATTAGGCAACGGGGAGTAGGGAGGTTAGCTTTGGGAGCACATGGCAATACACCAAATCAGGGGGTACAGGGTGATATGGGATGTGCGTCTTTCGAGAGCAGAGAGGCTAGCAGTAAGATAGCATTTGAGGAACGATTGAGAAGGATGGAGGAAAAGCGGTGGGCTAGGAAAGTTTTCAGATACCTGTATATAAAGAATGTTGACACGAAATGGAGAAAGCGAACTAGAAAATTGACAAGCAAATATCTGGACATCAGTAAGGGGGCAAATCAGCAATTATCGGTTAAGAAAAAGGTTAAAGGAACAGAGAGAGCTTTGTGGAAAACAGGGATGCTGACGAAATCGGCACTAGAAACATACCGGACCTTTAAACAGGAAATTGTCAAAGAAAATATCTATGATAATTGTAGGGGAAGTTCTTTGTTGTTTGAGGCCAGGACTGGAGTTTTGCGGACTAAGAAGTATAGAGTCAGGTACCAGGGGATAGACACTTTGTGCATTGCGTGCGGAGAGGAGGAGGAAACGGCTGAACACTTGATACTTTTCTGTAAAGGGCTTCACCCTACAGTGGAAGGCAGCGGGGCTGACTTACCCAAGGCATTGGGGTTTAGGGATAGTGAAGGGAAAGTGGATTTTAAGAGGTTAGAAGTAACCAAGCGAAGGTTATCTGATTGGTGGCTAAAAGCAAGACAGGAGTAAAATTTCACAAGACATGGCTAGGTGGCTTGAGCCACTGCCCGATGTAAAGGGTTCAGCCGTATCCATCCATCCATCCATCCATCCATCCATCCGTCACGGCATATGTATAAAAGAGCTGCGCTCCTTCGCCGGGACAGTCTTATACCCCTGACACACGGGCATTTCGAGCGCCCTCTAACCGATACTCTATCGAATCAAAGGCGATCGAGCGCTGCTACACGGGCAGTTTCAATGGCGATCGAGTCAACGGAGCAGCACGGAACTCCATCGAGATATGCAACGCATTCTTGGCTTAACCAAGCTAAGCCTGGCCATTTTTTCTGCTGCTTGATAAGTAATTTTCTTTAAAAACTAATTGATTGGCACTAGATATTAAAAAAAGAGAAAACATTCCCCTATGCACCTTGGTTTCGGTAACTGTTGGCTTCCATAATACGTTTGTCAAACGAGCCCCTCACTTCATTTATATATATATATATATATATATATATATATATATATATATATATATATATATATATATATATATATATATATATATATATATATATATATATATATATATATATATATATATTCGGAGGTCGTGGGTTCGAATCGCAACGGCCTGCTGCTTTATAAGTAATTTTATTTAAAGAAAAAAACTAATTGATTGGTACTAGATATTTAAAAGAAATAGAAACATTCCCCTGTGCACCTTGGTTTCGGTGACTGTTGGCTTCCTTAATATGTTTGTCAGGCGGGCCCCTCACTTCATTTGCCTTGTCTGCTAATGGCTTAACGGGGGTCTCGGTTCTGGCAGTCTTCATGCCATAGGTAGCGTAAGAGGGCTCTCGCACAGTTTCCGCCCTCGCCATTAGATGACGTTCTACGTCACACTTGCGGTATTACAGGACGTGCTACGTCCACCGCTATGGGTGGCGCTGGTGGCGCTGGACGAGGGTGGCGCTGGTGAACACTCTTAAGGTTCGCTTACACGCAAAACATAAAATACCCACGAAAGCAGCAGATTGGACAGCCGTCGCCGTAGCTCAGTTGGTAAGAGCACCGGACGTGATATTCGGAGGTCGTGGGTTCGGATCCCACCGGCGGCATGGTTGTTTTTTCTGCTGCTTTATAAGTAATTTTATTTAAAGAAAAAAAAACTAATTGATTGGTACTAGATATTGACTGTTGGCTTCCATATAGTGACTGTTCATATAGTGACTGTTGGCTTCCATATATATATACACCTTGAAATATAGGGTTCTGAGTTAAAGAGAGGGTTTTCGCTGCTTTTAATATGAGTGTTGGCCGCCGTTAAAGAAACAGGCAATTCATGTTAACTAGTAAAATTATTAACTCAATTCTAATCGGAAACTTTTTAACTATTACCGATAGGCATCTGAGTGCCATTAGAGATTCGTAGTCGGCCGTTAGCAATAGCCATATCAGTTTTCAGAATTCCGAAAACGCGATTACATTCGCCGCTTTAGCTCGACAAAGTTTGGCTACATCATGCGAAAAAACGTGCGCTTTCGAAAAGCATGCAGGCAAAGCAACCACTCCACTGCTCGCAACTAGACGAAACAGCAAAATTTTGTCGTGCCGCAGCGCCGAGGGTAATCGCATTCTCGAAAAACACTGGATCAAACATCCTAACTTTTTCAAGGAGATTAGAGATTACTGCGACCTGGAATCGGCTAATCCGACCGGCATGGTTTCGACGCATTGGCGGACGTGCGTAGACTTGATCTTTCAAACTAGCTGCAAAACCGTGATTTCCAGTAAAAGAACTGTGTGCAGCTGCTTTACTGACCAAGACTCTGGGCTTGTAAAGCTAGGTAACAAGTGGAATGAACCGAATGCCGAAAAAAAATTGCTGGGCAGAGCTTCGAGTAAATATGTGTGACCATCAGATATGCTCGTTTCAGACCTTTGTATGAAAAAAGACACACCACGGCAAACACTTTAGCGTAACAATGTTTAATGACGAAAAAAACTCTGAAACATGGCGTGCTAGTGCACGTATTTGCATTTGGCCTAAATACGATACTCGGCTGCCATTTTCTTCTCGTTTATTGCTTCTTTTTCTTTACAATGCACGCCTTAGAACCCTTTTTTTGTAATGTACTGCTAAGCAATTGACACATCCTATCGTTGGCTAGTGCACTTATCTATAGCCTCTTCCTTGATCACATTCCTGCGATGGCGTTCAATGTCCCTAACCTTTGTGCGGGCTCTTATTTAGCACTTTAATCCCTTGATTGTTTGGTGAGCTTCTAATTGGTCACTTCAAGTGATTGTGCAAAGCTAATCCTGATTCAAACCCATTCACAAGACAGATAATGGGCTCAGCCATAGAACTAGTGCTTTTATCTACATTTTTATTAATGAAACTTGTCATTAAGGTTTGTCTGTAGAGAAATAAGGGTTCCAAGGATTCAAGGTTCTCTTCGTTGAATTAGTTTTTTTTCTTATTTGCAATCATGAGTCAGATGAACCGTAACTTTTCAGGTGAATATCAAAAATGTTAGGGTGTTTAAAAACAATACAAAAGAAAGAACGCAGGCATGGCATAAGACAGCACAATGCTTTCTTTTTTGCATACTTGTTTTTTAAATAGTAGATTTTACTCTATTAGCAAGCCAAAAAGATACTACACCATAAACGTTTCGTTTCGTTCAAGTACAAGGGTACGACCATGAATTTGCACTGCGTTACTAGTGAAGTTGTAATGGTTGGTACAGGTCTTGCCAGTTGCACACTTTCATAATCTTTAATTTAGAAAAAAAAAGTTCTACTTTTCTTTCTGCAATTCTGGTATACCGTGAGAGTTCTGTTTAATTTACATTGCCACACTTTTTTCAATAACCTTCAGAATGCCGCAATAAGCGGCGCAAATATTGCGGATATGTTTCGCGGCCGCAAATGCCTTCAACTTTGTCTGGCTGGCATCAGCAGATGAGTAACTCTGACCTTTTCCGCGTCCACGCCAATGGCATTTTGTAGCAGCCGCTGACCATAACACGATTGAAATAAAACAAAAAGAAAAACAGAAAATAGTTCTCTCGGAACGCTCTCTGGTGCTCGCACATCAGTCCCCCTATGAGGACTAAGGTTAGAGAGAAACTCGCGGCAACGTCCTTGTCGCACGCAGGGGAAAGACACAAAAAAACACGTCTAGCAACGTCGCTGGCGACTGCAGAGGTTGGCTGCGGTATATCAGCGACTCTCATGGCTCTCTCCGGGGGTCTATTCCTCATCGTTGTGTACATTCAGTGGGCGCTGTCGTGACACGCCGTCAAGCGGTCCCGGCTGGCGAGGGAGACAGGCCCGATATCGCTCGGCCTGCCATTCGATAAACCAGAGCGACTGCCCGCCGCCGGATCGGATAGTCGTGGCTGGTGCGCGGATGCCGCGAGCGTAAATAATGCCGCGTATGAAGGGAAGGAAACGGTGGCCCCGGACGGGTTGGGCTTCGCCGCTGTTTGCTGTGCGGGGGGGAGCATAGCTGCGCACTCGGACGGACGATGCTGATTAATCCTCACGGAGGATGGAAATGCGCCGTGCAAAGTTTTACTTCTACGTATTTGTTGTCGAGGGGCTGTGACGAAGAAAAGGGTTGGTCTTTGATATCCAGAAAGTCTGCAGCATGGAAGGTCTCCGCTCCGTGGTGAAATAACTTTTACCTTCTTTTCTGACGTTGGTGAATCAGATATAGCTTTAGCATCGATCGCTAGGCTTATATCCGAGTCTAACTGATGTATTGGAGTGCAGCACTTAGGCACCCGTTCCTGGATTCTGCGTCGTGATCGCCGTCGTTGTCGTCGAAGTTTCCGGCGTATTCGGCCACCTGACAACCGTGAAAGGTGGCCGGAGTGAAACGCCGCCTGCCAACCGAAAGATGGCTACCACGGGAAGGTCCCGAACGGTGGCTCGCAGAGTAACACGCCACCTGCTAACGGTGGCATTACCGACTGTCGTAATCGTCAGCCAATTTGTGTGCTTCAAGTGAGCTCAATTGAACAGAGGAATTTTTCTTGCATCCACAGAAATAAACTGACAGGAAGGATGAATAAGTGCAGCAAGGTTAACCAGTTACAGCGGCCGCTTGTTAATCGACAGTAAAGAAAGGCGAGAAAATTATAGCCTGTTTTGCAGACCTATCTTCTCATTAAACAGGTGCTTACTTCGATGTAGGAATTTTCCGTGTATTGCTGGCGCGTAGATTTCAAGCATGAAGTACTTTCACGTTCCATTGTCGGCGAATTCAGGAGATCATCGTCTGAAAACCGCTGCGAAGGCGTAGCTGACACCGAAAGTGAAGTAGACAGTGAAGCCAAAACCTCAGAATATTTTCTTTGTGAATGGTGGCCAGTAGAAAAAAAAAAACCTTCCTGTCCGATCGTCCTGATATGGATACGAGCCAACTTCTACTTCTGCGAAAACAACGCTCCTTCGTTTCCCGACACCGCATTTCACTCCGCCCTCACCCGAGAGAATCACGTTAAGCGTTTTCAATGACATATAACCATTGTCAGCGACTAAATCTTGGTCGTCGTCATCATCTTTAATCCGCTCGCCCTTGGCTTCAAAATTCTCCGCAGCAGTACTGCTGCAGCCGTAGAAATGTATTGAAACCGGATGAGCCAAGAGATAGTGACGCTCGCCTAATGTCGCCTAAGTCACCTTCATGAAACCGCACATATAGGTGAAAGGCCCGTCAAGGTTGACAAAAGTACGGAAGAACAAGGGAGGGCGATCGCGGCAGCGCGTCAAGAATCGAAAGGAGCCAGAGATGCTCAGCTCGATGCCCAGCACCAAAACAAAAAAAAAAGAAGCGGTTGAACGTGGCACTACGTAAAGCAATAAAAGCAGCGAAAGACGGTGTAAGCCAATCGGTTGAAGCCGGAAACTCCTCAAGCCATGAAAGCCGCCAGACAGGGCAAGCGGGGATTGAATGTCGATGAACATAAGCGGTCTTAGGTGCCGGCATGACCATCAGTCCACGGAGCTGGCGGATACTCGAGAGGCTGTCATCATCTATGACCTGGCTTAAAATGTGGTGTTACTTCTGTGGAATATATTTCAGGTTTTTACCTACTCTCTATACTGAGGCGGTGGAGGTGGCAAAAATGCTTTACTGACACTTTTAAGATGTCTTGACGGGCATGGTCCTTATTCTACAACTTTTTTGGTGAATGCTCTTGTGACTGAGGCCATCTTGGTACGTACCGCCGGAGGTAGACATTGGTGCCTCCCATCCCTCTTGCGTTGGCATTTCTATGATGTCTACACACCTGTATTCCTGATAGGCCCATACCACGCCATATAAGTCTGCCCTCTCTGCGAGAACTTACATTTCAAATTTTCCTTAACTGGATGTAGGAATTTTAGAGTCTCGTTTTTTTTTGTAGTTTTCTCGTTTAGAAGTGTGGGTAAACGCGCAGGACAGACAAACGAAGTTCATGTGTTTCCCAAGTAGCCGACATTGTCTGCTATTTACAGAAAATTTGAATCCGCGGGTATTCTAAAGTTCATCCTGCTTGTTGCAAAACTGAGTTAGTCTTAATTACTCAATGTTTAATCTACAACGCTGGAGTACTCGCTTAGGATACTACCACAAGTCAAAATGGAAAAAAAGTGAATTTACACGCCTTAGACGCGTAGTCGGTCGACTCGAAATGTAAGTTCTCGCAGAGAGGGCAGACTTATATGGAGTGGTATGGGCCTATCAGGAATACAGGTGTATAGACATCATAGAAATGCCAACGCAAGAGGGAGGGTCCTTATTCTACAACTTCTTTGGTGAATGCTCTTGTGACTGAGGCCATCTTGGTACGTACCGCCGGAGGTAGACATTGGTGCTTCCCATCCCTCTTGCGTTGGCATTTCTATGATGTCTATACACCTGTATTCCTGATAGACCCATACCACGCCATATAAGTCTGCCCTCTCTTCGAGAACTTACATTTCGAGTCGACCGACTACGCGTCTAAGGCGTGTAAATTCACTTTTTTTTTCCATTTTGACTTGTGGTAGTATCCGAAGCGAGTACTTCAGCGTTGTAGATTAAACATTGAGTAATTAAGACTAACTCAGCTTTGCAACAAGCAGGATGAACTTTAGAAAACCCGCGGCTTCAAATTGTCTGTGAATAGCAGACAATGTCGGCTACTTGGGAAAGACATGAACTTCGTTTGTCTGTCCTGCGCGTTTACCCACACTTCTAAACGAGAAAACTACAAAAAAAAACGAGACTCTAAAATTCCTACATCCAGTTAAGGAAAATTTGAAATTTCGCGTCGTACACTCGATACTAACGCAATCTGAAGTGTAAACATAACTCCAACTAAACTAGCTCGCTCTAGAAGCCTAGAGCAGAATCTGAGAGCTAAAAACGTCGTAAAACCCCAAATGACTCTCCCGACCGCATAGGGCACCGATCGCTGCTTGGCTTGGAATAACAGAGGTGCGCTACGAGCCTGCTCCATGGAGGTTCCTGCACCAGTCCCTCTCACGCGCTACCAAAAGGGGGCATGTTTACGCTTGCATGGGCTCTGAGACCAGCAGTGAACATATCTGCTCTATAACGGAAGTGCCAGAAACGGAGAGAATTCTGCGCACACTCTGAGCTGAAAGCTAAATGATAGTTTTTCTCCTGCAGCTTTTTCGCTCTCTCTCTCCCATCACCCTCCTCTTCTCTCTCCTCAACGGGCGGCTTTCTGTGGGTCGATAGCGAGCGGAACAAGACCGTTTTATTGTTTCTTATCATGCGAGTATTTTCCACGTGCTGCCTCCTTCACTTGTTTTCTCTCGATTTTACACCGTTTTCACGGTCCCCTCGCTGGGTTATTATTTCGTCCCAGGGAGCGAAAGCAAATGTGTTCAAGTGACTCGCACCGGGGCCATAGGGCGCGTTGAGAGCTCTCGCAATAACCGCATGCATGGCCACGTCGGGTGTATACTGTGTCTGTTGCTTTTCTCTCAGTTCGTGTGGCGTATTGCAATCTGTTGCGTTTTTCTTTTCGGTTCACTGTTATCGCCGTTTTGTTTCTTTCTTTCTTCTTTTATACTTTCTTTTTCATTTTTTAAATTTTTCTTTGCCCTCGTTAACCCCAGGGACGACAGGCGGACGAAATAGAAGTTGCTTTAGGAATGTAAATTGCATCGTCATTGCGTCGAAAGCGGTGCCGCCGGGGCCGTGGTGTCTGAGCGCGGCGGCCGCGACGTCCCCGGGTCATTAAGATGGCGCGAAAATTCATCAGCAGAGCGGCCCTGCCCCGCCCTCTTCAGAGAGACGATCCAGCGCAGCAAGCTAGGCCCATCGTGAAGCGCACACCGAGACTAAATGACACGACGCTGTGAGGAAAAATTTATGCGTGGTTTTGTTTTCATACACCATGAAAGTTGACAGCAGCGCCTTACCGTGGTGTTCCCGGGATTTTGAAATATGCCTAAAATGACTGACCCGCCGCGGTGGCTCAGTGGTTAGGCCGCTCGAGTACTGATCCGGAGTTCCCGGGTTCGAACCCGACCGCGGTGGCTGCGTTTTTATGGAGGCAAAACGCTAAGGCGCCCGTGTGCTGTGCGATGTCAGTGCACGTTAAGGATCCCCAGGTGGTAAAAATTATTCCAGAGCCCTCCACTACGGCACCTCTCTCTTCCTTTCTTCTTTCACTCCTCCTTTATCCCCTCCCTTACGGCGCGGTTCAGGTGTCCAACGAAATATGAGACAGATACTGCGCCATTTCCTTTCCCCCAAAACCAATTACATTATATACATTACAAACGACTGCCTGCCCTCCTGCAGATTTTGTAGGCCTTTCTCTTCCTGCGGGGTCTGTATTCCGAGTTTGTGTCATAATAAAAAGCGTCATAATCTGGCGCAGCGGCCACACCTGATGGACCGAAACGTCGGAAGCGGATGTGGTAGTTTGGATGCAGCGAAAAGGGTCGAAGAAACTGGACCGGTGACGCCAAACACATAGTGGACCATAGGCCACAGCAATCTCAACGGAGTGATATGCTGCCGCCACTCACAGTCTCAACCGAATCGACATCCGCTTCCGGCGTTTCGACCGATCAGGTGTGGCCGCTGCGGCAGATTATGACGCTTTTTATTCTGACACAAACTCGAAATACGGCCCCTGGTTTCTACACAAACGGACTGAAGTTCACCGTGGCCTCTGATGCGACATTGCGGCTGCATTTTAGACACATCTCTATTCATTCTGTGCGAAGAAGCGATCCCGAAGCTTTTTTATAACGTAAAGCGCCGGTGACTGAGGGCCGCACTGTTCAGCGTAGAGTGGTAGGAAAAACTGTTTACATCTGCGCGGGGACTTTTGCGAAAGGGGAGTGCTTAATTATTGTGCACCAATATATTTCCGAACGTTTCTGCAGCCGAAGTCGCTAAAATTGCTGGAGGCAACCATAATCAGGTAAATCTCATGAATAAATTCGCCTTTTGGTTGTTAAATGCTTTGTTTCTAAATTTCAGATCAGGTGCATATTTAGGAATGAAATACACATTGTGGCGGCCGTGGAGGAGGTTAAAAGTCTGTCGCAATAAATGGGAGTCTCGCAGTGCCTCGCTCTTAAGCCCTGCATCTGCGGTGGTGTGAGCCAAATCCTCAAGACCCTTGCAGAGTCTCGCATGCTTCGAGCCAATGGCGGGACTCCAGCGACACCCCCCCCCCCCCCCCTAAGAAAAAAGAAGGAAAGGAAGGAAGAAAAGAAGAAATAAACAAAGAAACAAACAACCAAACAAATAAACAAACAGAAATTACTTCTGCATGCTTGGTGCGGGCGAAATGAACCGTTTATCTCAAGATTACAGGTCCATTAGTACCGAAGGAGCACGGAAACCATCGTCTATTCCTGAATAACAACAACAAAAACAACAATAAAACAAAAATGCGTCTTTCGCCTGCTAGACCACGTGTCTTTTGCATAACTAGATTGCAGTTCTCCGATTCTCAAATTAACAGAGGCATGATGCAATCAATGAGAGCATTCGACTCAAAAAACCTGTAATGCTGCGGGCGAATTGGGCAGTGGCTGTTCAAAAAGAAAGACCTTAATAAGCTTTTCATGTTTACCTCTGCTCTCTTCTGCTGAAGGCTATAGAATTTTTTATTTTTTTATTTTTTTGTCGCTGCCGAAATAAAGCAGTGCAAACTCGTCTTGCGAAAGTGAGAGAGAGAACGGTTCTTGACGGGTTTCTGCAATATTTTCGTTTAGAGAACCTATTTAATTTATATTTGCACATTTCACAGGAATCGCCAGAGGCAGTGGAATATGTAAATATCAGGCCAGCCGATCAAGAAACAACTGGATAATCATATAACTTGACACTGCTGTAATCAAACGCTGTGTAACCCAACCTTGCTATATCTCTGAGAAAAGGTATGGCAGTACTTGCTGATAAATAAATAAATAAATAAATAAATAAATAAATAAATAAATAAATAAATAAATAAATAAATAAATAAATAAATAAATAAGTACCAAAAAGATAAATAAATAAATCGGTTTTATTTGTGGTGAATGGAAAACAGAGAATGACCGATTCCACATACGTGAGCATTCAGACAGTTCGTCGGCTACAGAGAAGGAGCCCTTTCTCGGGAGGGATCTCTAACGCTATAGCATTGTGATCTTAAGTGCAGGTTAAGCGTTACTTGATGGCGAAAGAAAGAACAGTATTTGTGTCGGCGAAGTGATGCGCGAAGAGGACCCATGTCGCTGAAGAGACCCATTTATACTATCGCGTCTTACCGTTCAATGGGCTCTGAGAGAGGCTCTAATAAAGTTACGGTATGCCTGTGATGTTAAAGGACTCCGGTTCACGAATATCCTCCAGCAAGAATATTTGTGATTCGCTTTGTACAAGCTGAGTTATATGCAGTAAAATTCTGAATTTCAGCGTCTTTGCGCCTTTTCCTCTCCTCTAGTCACTTTTTGCGCGCTGAAAGGTCGGCGCTCCTCCGTCGGCTCCACCTCCGGGGCGGAGCTTGCTGACCAGCTGCAGCTACACCGCTTGTTGGCCGCGGCCGTGGTAGCTGCCTGACGTCTGAAAGAACCTAACCAACAGCCATCTCTGAACTGGTATACGCAGGAGCGGTACGACGAAGGATGGTGCGAGCAGGAAAAAGTTTCCGGAAAGTGCGAGCCAACCTTCGCGCGTGCGTGTGCCTTCTCTGCTGCGTGTGGAAGTCTATAATTTGGCTGTGTTCATGACAACACAATGCAGTGAATGAGCGAGTTGATGCCCTCTCCTAGGAGGGTCTTTCAGACTCTTTTTAAGGCGGTGCTGAAATTTTTTTCGTGGTTTTTTTTTTCTGTCTTATAAGCATTGAGGAAAGATGTTACATGGACATGCCGGCATGTAAAAAAATTACACTGAAGCTTTATTCATATCTCATGCAAAAACGTCCCCCTAATTCCTATACATAATCAGCTGAAACTCAGCTTGCATGGGTGTACTACGCGAAAGACACAAAAATTTCTTCCACATAAACAATATTCCAATACTGCGTTACAAAAATGAATTCACTGCGTTGATAGGTTTTTTTCTACTAATATATTGCTCGTTTCTTGTGCAACTTGTGTTCTTGTGCTGATTTCTTGCACTGTCATCTTTGTTTCTGTTTATGGATTTGTTTCTTAATCTTTACGGTTTCGCGCATGCACGCTCTAAAGATTTCTTGATTATTTTTGTATTCTATGTTTTCCCTGATTTTAATTTCGTTGAGAAATATTGTGCTCTTGACCTATAGCCGTTTATTTTTCTTGTACTTCTATTTAAGTGCATCGTTATTAACTTCCTAAGTTCTAACATTCATTCATTTGTTTTCGATTGTGTAATCACAACGCGATAGCGTTAAAGGCCCTATTGAACGGAAAATCTAGTGCCGGCGCTGTCGGCGTGGTTGCTGTGAGCGAAAATTACGGACATGGGTCTGACGGGTGGTCCCCTGACCTAGGTGGCATGTAGGAAGCCTAGGTCAGGTCAGCTTGCGGCGTCATCACAACTTGCCCCAGTGGATGGTGAGCAAACTGCCCATCATGGGAGGTGGCAGTAAATGAATGATTGGTCACTCGGGAAGAGCAACCTTGCCCGCACAATGCCCACCGCTAGGAGCACCTGCCATCGCAGGGCAGTGACGCATCGCTTAACCGCTGCACGACTGCACCAGCAGGGGTATGAGGACTCCTAGGGTTCTTTGAATATAAAGTAGAGAATGACCTTCTGTGTATATGGTAATTAAGACATTACGCTATCGCGTCATACACTTAAGGCGGAGCTAAAGTGTGCCCTCATTTTTTTTTTAAATGATGTGGTAGGTCTTGGCGTGCGTACACTTTCGTATTTTGGGCTCTAAAGTAGCTAGTGACTAAGGGTTCAAACAGTTCTTGAAATTGGGTAATGATGCAAGAAGATAAACTGATAATACAAAGAAATGATTTCAGGCAATCAATGGCATATTTCAAAACAGCAATGTTCTGTTGAGTCGTCAATGTTATTAAGCATATCTTACCTTTGTGCCTATTGGGGCTAAATCTAATATTTCAAGAACACACGGAGAAAATGCTGGTCATGCCAACATTAGAACCTCTGACAAAGGGCTCACGCAGTGAATGAAAAAAAAGATTAAAATTTTAATTCAGTGCTGCATCACAGGGGGAAATAATTCCCGTTCCTAATGACACGACCGGCTCGCAGAAAATCTGAATTGTTGAGTAGGGTCTACCGCATTATGAACGACCGTCTCCCCATGCCATTGTAATAGAATAAAAGTATAAAGGGACGAGCTTCTTTTTAATATCCCTCGCATTAATGCGGTCGAAGCGCGCCTTAGCAAATACCACAAACCAATGTTATTGCCATTTTTTATAATGAAACGCACGGATTTTAGTTTTACCAAGATAGAAAAGGGTTCCGAAAAACGAGCAGTATTCGGTACGTGCCTTGTGTTCAAATTAAAAGTTAATTAGGAGGGCATGCTAATTACATATTCGGCGCTCGTAGTTTTATTTTATAATGCACTTAAGCTTGTACAGGGGGTACAGTTTAGCGCTTCGCGCAAAACTAAGAAAAAAGAAGCAGATGTTGTAGTTCTTTTTTATTACCGGTCTTCGTTAGAGAACCTTGCAAAATCAGCCAGATTTTTTTTTGTTTTTCGTCATTACAGACTATTCAGAAATGCAACGCTACGACGTGCCTTAGCATAAATGCGGGCATTTGCTTTACTATGGCGCAATCCGCGATTTCACTGTCCATAAAACGTTTCGTTATACCTTGAGATCTAGGCTGAAAGCTAATATACGAAACGAGTAATAAGTACGTCGGTTTGAAATCTCCACCAGGTTTGAAAGAATTTCTCTTGTCATTGTGTGGTAACCTCTGGCAATTCAGCCAGAGCCATAGCACTTAGCGTGAGATTATTGTGACATTCTGCCGTGAGCTCTGCGGCACGAGTTTATTTTGTTCTCTTCACCATGCGGCTGGTCTGTTTCTAAGCTGTGCACAAAACGATGCAGCTTGGTTACGATTCCGACATAATTTCTTTTTAAATTTGATCCGCAAATATGATGAAATTAGCGCTAATCAGAACACCGTAAGAACTTTTTTCGAGGGGAACAAACTTCTAATCCAATTTGATTTATACTGAGGAACCACATTGACACCCTTGTAAGCGTGCGTCCAATGAGCGAAACTTGAGGGGAAGTGTAGTTTACAAAAATAAATTAAAAAGAATTTAGAGTACGGTCACGAAACCTGATGCGGAAAGTTGAGAAAGCGTTTTGAATTACCCTCGACGATTACTTTGATGCTTTTGCTCTAATCAATGTTTTTACTCTACGCCGAGGCTTCACACACGCGACATAATTTTTCTGTAGGGTGAGGGTGAACAGACATGTGTGGCGCTTCTGCAAAGAGAGAGAGAGAGAGAGAAAAAATTTTATTGAGGAACCGGGAAAGGAAGGGAAGTGGGTTGAGTAGGAGGGGTGGTTCCTAATTCCAGGGATCCACTGTCTTTGGCGGAATCTTTGACCGTACTCAGCTGCTGAAGCTGAAGGCAGCGGTCAGAGTCGGCCAGCAGAGATTCTCACTTCTCCCATGAGGTGACTGGTGCGTGTTGCTTCTGCAGAGCAGCTGGCCTTTCCACTGCTACCTTATATTCGATTTCGCCGTCGTTTTTTTAACGCAATAGCATTATTGTCACAACAAAGCACCACCAATGTCTGGTGTCACGAAATTCGAATAATGATCGAGAAAGGTCATATGACCTTGCGACGTCATCTTAACCTGCCCAGCGTGGCAGGCGACAATCTGGCCTCGGGATTGTGAGCAACCTGCCCACTGTTGTAAGTGACAGTTACATTCATGGTCGAAAGAGGTAACTTCTCCTTGTGACGTCATTAAAACCCAGTCACCCGACTGTGAGTAACCTAGTTTTCAGTCAGCTACCTAGATAGGGAGTCGAGATCAAAAGTTAGAAAAAAATGTGATATATGTAAACGCCATCGCCGTCACAGCATAGTGGATACCTGCTACTACAGTTAGCAGTTCGGATGTGGCTGTTGATAGTCTGGCAATTGCAAAGAGAGTGACTCGAACACGCACAGAAGTTCTAATAGAAGCTGAGACATACGTGTAACCTAGTGGTGTCGCATTGCACTCTTTAAACGTCTCCATTAAATTTGTTACAGGTGGCAGGTAGTAAGTAGCGGAGCGAAGCGCCACCTTCTACGGTGAAATCAGAGGAACTGAGAGCCAGAAAGTGGCTGCCACTTGAAGATCCCGAAGGGTGGCAGAACTAAAATACGTGAAGTGCTGTTCTGAAACTTCCCATTGCCTGCTATCGGATCATTTTTACCATGTACCGCTGGAACAGCTATCGCACGAATATTCGCTGGATGCTTAGCCTTGAGACGATGGTGTTCGAGTGACAGTCGGACTGCTGCGAAATGCTGATGCCGGTACGGGTGTTTAGCAACTTTGTACAGGGTGTAGAGTGGCTGTTCTGCGCTTGTTCGTCTCCCCACCTTCCCTTCTCCTAGTTACCCTCGCCTTGAAGCAGTATCCAGACGTGGAGGCTGCGGGAAGGGCGTGGCCAGACGGCGCATACGACGACAGCGACACCATGAAATCGGACAGCGTGACATATACGGCTAATTCCCAAGTTAGGTCTGAGTTCGAGTTGTGTGGCCAGTTTAAGATGACACACTTTGCCATCCGGATGAGTTGACACCAAGCGTTGTTTATAGGTAAGGCAAAAGTAACGAGTGCCTCACTCAATCCTTGAAATATCCTTGCCATGGGCAGAAATGAAAAGCTACAGTTTAAAACACGCAGACACATTCGTAAGAACCACACGCCACACAAAGTGCTTGAACATTTTTAAATTGCAAATGCGTTCGGCATGATAGCGACCTCAATAATGGCGAACAAGTCTATAACGTTTTCACTGTGCATCTACTCCATCCACCAGCTCTTTCTTCTTTTACTGTTCACAAGGTGTGAGCGCTGAATTTCTCAAAGCCGGAAAGCAGGCCAATAAAAGCGCGACAGCTCCAATACAAACAAAATAAACTGTATAAAAACCTTTTTCTTATTATTGTGTACGACAGGTTCCAATTGACACGAATGGCCTGCCTTTACCTATAGCTGCGCTCAGAAGCTACCTATTATCTCAAAACGCTGTTCGTGATGTAATGGACTTGTTCCTCGGCGTATAACTGCAGTTTTTGCGCCTTGCTATTTCTTTATTTACTACAGTTAGCCGTGATTACTGTAACGTTTGTTATGCATATTCGTTTTATTCTTACGTTAGCTTGCTTTATCTTTGCTTGCGTCGGCTTTTCGGCCCAGTTTCTTTTTTAATGGTTTGCTTTGAAGGTGCGTAGAAAAAATATAAACATACAGCTGCCAAAATTGACCTCCATGATGTGCGCGAGAGGTGCTCTTCGCTTTCAGTCGCCGCTAACTTGAAAAAAGAGAGAACATTTGAATTCACAGATGGAATTCTTAAGATCTTGCCGATATCACCGAGAGAAGTGGGGTGAAACGGAGACAAAAATGGCAGAGACTCAGGGTGTCAAACACTTCAGCGGATGCACTACAGTACGCTGTTAGCAGCATTATCACGAGAAGCGAAAAGTGGCTCTTGCGCGGTTCTTACTGGATGCGAGGATCTAGGAGTTGTCCCGCCATCTAGATAATTCACCGTGAAGCTGGGGTTTGCTGATTCATTCTTCAATAATAATTAGGAAGTATTCAGTGAGCACATGTCCATGCCTCTGCATAAATACACAGATGAAGAAGTCTGGACACAAGACTGGATAAAAAAATAAAATAAATTACCGTCGACATGCTTTCATCAGAGTCGGCGCTCCAGCTCCACTTTTTCTTCGAGTACAAATAATATATATCAACGTTTAAGTATAAAATACTTTAACGAAAGTCAATGAACCATGTAAGAGATAAGCTCTCGAAGAGTCTTGCATATTTTCATCCTGTACACCAAGAAACGGTCTAGCACTGGTTATGCGGTAAACAAGAAAATGGAAGTGCTCAGCACTGAATGAAAAGACAATCACAGTTCCAGTTCACTGTCAACGAAGGACCCGTACCGTGTATTTTTTTTCGTTTTCTGTGGACAAGAAGTAGCCGGAAAGTTCTTTTCTCATTTAGAGTCTCGCCATCATTTTCAGTATGTTTAAAATAGATTTGTAAGTTATGTTTTAGTGAAAAAAAGTTTCTGGGAATTATTTTCTTTTAATTATTGGTGATATCTCTAGCGTTACGACATTATCCAGCTATATCACTAGTTTTAAGAACTTTATGGGGTTTAACGTCAAGAAGCCACTTGAATAGTAGCCTAAAAAAATGTGGCGTTGGTCATAAAATTGGCCCATTAGGTAGAGGAGAGTGATGCCACTAAATCGGTATGGTTCGGCTTAGTTTACAGGATTAATGTACCAAAGCGGCACGGGCTGTGAGGGACTCCGATATGGAGGGCTCAGGATAATTTAGACCACTTGGGGCTCTTTAACGTACATTGATTTCGCGCATTACGCGGGTCTCTAGCATTTCGCTTCCACCGTAACGCAACCGCCGCGGTCGGGATCGAACCCGTGTCTTCCGGGGCGGCAGCCGAGCACCATAACCACTGAGCAACCTCGACGGCGTTATACAACTGATGCATATGTACGGCTTTATTGCAGTGTTTTCAGGCAAAGGCGCATAGCTCTCTTTTTCAGCGCCATGTCAGCACTGGGCTGAATATTAATGAGTAATCAGTCCCTTGATAAGTGTGGTTTATCTGCGCCAACACTTGCACACTGCCACGGTCTATAGAGCGAGTTCTCTCTGGCGTTCCTGCGAAATAGCAACAAAACAAGAAAGTGCCAAGAAAGTTGCTCAAATGCCATCGACGTAATACCAAAATAAATGAGCCAATAAAATGCTTGCTCTCTCACCCTCCCGCTCATCCGTGTCCTCGACGGAAGTGGGAAGGAGATGATCGTGGACGGAAGGAGAACTCGGTGGCCACCCGGATGACAAGCGCAGCTCGGGTGGACCCGGTTTCGCGCCCCTTGGTAATAGCGCTGGCAAGCAGCGGCGTTGGCTTTCGCGGCTAATAAAATACGTTCTTACTCCCCCGTCTCGGCGCCTTCGGCGAAGCAGGAGCGTGGCACATTGGGAGCAAAGGCAAAAGGCGCTATGAGAGATACGCTTATCTTAGCTAACGCAATTACCTCGCTTCTCGCCGTCCGGAAACGAAGTCAGCGGGACGTCTGACCGCATTAGTTTCCGCGTGAAAGATTGGCTCGCTCCTTTGTAAGAGGAGGGAGGGGGCAGGGAGCTGTTCGCACCTCGAAATAATAAGGTCCGCGGAGCGGAGCCTGACTCGGCGAGGGATCCAATAATAAGGCTTCTTCTCGCCATAAATGCGTCTCAGGGTTGTTGCGCGCGTCGACTTCCGCAGCGGGACGCCGTCGATGACGAGCGTTTCTGAGCCGGCGGATGCGACGGCGCCAAATTCTGGGGGCCACTCATGCTGGCCCGTCTCCAATGAAATAAGCAGGGAGGTCTGCTGTTGTAGCGCTTTTATGAATTAGAGCAAAGCTAATAATACACGCAGAAGCCGAGATGGCCTTGCTCAACAAGTGGCGTAGTCTGATTAGGTGAAGCGAATAGAAAAAGACGTTTCTGTCAACTGTTGCAGGATCCATCCAGGCTCAGTATGTGGGTGAGTGTTCATTTCCCGATTCGCTTCCTTCTATCTTAATATACGCCTTGAGCAGCTGTTGGGTATGTCTGAGTTGATATATAGAACACAATTTCGTTTACCTGCTCTGGTATCAAGGGAACTGATCGATGTGATGGATACAAAGATATGGAAGAGCAACACGAAATATCAGCGTTGTCAATATCGGCACCTTGCTTGCCTGGACGCAGGCGCTCCATTAACTGCAGGAGTTTTGACGTTGAGTTTATAAAGCAGAAAAATAAAACTACGTGATAACAAGAAATTCTACCTTAAGGAACTAACTTAATGCAAGCAGTGAAGGGTGAAAACAAAATGGCTATATGTGCATATGTGGATTTCACCTTTACGTATCAGTAAGTAAAGTACGCAGTACACAATAAAAACATGTATAAAAGGCACTTCTTGCGATTAGGAGCACAAACAAGACTTGCATAACTACAGCCGGAATAATAGGCAGAAACGTGAACACCACGAGAATAAAATTCACTAAAGCCTAAACCTCACAGGAATTCGTAACAGCAAAAGGAAGATAAATTTTAGGAGCGTAAATGTTTAGATTAAAGGGATCCCATGTTGCCACCTTGCTCTCCATCATCGTGACTGCCAATGTGTAGCTAAATTAGAAAAAATCAGAATAAAAGGGGAAAGGAAATATTATAGTGGTAAATGAGGTAACTGTAGTTGTGGCGTTGAAGAATTGTGGGTAAGCATACATCAGGGTCCATTCGGTTAGCTTGACTGACAGCAGATTCTTCCTTGATGCTCTAAACGGTCTCTATATGCATTTTAATGAGCCTCGTTCTCCGCGTTGCTTGCCTAAGTTTTGTGTAACTTCATGCTGATGCCTAGTAGGACATATGCAAACAGGCTCAGCTCCTGCCCATCTTGTAAAAAAGGTTAGAAAATTTTCAGAACAAATTTAAAAATAAATTAGCCAAGCGTCGTCGCTCCCGGCGCCTCTTTGCTTCAAATGGCACGCATTTAACATTCAGCAATTTGCAATGCTCAGCAACAGCGATGACAGCGCAGTGAGTCTTCAGTGTCAAAGTGTGTTCTTCGTTACAGACAGGTTAAGTATTTCCTGCAATTTATTTTTTAGTAGACAATACAAACAACTGGACGTTGTCACAAACTAGTCACCGATGACTGGGTTGCACATTTCGCAAGCTGATATCGGCTCTGGATATGTTGCACTATTGTAACAAATACTGGCGCCTCTATGGCTCCCTTTCCTCTTGATACCTTCAATTCTCCAAGGTCCTCACGACAAGGAAAACTATGTTAGCGTTCTTGGAGTCAAAGTTAATGCGCGGAATGTGCCAGGAGACAAAATAAGTATTCATTTGTGCAGGCATCCATATATCGTGCTCTGAAGGGTGCATCACAGGGAGTAGAAAAAAAAATCCTTCTTTCCTGTTCCAAGTGGGTCTTCCCAGTGTAATGCGGAAATGAAAAACTAGAACAGCTTACGGCTCGAATCTAAGCACATTTTTGGGTTTTGTAGTCACTGATGTACTGAAACGCTACAATACTGCGAGCGTGCAGCCCATTCAGTGTGCAAACTGAAGAGATCACAAGGCGATGTCTATGCAATCGCTATGTGAGAAGCCTGAACCTTTTTTTCGCTAAACAGGTTGGGCAAAATGCGAGACTGAAAGTACGTGGTGTCTACCGCCCAGTCAGGCCATTCATGATTTGGAGACGTACTGCTACTCATTACACGCTCCGCGGTAACGTATGCACCCTAGTGTTCGTGGTGGGAATGAGGGATTCATATGCAGTGTGTATGTGTGCTGATAAGAATATTGTCAGCGTTCCTATTTGTGTGTGGGCTTAAAAAGCGCATATCTCGCATGACGAATAAAACATCGCCTGGGCGATATAATGCATGACCTAGCATTGGTTTTGAACACTCCAGTACTTTCTCCTTTCATTACTGCATCACCCTCCCCTCTGCTTCCCTTTCCAGACAGAGTGCCCTTTTCTAGGCCTACATGAATTAGACATAGCTGAAATACACGAAAACACAGGACATATTCTGCGAGTGGCCCCCTTTTCTTCTGCTTGACAACTTCTACTCTGTCGAGCACACAACCTCGGCAGTTTTCAGTTGCACCACAATGTTATACCGATGGCGACACAGGCGCCTTTAACGCCAAAAGAAACTTCTACTCACCTGCCGTTTTTCAAACTGGCCAGGCGCGCAATAGGAAGGACTCCCTTCAGTTAATTTCGTCCCCCGTCTTGTTTCTTTAAGTAAGGGCCCAAAAATAAAAAAATAATCCAGAAGCGGAAATATTGTTCAGGGAAGAATAGAAGTTAGGCGCTATTGAGCACTGACTTTGCGAAGAGGACAAGCGTTTTGGAAGCTTTGTCTACGTGAAGCGAAACGAAACTATATATTTTTATTTTCGCTGCGGTGCTGACCAGCATTGCTTAATAGTGTCGCATGACGTACTGCACTCAGTAACGTATCCGGGGGCCTGCCTTTTTCGAACTCTTTTAACCGGCAAATTAAGCTTGAGATAATCTTTAGTTGAAGCGACAAGTGCATTTTATTTTCTTCATTTTGCTTATATAATCGGGAACATTTAGAATTTGGTGCTGAATTAGGTCTCGCGTATACCCGTGCCCAGTCATTTGAATTGACCTGAATTAATTGGGCAAACAAATCAGCGCGAACGATAACTTCATTCCTCTGAATACTCCGTGGCATTCACAGTCGGTAGGAAAGAAGAAAGTTGTTGAATGGACATCGGTGGATTGGCCCTTTCTTTTTATGCATTTCTGAACTGCACCATGCCTAGTAAAAGTTATCCAATAATGCTAAGAATGTAAGGTAGTCACAGCTGACTATCCGGTGTGTCATGAAAATTCATAGCCTGCTACAAGCAATTGTTTTGTATGTATTTTAACGAAGCTGTGAGTGATGTGGCCAAAACCGTTTGAGAGGCCAGGCTCTACTGATATTACGATTGACCTTACTTGAGTACTCTTTATTAGAGCAAGGCATATATTTTCAGCCATGCTTGCAGACCTCCAAGTCATCAGTAGTGGCTAAACTTCAGCTATCATTCATTCAAATCAATAACTCTATTTAAAAACTGCAGGGGACACTTACGCTCCGCTTTAAGGATATGAAGCAGAACCGATTAATGGATTAGTGCCCATATATGCGGAATTGGTGATCCTCTATTTTGCATTCATAGATCCCTGGGAGTTGCAGTGGTGCTGTAGCTAAGCGTTGCGCCACTGCCCTACCATGGCAGGTGCTTCCACCGGTGGCGCTTGTGAGACTTAGGTAGCTCTTCCGGAGCAAATTCTTGCTGTCTAGTCATAAATTTAACTGCCCTTGCAATGGTGGGTTGCTTGCTCATTTCCGGTGGTCAGGCTGTGATGAAGCAACAATGTCCTGGGAATTAGGTGGCCCACCTGCCCCCTAGGCTGTTCCTCTCGCGAGTTTTCGTGTATTTGTGGATCACGGCTAAGAACGCTGACGCTGACGCCGATGACGACACAAGCGTAGATCTGCGGCGCTGGGCCCATAACGCTGTCGCATTCATATACGACTAAGAGCTTATTAGCAAAATGATCTCTATACTTTAGCAGCCCTTATAGAGTGCCAGTCGTGATGTTTGTTTGCACATTTATATCCTTTCTGCACTTGAATAGTAACATTTATCTTTCAATTATTTGTGCAAGCATGGGTTATGTACCCCCCCCCCCCCCCCCCCCAAATACCTCCGCTTGGAAATTTGGGGCTGTTTGAAATGCCTGGAGCCCAGACAAGAAGCCCCTCATGCCGACCCTCAGTAAGCACCACCCACTGCACTCTCTCGCTAGCGGGCTGCCCACACTTTCACCGCCACCCTCGATCCCCCGTCCCACCCCACTCCCGCCTACTTTCACCCTTCAGGAGCGCCATTCGCCACCCACCTACCCAGTCACTCACCCACTTTTACCATTACCAAATTCACTTATCGAAAAGACTGCTGCAGTCGTGTCCAGAGGACACTGTAGAATCGGCTTGGTGCTGTAAAATTTGTTGTCATGCTAATATAGTCTTTTAGTTTTTCACAGGCATGTAGATCCTGCTAGAATTATAAAGGAAAGAGGACATTTTTTTATTCACATGGGTTTCATGTAAAAGTTTTCATATAAGTGCACGTTTTCATAATATTGGAGAACGGGTCGTTCTATAATATGCGGCTTATTACTTCTACATCTAAAGTGAAAGCGAGGTACTCGCATATTGTAAATCTGTTCTGTACAATTCAGTTCCTTCCGGACCTCCTCAACGCGTCGCGCATGCAGCTTGGTGAAGCCATCAAGAAGTACGAAGGCTCTTAAAGACCAGACTGCGGGGCTGTCGTTTTTTTTTTCTTTTGGTCTTCTTCTTAAAGATGACTGCGCTTTCCAAACCATGTGTTGCTTACCTAGCGAAGTCGCTATTGCTACATGTACAATAAAATTTGTTTTCATGTTGAGCAATAACAGCAACTTCTATGCTTTCGCTCCCTACACTCCTCTTGTTTTCCTAATACAGTAAGTCGCATTTCATCTGGGGGAAAAATACGGGGAAGCACTGTGCGGTGGAATGCTTTCGTTCGATATGCTGGCCGCCTTCTCTTTCTGTTATCGCCATGTAATCCCCTGCCTTTGAAGGATGTACTGGGTGGACCGCGGCTTGGAAAGTTTGCAGTTCTGCATCGGCTGACAAAAGAGTGGGATCTGGGAATAATATATTGCATCGATCCTGCCTTTCCCAAACTTTAACATGTATCGCATAGAGACAGATAGCTTGGAGAACGTCTCAGAAAGCCAGGGCCTCTCGCTCATCTTGGACTTGTTCCTGGTTTCCTGCAAAGCTGGCTGCCCCCTATCGTGGTTTGGGAAGACTGAAATGCGTATTTGGCGATAGGGAGTGGAATTAAAATAGAAATGTGATGACCGATGCATGCAAAGACTTTGCTCGTTATTTTTTCTGTTGGTGTTTTTTTATTGCATTGAGGTCGCAAATTCCATTTTATATTGCGAACTGATTAATTTGAAACCTCTATGAAGTTTTTTCTATGATAGGGTACGCCGTTGCTTTTGTGTTTTCAACGTTTATTTCACGTTCCTTGCGAAAAAGGAGTGTTGCTGTTTTTTGTGTCGGCACTATCGAATGTGTCTAGACTATTTCGTGTAAGCTACTGCGTGAAGCGTGGTGTGTTCCTAAGGGCCTTTTCTTGTGCAACAGCAAACCGAAGAACATAACTTGAAGGCTGTGGTTTCTTTCTTTATTGGTAACTTTCCGGCACAATATCTGCACAGAGTGGCGTTGTGCTTAACACTGTATTATGTATATTGAATTTTGCTTGGTTGTCTGGGCGTGCAGTTGTAGCTTACAACTTGGAAAAAAATAATCGACCCAACTCTAATTTGAGCTAAAGCCTATGTATTGAAGCGAAACAATTAGGCGAAAAAGTAAGGATATAATTTGACGCCTAGTGCTACTAATTATATATGTCAGTACCGCCCTCACTTCTGCATCAATTTTGTAGAAATGTTTTGTGGCAGTGTGCTCCTAGCTCGCAGTTATTTTTTAACAAAATATTTGGCGCCACAATCAACAAAGTGCGTAAAGCAAAAAAGATACGCACGTGCGTCTCTAGCCGCACTGCGTCGTTTTGGAGAATCGTTGCCGTCAAAATAACGAAATTTATTGAAAAAAAAGTTTGTTGAACTCGTTTCGCTCATGAATATTTTCAGTATCGCTAACAGGCGCTCGAAAACTTGTTGCTGGTGAAGAACTTCTTTATCTTTGTTTCATCGACAGTTCCCGGCAATGGGCAAATATTTGCACCATTAAGCCTCGGTTTGCGAAATTGTACTAGAGAATACAAGGTTCTTATCTTACAGATAGTGCGTACCATAAGCTGGTACGAGTTGAACTGGATAATGAGGCGTGCTCTCCCAGAAAACAGGGTAACAACTGTTGTCAGCGGCGTTAAAAATGCAAAATGCGTGCCTGCTTAAAAAGGTCGAGTCGTTCAATGAGGGCAACAGCCGTAGCAGCAGCGAAGAGTTGCATGATAATTACAAAAGCGAAAGATAGTCTCAGTTTGTTTGTATTGAAACAGGGGACCACGCAATAGTACTTGTAATAGCATGCAATGAATAAGAATACAGCGCTATGAAAATGTCACACTTTTTTATAACACGCACCAAGCGACTGCATCCCTTAAGCAGAACCAGTTTTCGTTTTTATAAATTCAATTTGCGCCTCGGTCTAAGCTAACCAAAAAAAGAAACTAGCGTCTGTCTTTCTTTAAATAAAAGTACATCTCTCCCAGGTGTCATTCAGTGTACGTTCCTCTATATGCGAGGAACGAATTAAATTTCCAGTGGCCCGATTTAGCGATGTACCTGTCTCGTAAGCTGCGGCGCGGCTAAAAAATATGTGATTTTAGTTTTTTATTTAATGTGCGTGCACTGGCTCGTAATATGTACCGAATATAACTTTCCGTTGGATTCCCTTAGAATTAGGCTCAAGTGATTCACACCTACAATTTGTAACGGCCTATGATAATTGAGCTGAACCGGATCGACGAGCTCATTACAGAACAAAGCACAGCCTTTTCATTATTTCTTTAAAGCTCGTCGTGGGCTTAGGAGAGGAACTTTTTCACGGGCAGTTTTGCTCCTTCACAAATTGTGACGTCTCACGAATTATCTCAGTGCCTAATTTCAAGGAAGGTGTTAAGGTTAATTTTGATCGCCATGTGTATTCTCCTAACCGCATTGCGCCCACTGGAACTCCCTCCTGTAAAGCGTGTTTTGTTTGCAAGACTTGAAAGCAAGCATCAAAAGCCTAACTTACAAATTCAGGCCTCAAATATGCGCAGGTGCGAACTACCAGCAGGAGGAAGAAAGAAGAGATTATGAAAGAAGGAAAGACATGCTAACTCACTTCAGGCCGACACCTGATCCCCATCTAGGGTTCGCGCTGGTAGTTTAACGCACTTCTGCTTGGGGCCAAGGTTGCGCAACACACTACGTTTGCACTTGGCAGGGGCCTATGCAGTATAGTACTTGCAAACATTCGAATACGGTGCTCCTACACGCTATTGCTCATTTTCCCACAGCGGAATGGACGTGTAGCCGGTTGCTAAACATGCAACTTTCGCTGGGCCCTTTACGCAGCAACATGAACTGCGCTAGTCTGTCGTTACATCGGTAGGTGTTAAGTAGAATGTGTATGTGCTGCTAATAGGAAGTGTACGCTTTCGACTCTCGCTTGATAGTGCGTAATATGTGTTTTTGTGCTTGAGTGAATTAATTTTTTCAAACTTGCCAGCGACGCTTAACCGCTGTTAAGAGATTACGATGCAATGACGGCTTTATTTGATTCTGATTAATCGCACTTTCCGGTTAGAAAGAGGACAACGAAACTATGATTTTTGTTCATTTTACTTTTGCTACAGCAAAGTTCACTCCGCGTGCATTGGATGTTTCGTTTGGGCGGCTGCGTGCTTTGTACATTTCGTCTTCGTGAAACAAGACTGACTTCACAAGTTTGTGAAAGTTGTAAGGCAGGCTATAAATTTGGAAGAGGTCCTGCACACAGTTCTCAATCATGCTTTTCTTTTCAATTGAGCTGGATCACACTTGTCCACTGCGGGATAAAAGAACATTCCCAGATCATTCCTCAAGAATATCAAGTCCGCCAACACAAAAAAAGAGAAATAATAAAACAAGAAGATGGGAAGTCAGCCCGGGGTGAGGATACTGAACAGATAGCCGACCGAAAGTAAGGATGCAGTCGTGGCTCCAGAAAGACACACAGTATAGATTTTTGTCTTTTACTCTGGGCGGCTTATAGCTAGCGGAGGCAGTGCGAAAGGACTGGCTCTATCCGAACTTGGGTGTGATCGATGGGCGGAGCTCTCGTGTGATGCAGTTTTCCACGCGCATCGTGGAACGGCGGTCATAGTGTTTTGACTCACTCCATTTTCGGTTTATTCAACTTCGGTTCATCCCTGGCGTTGCTTAGTCTTTACGTACAACAAGAAATATCTCAGAAAGATTGACTTTGAATGTGGCGAGAATTGCGTGCCTTTTTACTGGCGGTGTGATAAAATAGTATCATTTACTTCGTCTTTTATTGCGCAGTGGCCATTGTTTCTGACACACTTACGTCCAACGAGCATCACTTTGTTTCTACCGCATTGTGAACCAAGTGACAGCAGTAGATTTTTCTGTTTTAAATGGCAGCATTATTTTAAATTAAATATTATGCACTGAAAGATGCGCCAGTGTAAAATGTGAGCAAACGTTTCTTGACTATACTTCTCATATATATATGCAAAAGAGTTTGGAGAGCGGTTGTTAAGGACGCTATAGCGAGGTGTTATGAGAAGTATTTATTTGAAAATACCGCATTGTTGTTTATTTTTTATTTTTGCTTCAGAAAGCGACGCAATGAAAGGGACCCTGCATTACTACTTTTTGTCTCACATTCGGATTCTCAGTGGTAATTAGAGACTTCTCAACGAGCGCAGTCGTCATATAAGACCCTATAGAGATACAGATTGAGAAATGGCTTTGTTCGTGTTTGAAAGCACCTCTCTGGTGAAAGGCGATTAACGCAGAAGGGCCTTTAGCCGCCACCAGCGACTGGAGTGCATTCATTGGTGCTGTGCTGAAAGCGCAAGATAGGGATCACGCATTTGTGTCTTGCACCCCTGCGGCAGAAGCTGTTTGTCGCACCACATCGGTTCAATGCCGGACTCTCTGTGCCCAAAGCGGAGTGCGGTGTAGGCACGTGGTTGCTAAGTTGCTCGCAGGCGACGAAGGTGGAGCGCTTTGACATGATCACTTCGTGCTCTGTAAACCACGCTGCAGAATGCAGCTGCAAATGCTTCTTGCCATCCACGGTGAATTACTGAGACACGCGTTATACCGATGCCTTTTACGACACGACGCGCACGGTGCAACCGCTCCATAACCTCCCCTCAATCTTCTTCCTCACTCCGCGTTCCTTCTTAGCGCGTTTCCCGCCACCTTCCGGAGAAGAGCTCTGTGTCCTTTCGCTGGAAGTGGTAGAATGCGGCCAAGCCCGCCACGGCAAGCCGCGCTCGGAGCGCCGCGCGGCAGCCGTCAGACAAGCATCTGAATTTCAAATGAGTCTCGGGACCGCCTTTCCTCTTGCATTCTGTGCCCAGATCCGGGCCGCTGGCTATACGTTTGTTGCGCTGTTTTTGGCGGCGGAGAACCGCTCACAGGCAGAATTGAAAACAAGTCGGGTTCGCTTTCCCATTCTCTTTTCAAGACCGGCCGCTCCCCTGCGTCCCAATGTCGGGAGGAGTGCCTCGGCTTCCCGAAGTTCCCATTCGAAAAGAGTTTACTTGTTGCTGTTGCCGGAGAGGTTATGCGTTTTGCTTGTTGTCTCCCGGCGGAGCTCAAAGTTGATTTGCATGACCTAGTTCAGTTCCGCTTCTTTAACCAAACTAGGGGCACTTGCGGCTTCGAATCTGCAGAATTTTTTTTCCTCCATATATGCGAGGCATGCTAGCGGAAGTGGCAGGTAAAACAGTAGACGGGAGCGCTAGTCGTTTCCTCAAAGCGCCGAACTCATATTCGTAAGCATGCATAAGTTCTCGTCAGAAACTACAGCGATGAAAGCCATGCCGTAGGTTCACTATTGAAGGTTTTGCGAGTACACTTTGGGAGCGCGACGCTGGTTCGTCAGTCCTGAGCGTGCCACTCAGTGTGAGCTGGGACTAAATATTTTCCTATTTACATCAGCTTTAGAGCAACGTCGGCATTCTACGGCAAGGAACATACGCAGTTCCAGAAAAACCACCGATGGGTCGACTTAAGTTACGCAACGTAGTTTCAGTCAAAAAGAAACGAAAAAAATATTAACCTCTTACAAGAAATTATTGTTAAAGAAATAAAAAAAAAATTTTGGAACGCTGTCAGCGCAACATCTGGTCTTCTTGATACACGGGCAGCTTTCAACCCTCTCTTCATATATGCACTGGGCTGATTTTCTACTGGTTAACATAGTGGCGATGTTGCGGGCTTAATTCATGACTTTCTGTGAACGCCTAATAGCCCATTAGTTAGTTTTTTCCTCTCCCTGCCTGTGTTCAGTGCAGTGCACATTTTAAAGGTGATGCGTTGAAGGCATGCTACGTCTTGGTTTACAAATAAATAAAACGTGACCAAAAAATATTCACTAGACGTTCACATTTGCGGTTATGCAAATTTCTGCAAAAGCCTCGGTGGGATTACTTTTTGCACATCGTGTTAAGTAGTCGGATGCAGTAAACGGTCAAGGAGTGTGAAGTTAGGCGGGGGGGGGGGGGGGGGGGAGTTGAATGCAGAGTGTAGAGTAGGTGTTCGTCATGCACGGTCACTCATCGATTTGCGTAGCAGCCGGGCTACTGCATGCGACTATCATTTTGATGAGGTTCAAGCAGCAGGAATCTCTAAGGTGCCGTGGCACAGTGTTGGCTGGGCGGAGCTACAAGAAGCAATGAACCGGCGGCCGCCATCGAGCACCTTTGGCGCCAATTCAGATGCGATCAACAAGAGGGATTTAATGCTGATCGAGGCGGCCTGCGAGATTAGCGACGCTGATGTTTTTTTTTTTTTTGAAAATTGAGAAAATGTTCATTTTGACGTCGTTACATAAAATAAGTACTGAAACCGCGTACCCTAGGATGCCCGCCCTATCAGCAGCGGTTTCCAGCGGGGTATTTTTCCTCGACATATGTTGTTTCAGGGATTAAACAGGGCCAATTCTAACCAAGGTTAGGTCATATTTCTGATGAAAAGCGGCATTCATTTAGTTATGAAGGGTTCGTTTACACGATGATTACAATTCGGCATCCTAATCGCGGCGGATTTCGTCTGCTGTGGCGGCCTTGTTGGTGGTGACCAACGGAAGCATTCAAACTAGAAGAGCAGGCTTTCTGCAGTGCTATTGGTTCGCGCCAGCCGCCGCTTCCGGTCTCTTCGGACATCGTGCGTCAATATCCGGCTGGTTCAGATCGGTGGCGACGGACGCATTTTTTGACGCCGTGCGTGGACTGAACGGCACTGGAATGATTTCGCCGAATGGCCGCGCAACATCGGTTCATCGGTCTTAAAGAGACATGAGGTCAAAATGAATTTGGCCTAATACCGAAAGCTTAACTTCAACATGAAAATTGAACTTTAATACGCTAGAAAATGCCAAGAAACGAAACACAGATTTCCCCATCACGAACATAGATCTCGCATCGGATCCCTAAGGCTAGCTTATACAGCCGATCACTTCGAAACGGCGCTCATGGAGTCATTTTCTGTGGAAACATCGCAAGTTTGAAGTGACTGGCCAGCGAAGTGCGTCCTCTGCTGCCGAAGAAGCATGAACAAACCAAGGAAGAGCTCAATTTTGCCACGGAAAACAATTCGATAAAGTTTTATTCAATGTCCCCTTAAAGCTGGTGAACGGCGTGAGAGGCGCGGCAAGGAAGAGGGCGGGGAAGAGAGAAAGAGAGAGGAAGAGGACGAAGTGAATGGAGGAAAAGAGAAAGGGAAGCGTGGACGACAACGGCATTTTCTCGCCGAACGTGCATCGTACAGATGTCGCCCCTAAAACATTTCAACAATAAAAGTCCGCCTCAACCGTGGTGGTTTCTGAATATTTAGCAAGTTAGAATATTTGATCTGACTAGAATATATCTGGGCAAGTTTTACATCAAAGTACAGCATGGGTCGGCTTGAAATGGGCCTGGTCGTTTTCGGATAAAGAGCCCTCTGCGCACGCAAGAACCATCACTATAACGCACTTCCGGTCGATCGGCGGTAGGACGTTATAGAACGAGCGATGCGCAGTGTCTGCGCCGCACTCTGAACGCCAAAGGTACGAAGTGCGTCTGAGCATCCGTCTTGTCTTGTCCAGAGTTCCTTGGCGAGGAATGAATTCACCTCGCCCTGCCAGCTCTCCCAACCAACCCTCCTCTTGTCCCGCTCTGCACATATTAGATATATCTATGTGCGGATTTTGCTGTTTTTTTTAAAGCATTGAACGGTAAATCGACGTGATATTTTGATTGGCGATGTGCATATAGCAGTTTTTTTGAAACCGAATAAAATACAAATAATGTGGACTAACATAGAAAAGAATAATGAAACAAGCGAATCGAATACGTATTGAATATTTTTACAAATTTATGCAGATTAGAATTTTCGTACAGCGAAGCAGCGGAGTGCTAGCAGCGTCACTGCAGTGTGGCGCTAGAAGTTGTACTCAAGCTATTAATTGACGCAAGACTTATCCTCACTAGGGGCTGCTCAAGACACCGTCACTTCATGTATGTCACATGCGTACGAAAATCATCATGCTCTATTTATGACGGCAAGAAAAAAATTGCGCCACATCTATGTCGATGGGAGGAGTAAGAGCTCAGTATGAGCCATGGTGAAGGGGCGTCAAGGCACAGCTTGCTAAGCCTGCCTGAACACTGCAGATCGCCGCACTTTGGAAGTCATATATGAGCATTATGAACGGCCCAGCCACATGAAAGGGATCGCGTCGCGAAGCTGAGGCGTCCATTCGGCGTAGAACGATCGCGGCAACATGTTATGCGCTGTCGCAGTAGACAAAAACCTTTTAATCCGAAAGCATTACTTGTCCATTTAAGAGAAAATCTGGCAGCGTGTGTGTGTGTGTGTGTGTACTTGGAAATGGTACACAAAATTCGAGCGATGGCAAGAAAAATAGGGCGATATGATCAAGTGGCCGTAGGACGCTCACAGCAAGTCAAGCACTGCTATTTCAGACAATCCCATACATGTCGTTTGTTGTATATGCACGCCACTGGCTGAGCTCCATGTGGCGCCAGTTTTCCCTACATTCGTACCAAAATTGTTTGGTTTGGTTTGGTTTATGTGCTTTAACATCCCAAAGCGGCTCACACTTTGAAGGATGCCGCTGTGAAGGGCCCCGGAAATTTCGACCACCTGGGGTTCTTTAACATGCACTGACATCGCACAGTACACGGGCCTCTAGAGTTCTGCCTCCATCAAAATTTGACCGCCGCGGCCGGGATCGAACCCACGTTTTTCGGGTCAGCAGCCGAGTGCCATAACCACTGAGCCACCGCGACGGCTATGTACCAAAATTGTGACGCAACCATTTGTCATACATGATTCCGGGTGGCGTCATGAGATTTCTCGTTGCAGATAGCCTGCATGTGCTAGTTAAGTTGAAGGCCAGATTCCGACACAGATTGGAACCGACTACATATGCGCCTTCATTTGTATGCCTTTCCAGACTTTCGTATCCAAATTTTGATGCAACCGTTAGTTGTACCGCGTTCGTGTGGTGTCATACGCGCGGGTGCCACCACCGGTATTGCGTGAGGGAAAAAGCAAGGTGTATAGAATTTGTACATGGTCGGCATAGTCGTGCCTCGTAGTCATTCTGAAACGTTACATGACTCAGCACTTTAATGCTTTCACATTCTCACACGTAAGCAGCCTTGACTTTCTCAGCCTAATATTTAAAACGGTCGACGAAGAAAACTGCATCGCGGCTTACTAGAACTTCGTGCCCATTATTTGAAATTTATTTGGTAACTTGGGATCACATTCTATTGTTTCGAATAATTCTGAACGTGGACTATTCGTTTCTTTCAAGTATATCAGATAGGAGGATCTTCGATTTGTACTTCGAAATTGTCAAATATTCGCACATCACTACGTTTCGCACCATCGAAACAAAGACAGTGTGACATAGCGCACGCTTACCATGTAATATGCTTCGCAAAGGGGGTAAACGAATAGTTCAGTGCGTGAATTTGCAAGAGGTGCATGGAAGGAGCGAGAAGCGGGATTGCTTTGGGTAACCAGCTTTTCTGAAAAATAAGCGAAAAGCATGGTGCTGGAGGACTACCGTAACTAGCAGAAAGAAAGGCCTATTTCTTCACTCAATTGAACACGCGGCTACGTTCCTGGGTTTTAGCTGCGACATTCAGGGGAAAAAATTTATATAAAAAGGTTTTTTCACTCATGAAGGGTGTTTCCACGTTGCAAGCTCTTCTTTAAGATAAAGAGTTTCCGGGCAGACGACAAGGCTTCTAGTCAGCTTATGACAAGTTGATTATCTAGAAAGGTGGCAACAATATAGCTCTAGTCGCTTCTCTTTCGCAAAAAGAAAAAAAATAGATTAGTTGAAAGCACAAAACTTTGTGCTTCAAAATTTATTCTCGATCAGATTAACGTGCTTTCTAGCCTTGCGAAAATTGCTCTCCTGTATAAGTACAGGGTGTAAAAGCTATTGGCAACCGCTTTCAAAGTTTTGATGGCTGATAGATGCCCGTTATAATATCTTTTTTACATTTAGCTTAAGCGAAATCATCCGGTCGTGGTGGTTTATATCAGCCTTCACAAATGTATGTAGTACTGCGGTGTAAAACTCGTTGTTATCGGAACCGTAAGCCAAAACAAAACTCACGCTTCCATGTGACACTTTTCTCAGACAAGAGCGCTAAGCTGCAGTCATAACTTTTGCAGTTTAAGGATAAACCTTACAACTTCATATGCGTGGTTACATAAAGAATAAGAGCAGTTGCAGCGTAAAGTTTTCTAGCGATATTTAGGGTACTACACCTGCTAATGTTTCTAATTAACTGTATGCTGGGGATCAGTAGGCAACGTCCTCTTTGCATGGGTTGCCTCGGTATCCATCAGTTGATTTGAGCACTCATTCACTGTATTTATATTTGTACTGTGTCCTATCCTCTCTCATTTACCTATTTTGGGCTGGTGACGTCGCAGAGGTGACCATATCTTCCATAACTACCCGCTTCTTGGTATTTACGAGCTGTTTCTTTGTTTCGTGCGCTTGAAATCTGCGTCTGTTCCCTTTGGTGGCGTACATTTGATTTACTATAGGAACCTTTTTGAACCGATTTCTTATGAATAACCTGAAATCATTTGTTGTGGTGAGAGCGTCATCTACTGCGTCGCCGGGTAAGAAACCTAAGTTTTTAGCCTCTAAACTTCGTCGGCTGCCTTATGGAAATGCAACTTCTATTCTGTATATGTTTGCCAATAATCATAATAGCCAAAATGAAGCTCCTTCCTCTGGACTTTTTTCGGGCGGGGAGGGGGGTGGGTTATATTAAGAGGCATTCGCGACAGCACCCGGAACTGCTTTTGTTACTGAAAGAAAATTAACTATGTGTAGTTTCTGCTTAATTTACAACTCTGCGCCGATTTCACTTAGAGAGACTGTTTGCAATTGCTGGCGATGTTAGTCTAGCCGGACGGCTGCAGACATTCAAAGACACACGCGCGCTGCACGCACACATACGCACGCACAAGCACGCGCCCACGCGCTGAAGTGTACTCGCAGGGCACATATAAAGGGTATGCCCTTGTGAATAATCAGCAGGGCATTTTTTTATTTCTCGAAGCACAGATGACGCTGTGCGCAGTCCCAGTGCAATGCGAAAGGACTACACTTCTAAATGTTAGGCTCTGAGTCCTCTGTCTCCGTTTCAATTTTGATGATGATAGATTTTTATGGCGCAAGGGCATCTATGGCCAAAGAGCGCCATGGCACAAGGTATTTCAATTTCGCCCAAAGGAATGTTTATTTAGACGACAGTAAATGAAATGAATGTCAATTTGTCAACATGTCTCAAAAGGACACTACTACCAGCTGTATCTTAGCGGTGCTCACTTATGCGGCATAAACGTGGAGACTAACGGGAAGGGTTGAACTTTAGCTGTCAAAAACTGAGCAAGCTATAGAAAAGAAAATGACACGGGTAGCGTTACGAGACAGGAAGAGTGCAGAGTGGGTAAGAGAGCAAAACCGACTTAATGAGATCCTAGTGGAAATGAAGAAGAAGAAATAGGTAGGGGTAGAGCATGCAATACGAAAGCAAGATAGTCGACATTCATTAAGGGTAACGGAGTAGGTTCCAGGAAAAATGCAAGCGCAGCAGGGGGTACCGGAAAGAAAGGTGGGGGAATTTCGGTGGGATAAGGTGGCCGAAGCTGGCACAGGACAGAATTAATTGGAGAGATATGAGATAAGCTTTTGTCTTGCAGTGAGCGTAGATAGGCTGTTGATGATGAAATGAAATATGGCTACTGAAAGCTTCATTCAGGTGAACTGTGTAGACAAGCATGATTGCGTCTTTCAAAGCTATGCGAGTTCCGAAAGCCTCAATTCAGATCCCGCATGCAAAGAGGACAGTGTTGTCGCTGTGTTAAACATTGCTCAGTGCACTTAGTTTGCCGCACGTGTCCTCATAATAGCGATCACAGACCTCGCCCGGTGACTCATAAAAAGCAGTGATGATATATTTGGTTTTATCAGCCTGCGCAACTCCAGTTGGATCATTAGTGCGGACGTTTCCCAACATGCCGCAGTGACCAGGCAGCCGCTAAAGCACGGCCGTACGGTGCAAACCACTGGAAGTATGCAACCAGTTGAGGTCGACCACTTACCGGTTTTGAATGTTTGGTGGCTTTTGAGTGAAGAAATCGGTACTCGTGAGGCAGTGGATATCACCCATGTTCAAGACGGCTACATAAGAATGTAGCTCAAAGTAACACCTTAAAAGTAATACCTCAAAAGTAGTGATAGGTGTCCTGTGGATCAGCTTCGCGAATAACCTGCTGCCCGCTTTTGGATACAATTGGAGAAGTGCACGCTTTGCTTGCACTCATGATGATGTTGCCAGGAACCTGCTTTCACAGCTATGTTGCGTTTGAGGTTCGTATTGGCCCTCAGTGCTTTAAAACTTGACGTCCTGCACTATAATACGACTGCAGTTTGTTTTTTGTTTTACGTTGAGTTAGGCTACATCTGGGGCTATGGGCTCCTACAACGGTGTCAGACAGAGATAAATAAAAGAAAAAAAATGTGAAGGATGTGGGCCCTTGTGCATAAGCAAAAGTACGAAATGTTCACAGTTATTACCTGGGCCTGAACGCAAGTACCCCCACTAGGCAATAAAGGATTATATTAGAGGTGCACTTTGCAATAAATTATTGTCCAACTTACGTTAGTAATAACGTATTTGAATAACACCTCCATTTCGTTTTACATGCTGTGGTGCCACTGAACTATCAGCGTATATTCGCGCCATAAGCTATCACTGCTAAGATATCGATTGATGCCACTCCAGCTACCATTTTAGGCAATTTCATCTGCGCTGCCGCTCCGCCCACAAGCACCACGAAAGCTAAAAAAATCTACCCTGTAATCGATACGTTATTTTGTTGTCAGTTAGCTTTGCCTATGAAGTCGGGCACTAGGGCCTCATAGACTCACAGGTGGACGCTTTCTTAAGACACAATTTATTCACCTAGAAGCTACGGGAAAGAGAGGATGTCCAAGAGGCTATCAGCGTCAGTTTGTTTTATCTCCATTGCAGTTATTTTTCATTTGGTTAGCATACATTTAGTTTTTGGGAGTACAATATCGTCTGAAAGCCACATGTCTCGTAAGAAGCTGAATCTAAAAGCCGCTTCTAAAGAAACTGGCAAAAACAGCAAGGCTCCTTTAATCATTTCTGGTAGAGCAGGCTTTTTCAATGATTTTCATTTTTGGTGCTGCTCAGGGAACTCCTGTCGATGAGCCTTTCTGCATTTATGCTTTAAAAAAAAAAGACAAAAATAGAGATACGGCTAAGTGAAAATACAGTCTAGAAAAATAAACCAGCCAAAAGACGACGATGGCGAGGAGAATAGATGACGCACACATAAATCTGGGCTAATAGCTGGGATAACAACTGACCTAACAACTGGCTTGTTTATTTTTCAAGACTATGTACCAACTAAACCAGATTTGAACTATAGTGAAAATACAGACAAGCGCTTCTCTGAAACGCATGTTACTACCAGCCGGTATATTGTGGTAGCTTCTGAAAAGATGCATGTGGAAAAGAGCGATTTTACTCGTACTCGACCTCTCTTTCATGCTCTGTTTGCAAACCTATCGCCAAGTGCTGCAAAGTATTCCTCAAAATCTTTTGCACTGTCTCTCCTCGTTACATACAGTCAATAGCTTATGCATGTGTCGTTTTGTACAGTGTACATCCCAACGTGCCGTGCGTTTTTATGACCCCTTTTTCCACCTCCACTTTGGACATCGCGTAACCATTTCAAGCGCGAGCGTTGACGGATGCAGCAAGCAAAATCCTCATCGCCTCCTTTCTCGACATCCGTCTTCCAGTGAGTTTGTACGCTGGCACAAAAAACGAACACGGACAGGCAGCCTTGTTTTAAAAACCAAGCAAAGAGACCAATGCGAGCCTGCAAAGCCAGGCATGAAATCAGCGAAAGAGAATCTCCACGGACGCACAAAAGCGGACGTCCTGGTTCCGGGAGCACGAAACGGTTGAAATGCCTTTCTTCTCCTGTGCCGAGATTTCAGTGCGCGAAAAAAATTATAATAAAAATGTAAGACATGACGAGCAAGTGCGGCCCTTTTAAGGTTTTGTCAGGGCTACGCGACTGGACAAGGCGAACGACAAGATGAGGAATTCTCGCTGGAGAAATTTGCGGCGTCGCATCGTGCTCTGCTTTCGGCTCGGTTTGACGTTTATGCAGCGCCCCTCCTCCTCCTCACGGCTCTCCTTCCCGCAACGCTGTTTATTTTCCCGTACCATTCCTCTCCTATTTTTGGTTCTCTCTCGTTTTCCTTTAGTTCCTGGAAGAGTTGTCCGGCAGGACCGTGTTGGCGGAAGGACGAAACTAATATCCACACACCGGCGGCAAACTTAACAGGGACGTCGGCTCCCTGCCGCTGGAGCAGCATCTGCCCGGACGCACTGCAGGGGTTCCGAGCGCTTTGCATAAGAATACATCTTCGGCGAAGAACGCGGGCAGGGTCGACTTGCAAATGGAGGATGGTCCGTCGCCGTGTTTCCCGGGGACTCATATTGTCTTCGGCGACCGCCCACAGAGGGACCCAGTTGCGTCAGGGGCCCCGAATCGATGCGCCACCAGGCTTCTCATTTTCTCGGTACGCGGGCCTTGTGGGCATTCGGAGCCGAAGGTAATTTGCGGAACGAGCCGAAGATGCGGGAGTCAGTGAAGGTTATTCGCTAGTTTGTAGCTAACTTTACTCACTCGCTGTTATGGAAAGTTTCTCTGCTACTCTCGCGTTCATCCGCATCGATTGCTTCACTGAGAAATCTCCTAGTGCTGCTGTGCTAGCGGAAGAATTTTATTGGAATTCGTTTCGAAACAACCAGCTATAGCAGCTCACTCAGCAGGCCGTGACTGCGAATAAATTGCGAAGGTTTAAATTTGCATTTTTGCTAAACATCGTGGAAGAAAACTTAAGGTGTTTCTAGAGGTATACGCTCACATTAAAAAAGCATCACAAAACAGCCCAAGCGCCTACGTAAGCCTAGTCTGATGCCGGGTTGCCTACGTAAGCATGCCCAAGCGCATTCTAGGCATGTGCAATGTTTCACCTCACTTCACCTTATTACCTTAAACGTCCCCGGGATGGGGGGGTATTGTATAAGGAGTATTGCATATAAACAGTATTGCATATAAAGCGAAGGCACAGGCTGAAATTTTCGTACTAAGTATTTAAAGCTCCGTCGTTCATACAAACCCAAAAGGAGATCAAGAATACCAATCTAACAAATTACATTGACTGCATGATTTTCCAAAAACATAACAAGGCGATAAGTACGAGGGTGGGGACAATGTTTACATATATCTTTAGAGATCACCGTTTGTGAACCTGAAAAATTTGACCACTCGATTTGCTCACTTTGTTCGCGATTGTTGATCAACCGATGAACTGCCCGGTTATCTGTTTTCTGGAATTCCATTCTGTAATATATTTGAGCAAGTTCAGGATTAGTAATTAGACACCACACTAAAAAAAACCCTTCTTTTTGTCTTTGGAGACATGCCATAAAAATGACATTTGAGGAAAGACCAGTTTTGCAAATTCACCTGCAGAAATCAACTTTTCTAAATTTGTCTTCATTAAAAGACGAGCAGCCTGCATCAGACTATCGGTTTTAGTCTTCTTTAGCAGTTATAGAAACTAAGTTTGATCGCTGCTCTACTTTTTTTGTAGTTTGCTTGCCGAAGTCACAACGGAAGACTTTTTCATGACATTTAAATGCATCTGCTGTATATATACATATCCGAACTTTGGAGATCTCTAAAAATATGGACAATGAATATGTCAGTATTGCACAGAATACAAGCCTTTGATCAAATAAAGAAAAACACCCGCCTTAGCACTAGTGCACCACTGTCAGTGCCTCTATAAAGATCCGACTGTGAAGTGCCCCACAAGTATGAGGGCAGCAACCAACAGGCCTTCGAAATCGATGTTCTGTGCAGTAGCTAGCGAAAATACAAGAAAACTAAAAAGACGTTCTTTGCTATACGCTTTATTTTATGTTTCATGACACATTGTGTTACGTCTACACTCTATCACGAAATCTCATTCACGGCAAAAGCCGGTGCCCGTATCGAGGCATCAGCGCTTCGCTATAAATATCTGCCCCAAATAGCAAACTATCCGGGACGCGAAGCCAACAGCCGAATCGCACGCGTCCGCAGAGCAGAGCGGCCACCAGAGAGAGACTCGGGATTGAGAAGATCAAGATGTCCTCTTCTGTCCTTAGAGCTTGCGCGCTCACCATTGTGCGAGTTTGTTGGCAAGCGCCGCGCGTTGCTGCTCTTCGCCGCACCCGCGCCCATCGTGTCCGCGCCTTTTCTCTTTCTCGTTCGCGGTCTCGCCACTTGACGACGCTGATGACAGCATCCTCCCTTTCTTCTTCTTCCCCCTCCCCCTCCCCATTGTCCTTTGTTCCCCACAGGCCTGACGACCTCGGTGCCTGCGGCTTCGTCGGCGCCCACCGCCACAAAGGAGGAACCACCCCACGCCTACCGGAGCAGGCACACAAAGAAAGGTACACTTCTCCGTCCGTGCCACTCTTTAGCGTGCAGCGCTGTCGGAGCACGGCACGAGAGAATGAAGCCCCAACCCTTTCGCGTCGGAGTGTAGTGAGAGGCTGAGGGTTCCTCAAGAGAGCGCTTCGCTGAGTGCACGTTAACGAGCAGAGTGCGGACGACACATCTACGATTGAGCAATCTCTCTTTAAGGCTGTAAAAAGAGCTTCTTACGTACGAAAAAAAAAAGCAGAACAGAAAAAACAGCGCCTTGATGCGGCGATGCAGATTTGTACGCTATCCTCGTGTTCATTTGATGCGGGACCGGGGCTGATTCTCCTGCTCCACTGTATCGAATTTGAGATGCACGGCAAGCCACTAGCCCTAAAGGAAAACCGCGCTCTCGCGTCCTGTGCGCGCGCAGCCGGCGGCTGTCTTCTGCGTGTCTCCACCTCTTTCATTTTTCTTTCCTCCCGACAGCGCCTGCGTGATGTCTGTACGTCGCCGCTGTCACATGGAGCGTGCGCATTATTGCGTCGGCAAGAGAGACCGCATTCTTTTCGTGCGGTGTCTGTCGTTGTCATCAGGCACGCTCGCTAGAAGGCTCCTCTCGCCAGCGCCCGATGCCTTCCATTGTCGGTTCCCCAAAGCTCGGAAATCGACGTTTTCGCATGACTCTGCCTGCCCTCCCCACCGCATCGACTTCGCGGATGGAACGCGGAGAGCACGCAGAGCAAAACAAACTCGCGCGACAGGAAGAACTGACGGACCACTAGTGATTGAGAGAGTCAAAAGGCTGGAGCTTCTCTTGAACCGAAGAAACTAAAATCTGGGGGTTGAAGAAAAACAAAAAGAAGCGAGCCAGAGGCTATCCATACATGAAGAATTTTGATGGCCTGTTGGACACGCATTAATGCCCCAAAGTATGACGGTCATTTTTTTGCCCAACTGCCATTCGTCAAATCGCATAAAACGATTCGTGCCCAACTGCCATTCGTCAAATCGCATAAAACGATTCGAGCGTTAGCCAAGAGGGACATCAGGGCGCTTTGCTGACTTGAAGCTGGTTGAACAGTACAGCGTGTATAACGCAGACACGCTCTAAAGCGCGCATTTCTATTTTTTTTCTTTGTGACACTTTCACTTCAGGAGAGCCAGATTTATCTTTCATTGCTCGTCTTTCACACGTCATCGTCCGCGCACCTTCTTCGGTATGTATCTGGTCGGCTGTCACAACCAGAAAAGAAAGATTAAGGAAGGAGAACTCCGTGTGGCGGAGGAAACGAAAACGAAACTAAGAGAACCCAAGCGCGAACTTGACGCGCGTGTCGTCCGAGGGCGGCGCTCTTCTCGACACCGCGCGAACGTGCCCGGCATCGAGCAAGCGCGGGCCCGGCCCTGTGCCGGTCGGGTGGACAGCGACGGCGCAACAGAGCCCCTGCTGTCAACGACACTCGCTCAAGATCTGAATCCCTTTACTTGTTCTGATTCTTTCACTTACGCGGGCGAAAATACGCGGACATATAAAGCGCTACAGAGTGGCACTTTATTGAAATGTGCGGCGTGTTGCTCTGTCCCTCGTATCTCGGCTAAACGTGCGAAATAAACAGTTATCCCCGGCGCTGGGAGTAGAACCCGTGCTTGTTGATAATATGCGATCTCGTGTCTTCCCAGTGAACCGAACTGCTAGGACGTTGGCGTTCTGAGTGCTCATGCTCAACTTCGTCGCGCTATCAGCTTTTTTACGTAACATCGTTCGATGGCGAAGAGCCGAGAGCAGAGAGTTTATAACTTGTTTACATACTTTACTGATGGCGGAGAGAAGCGAAAAGGGCGATCTTTATTGGATACTGAAGAGGCAAGCAGTGCTTTAGGTAGAGTTCGTGACTCCAGGTGGTGATGACAGGAACAAAACTAATGGAAAGAAGAGAAGATATTAACCATGGACGAATGCAAAGAAAGATGGGGAAAGGTAGGAGTGTTAAACAAAGAGTGCTGTGCGAAACCAGTGAGTCCGCACAGAGAAGATCAGTAGGCAATTAAACAAAGTGCCCTCTATTTCTATTATTGTATTTTTCTTTAAATTGTATTATTACTTTCACTGCTATGTAATTTTACCTATGACCTGGTTTCTGTTGGATATGACCTTTGTTTTTTCATGTTCTACAGTCGATCGAAAACTAACGATACGCTTTCGATGGAGATTCCGCATCAGCGCTTTTCGCGCGGATGAGCGCTTGTCATTAACAACTGCTGCACCGTTCGGGATGAAACGTGCTTCAGTTCAGTTAAAAATCGAAACTTTTCAAAGTTGAGCGTAATAGCAAGATTAAAACTCATTTTCATGACTACTGGGCTGATTTTTTTTTAGGAGACTCAATAGTAAATAACTGCAGACGTCCTATTAGTGAGTGACACTAACTACAAAAACAAAAATATTGAATCAATAATTTTATTTTGCGTGACTATAAAAAAAAAATATCGGTTGTTGCACTCTGATTGCTGTTGTGAATCAGCACGTTACTTTTTATCGTGGCTCTCTTTGCTTGCAAAAGTGCCGGAAAGTAAAGTCCTGAAAAATATCACTTTTACCCAAGCCGCTAAAGATCGTCTGTTTTAACAGGCTCATTGTTTAACCCACTTAGAAATATGGCAGCTTTTGTAACTTACTCGCTTGTGCTATATCATTAATTAGCAATATTAGGAAAAAGAATTAGGTTCACTTTCTGAGAACTGCATGCAAGCTTTGTAATCACGGCAGGGGCATTACGGTCGGAACGCCGTAATCGCTTGAAGTTTAGACGCACCACGAATAGTTTAGAAAACAACAAAGAACCTTTTTTTATCTGAGGAAATGCAAGCCACTACCGACTTCATTAAATGCTCTAACATCACGTACATGGTGCTCCATTCTTAAGGTGAACACGCGAGTGTGTCGCTGCGCTCCTCAGAACGACAGTGCGTCTGTTCAAGCCGCGCATCAATACGAAATGGCAGACGATGCCAAGAACCACCTGTAGCTCATTCTTCGCCTGCACCACTTTGCTTTTATGCGCGGATGTGTGCAACTCTGGGGCACTTGGAAGAGCGCGGCCCAAAACTCGAGTGTTCGCCATAGAGTGGACCACCCTGTACGTTTTATAACCTTGATGCCTTCTTCCTTCTTCAATGCAAACGCTTATATACAATTTTTGACAGAGCTGCCGTTTATTTTGTTTGTTTTCAAGAGTTTCTGCTCAGCGTCGCTAGAATGTTGGACGTTAGACGTGCACGCCGCTGAAGCATGCTGAATAATGCGCGTCCATGTTGCGTCGATTATGCGAAAGCATTAACGAATGTGATAGGCACGAGATCAATGAGAAGAGGCTGCACTAGCACGCAGCCACGTAGCGGGTAAGCACTTAAGCAAATAATGACGCTCATAGTATTAGTATAGGGCATTGAGGAAACCGGAGCGGCCTGAATGGAAATGGTCGCGGCGCCTTGTGCCCAAAAATGTGATGCGCAGCCTATGGGTTTCGTTAGACGTTGAGCGCTAGTGCTCCCAGCCCCCAGTTTTGTACCTTCAGAGATGAGAACAGTGCTTGCGTGGAGAATGCATGGGATAAGAGAGGCGCCTTTGACGTGACCCAGATTGTGCAGAAGCTCATTTGGCGGAACAGCGCGTGAAGGCAAAGCTGTGTTCGCCAGGACGTGCTTAACGCCGCTCAGTCTGAAGTGAGATGGAAGGCACCTGCACCTGTATGAGGCTGTGGAACCGTTTGCACGGTTACGTTTTCAATTAAGTTGCTCGAAATTATTGCTGTCTCGCGAGAGCTACATTGCAGAAGCCGATATGGCAGGGCTTGAACATTTTGAACCTGCCTGGAGTTCCTCCTTATCAGGTCCATGGGGATTACCTTGGCACAAAACACACGTGCCAGACTTGTTGTCGGGCCCAACAGTCACCGCATTTCCTTATCCCACACCTTCTTCCTGCCCATGGTCCTTTCTGAGGGGAGAATTGGGCCACTCCGTTTTCTGGCTTCGCCAAGCATGACACATAGCCCGCGTGAGGAACCCTAAAGCTACTACCGCACCCTCTCAGGCGTGAACAGTAAGAACAGTTTGAACAGTGTACAGTACGCTTTGACGAGCGATGCGGTTGGACGGCAAACCGGCTTCGAGGCTTAACTGTTCTCTGGACACTCGCGAAAGTTGTGAAAAACGCAATAACGCGATTGAACAGCGAAACGAGACATGATGTATGTTAGCAGCGAAAGAACGAGCCCGGACAAAATCTGGTAATTCTACTTAAGCCACACGTTGTGTTCGAAGTTCTCGGAACACTTGCGAACAAAAAAGGGGGGCGTCCTCGATGGTGCGCTCCGCACAAAAGAACGCGGCGGGGAGTCGTTCAGCACGAATGATGAATGCCCTGCGTCGTGCACACGCTCTGTGAAGAGCGAATGGCCAATAGTCGAATCCCGAGACTTTCGACGCTGGCGCGGCAGATTTTTTTTTTTTTGCTAGCGGATATTCAGACGCGCGAGTTTTGCTTTTTTTTCCGACGTTTCGAGTGGCCCCCCTCGAAAGAATGTCTCTCTCGTGATGCTTTCTGTGCTTCAATCCTCGTCCGCTGTGGTCAGTTGGGAAAGTATTCAGCGAGCAAGAGCTAGGTTACTAACTTTCATTTTATTTTTCTAGGAGTTTGGAGAAAAAGATGTAGTTTTAGTCAACCGACGTAGTTCGCAATGTGCCCATCAAGACGGAACTACGTGGGCATGGAATCGAAAGGCTCGTTGAGGTAGTGGTCTTTTGCGTACTCGCAATATTGCAAAACTTGATAATATTGATGTGCCTATATTGGTTTTGTTGATGGCGGGTTTGCGATTGATCCATTGGGTGAACGATTTAGACAAAATTCAGCAATATTGCTAAGGTTTTTTTGCTGTCTTCATAACCATGAATACTGCGATGTGAGATTAGAACTATTCAGGAGCCAGGAGAGATTTGCTGTCCACGAACGCCACGATTCCCTTCGATATGACGAAGAGGACATAACATGCGACCGTTTAGACTTTCGGGCAGGAATTACACAACTAAAAAAATTACTTCGCTTTAGTAGAAGAAAGCAGAGGGTGTTTACGGGGCGAGACTTGCTGAAATATTTAAAGCGACGGTTTCTGACAAACCCAAAAATTGCAATACTTGCATTTGTCAACATATAGTTGCTAAGCCACTGCACCATGTGACATGCGTGGAAGCTGTTACTGTCTTTGGATACTCTTGAACAGCATTGTACGTTGCTTTCGTCTTTAAAGTAAAAGAAAAAAGAAAAGATGTCTGAGATGCCTATAAGGTGATTTTTCTTCTTTTGGTCAACCAAAATACATCGACATCGGTGGGCCATGCTTAAGCTCTCTAGTTTAGACGAAAATGTTTGTCTTCTTTAGAGCGACCATTTTTTTGCCCTAATCAACGTCAAGGTTATTGTTAATACGGCATTCTAGGATGCATTTGCTTGTTTGTGAGCGAGGCTACGTTCACGTCGCTGAAGGAACTTTTCGCAACATGAATGGTTTAAAGCCAAGCCCCCGTTCGTAACTCAACACAGAATAGAAGCGGTTGGGGCTGACTTGCTTTCGACGAAAAATTGTTGTTCGTTGCCCCTCCTCTCCTACATGCTCGCACGAACGAACGAACGAACGAACGAACGAACGAACGAACGAACGAACGAACGAACGAACGAACGAACGAACGAACGAACGAACGAACGAACGAACGAACGAACGATCGAACGATCGAACGAACGAACGAACGAACGAACGAACGAACGAACGAACGAACGAACGATCGAACGAACGAACGAACGAACGAACGAACGAACGAACGAACGAACGAACGAACGAACGAACGAACGAACGAACGAACGAACGAACGAACGAACGAACGAACGAAGGAAGGAAGGAAGGAAGGAAGGAAGGAAGGAAGGAACGAAGGAATGAAGGAAGGAACGAAGGAAGGAACGAACGAAGGAAGGAACGAACGAAGGAAGGAACGAACGAAGGAACGAACGAACGAAGGAAGGAACGAAGGAAGGAAGGAAGGAAGGAACGAAGGAAGGAAGGAACGAACGAACGAACGAACGAAGGAAGGAAGGAAGGAACGAAGAAAGGAACGAAGGAAGGAACGAAGGAAGGAACGAAGGAACGAACGAAGGAAGGAACGAAGGAAGGAAGGAACGAAGGAAGGAAGGAACGAACGAAGGAAGGAAGGAACGAACGAACGAAGGAAGGAAGGGAGGAACGAAGGAAGGAAGGAAGGAAGGAAGGAAGGAAGGAAGGAAGGAAGGAAGGAAGGAAGAAAGGAAGAAAGGAAGAAAGGAAGGAAGGAAGGAAGGAAGGAAGGAAGGAAGGAACGAACGAACGAACGAACGAACGAACGAACGAACGGACGGACGGACGGACGGACGGACGGACGGACGGACGGACGGACGGACGGACGGACGGACGGACGGAGGAACGAACGAACACATGCACGCATTCATGCACTGGTTAAAAAGAATCTCAAGTCCAAGTTCTTCAGAACAGTGTGCGTGGGACGGTCGTGATTCGTAAGTTTGAATTCATATTAAGAAACGCAAAATATATGAAGTTGCGCACGGGTTTAACGCTAAACCGATTTATCAGCCTGAATAAATAAAATTATCATTACTTCCTGTAATGCGCTGCGCAGAAAGGGCCGAAAAATATTTACAACTATACTTACGTTTTTGTTATTTCGGTCCGCTCGCAGATTTCTGAAAATTCATGGTCAGTTCGAGCGCTATCTGAACAGATCCAGTGTTCGCCATTGAAAAGCACGGAAAAGGAAAAGAAAAATTGCACCAAGCGCGCATCCGAGTTCTTCCCGCGCCATTACGGATGCCTATGACGCAGAACAAAGCCCGGCAGGAGCAAGCGAGACGGGCGCGAAAACGGCCCGTCCGTTACAAATGAAGCGCAAGCGAAACCCTCAACTGTCTCAGTGACAACGCAGCGCACACGGCCATAAAGGACCCGGTCGCGAATCGAAGCGCCCCGCCGCTTTCGTTCCCGCATCCCGGCTCGCAGCGACGAAAAACGCCCGGCACTGCATCGCTTCACCTAGCGCCGCAACGCCTTAGCCCGGAGGCACTCGGTGAATAAAAGAGCTCAAAGCTCGGAAACAGTGGATGCGAGCGACGCTGCAAATAGTAAAAGAGCCGGCCCTTTAACTGTTTCGCGAAGCTGGCTATATGTGGGAGATTTATGTGGCGCGTCCGTGGAATCTCCGTGGCCCGTTTTTGCGGATGCCTGACGGACATTAACGATCCATAAATCCGCTGCGGAAATAAAGAAAGCGGTAAAATTGAGCACGCATCGTGAGCTGTAAAGCCGCGCCAGTTCCTTGGGGCCAGCGTGGAAACTGCGACGTGACTGAATGATACCGCAGATGCGGTGCACCGTGCATCCTCGAAATGGCAGTCACCATTACGCCGTCAGCCATCAGGAAGCCAGGCCTCTACTACGGCGCTTGCGTGCGCGCCAATGTTAAACAAAGCTCGTTGCTTGCTGATTCTCGCCGCTTTCAATCATTCGGCCCGTACAAGCGTAATGGACGTTACGCAACCATTGGCGTCCGCTCTCTTGCTCTATTCGATAACGACTCGACCGATCCGGTGTCTGCAGTGTCGATGGGCAAAAAGCGTAACGGAGCTCACGTTTGATTGTGGACGAACGAAGGCGCCTTCTGACGTAACTTGAACATCAGGTTGCGTATGCCCGCGGAGGATGAGCCGTATATACTACTCCTGGCATTTTATGCGGGTGGCGTCAGCAAACGGGGCGCGACTGATCGCTGGATCCATCGCTTATGGTACCGGTAGATCTCGTTGCGTTCGAAAGACCCTTGTGTAACTTCCCCACGCCGGCGGGCAACGGTGCAGTACTGCTCGTACAGAACACGCTGTATTACTTGCGCTATGGCCTGTGTACCGGCTATGTACGTTAAGCGATTCTGTAGCTCTCCCGCAATTTGTGCAGTCACACGTGGATATCCGCGTTTGTTTTACGAGTCACGTCTTTCAATGCTGTTCGCTATGAGGCCTGTACTCACAGAACCTTCCTGCGTGCGCTTTCTGATTGTAAATTTAACGGCTGCACCCAACCCAAATAACGGATGGTCGGAGTATGGCATAAATCGTCGTACTAACAAGGATCCTGTTGCGAACGTGTGCAAAAAGATGCGGCGGTAGAGTAGCCTCTACGCCACCGCACGCTTAATCGACTTCTCTTTTCCGCCAATGGCTAAGTATTCTGTAGCTTTTTGAATACGATACAGAGAAGTGTTATAAAACAAAGTATTCTATAACCGATGATGTTTTTTAATTAGAAGAGTGCGAATATCAGTTTCCCTTCATTATGATACCAATACCACTATTTAGCTTCGAATCTGAAGTCAGATATGGCAAACCACATGCATGCATTCATTTATTATTTCATTTTTTTTGTTTTCGCATATTATAATATTTAAATTTTCTTACTGATGGCTCAGTAGGCCTTCACGCTAAAGACATCATTCGATCAATAAACTCACTGGCTGAAACAGAGTTTGAACAAAGTTCTGTGTAAAGAGTTTATCGCCTAGAATCACGATAGGGCACGTGAATCTCACATATATTCCGTTATTATGCAATGTTCACATATTGCTAGTGAAGACATCCCGTCATGTTGCCTCATTTCTTCTCTCCATTTTCATCTGCTTCCATGTATCAAAATCCGTAAGCGACACAAGCTCCCGAGCGTGTGTGGAGTTCAGAGACAAGTGCTAGACACCGCATCTGCCATAAGCACCATGAAAATCCGGTATCAGACAACACTTGAAGGTTGCACATCATGCGCCGCCATGACAGCCGTTTTATATACATTTCGCGTTCTGTTTTCTCACAGAAGCCCCACGAGGCGCAGTGCGTATTGTGCACTGCGTACACTGTTCTCCGTGACTGGTGTAAGTGAAGAACTGAGAAAATGGACGCACAGCAAGTGTCTACACACGACAAAGAAGGTTAATCGCTACCGCATTTCCATCAAGAGGCTACACGCAGCCTCTGTGTTTTGTCGCTGTCGCAGAAGCTTGAGAAGCCTTGTCTCCAAGCAAAGCTACTAGTGATTTAGAATGTACTCCTGCATGATCTTTGCTTGAAACATTACTTTGTTTCAGTTGTTAGATGTGGGCACTTGGTTCGACTGGGTCGTTGCGGCGAGTTCGAGGTCCTCGGGCCCTAGCTCAGAAGGCTGCTGATATGATGTGACGAGGAGGGACGGACATGGAGAAGAAGAGTTTACACGGGGTTTATTTTACATATTTACAGGAGTACGTGAAATACAAATAGAAACCGGAAGGTTTTGTCACATATGTGGTCCTGCTGCTTAAATAGGGTTGGTCATCCCCAGATCCGTAGCCGAGGAATCTTTCTACATCGTAAATGTGACATAAAATGGTCCCCCTTCATGACTTGGGAGCCGCCTCTAGCAGGAAGTGGCACCGTTGCCTTCTCGTAGTGGTTCCGGTGGCGAGGGCCTGCACTTGCGATGGCGATGTCGATCCTGTCGCCGTCTCCCAGCTTTGTCGGTGGCGGCGAAGAGACGTGCAGCACCATAGATAACCGGCCCTAGATGCACCGGTCGTTGGGCCCGTATGGGGGCGTCTGCATCGTGCAGGCGTTGGTGAGTGGCGACACCACGGGTACCCGAACATCCACAGGGACATCCCCGCAAGGGGATGATGGTGAACAGTGCCTCACCACGGACCCGAGCACCCGCGCCTAGCCGTGCGTGACATCGCCGTGTCCGAGGAAAAGGGGCTCCTGGTGGTTGAGACGATGCCGAGCGTTTGTACCTTTAAGGCCCATCGGCGGAGGCGACACATCAATTTGGCCACAGCTTCCTGTACACGGCACCTCCGGCCTGACCCGACCGGGGGAAATCGGCAGCCGCCTTTTCCTAGCCTCCGCTCCATCTTTCACTTTCCTATCTTCTCTCTTATAACTCTCCTATCTCCTACTCACTTCTTAGTTTTTTCTTTTTCCTGGCGGCTAGGATTAACCTTGTGTGGCGAACTACCCTGGGTTTCGTCATATTTGGTTGTAGTTGAGGTGTACAGCTGCTGTGTGGCAGGACTTACCAGCAAGTTCCTGTCCCGTCCCCTTGTTGGACTCCGTGGTGGTTGGCTGGCACCACGGCCGAACAACACACCTATTCTATGGCTATTTCCCATTCACAAAACGATCGCCCTCACAAACGAGGGCGGACCGATAGAACAGCACAGTTTTTGAAAAATCAAAAAAAATTTTCCGAGGTATCATGTTCTCCATAGCGAAGAAACAGAAAAAACCGTGAGAACCATATTGCCAGGTCTAAACCATATTGAAGGTCTAAAAAAGCAAAATGTATAAATGTACATCGTATTAAAATAAGGAAGGAAGACAAAGAGATACCCGCACGTCCTGACGTTCAACTCCAGCACACTTCCCGAGTCCATAGAAGCAGGCTATCTCAAAATAAACGTGACATTACATACCAAATCCGCGAAGATGCTTCAAATGCCAACGGTACGGTCATGGGTGCAAAGCTGCCGTGGCCATGAAAGTTGAGCTAAATGTGCCTCAAAAGAACGTGCTTCCGAAAACTGTGAAGGAGCAGCATTTCACTGCTCAAACTGCGAAGTTAATCATCCCGCCTTTTCAAGGTCATGTCCATCTTGGAAGAACGAAAAAGAGATCATCACAATGAAGGCAAAACAAAATATAACATTTAAGGTAGCGCGACGACTCTTCCACGCAAAGAACAGCGTCAACTTTTCTACAAAAACAAACTTTGCTGACGTGGTGCGCAGGGACGGTGCACCACATGACACCCCGGCATCTGCCCAGGCTACTCCCACCGAGCCTATGGCAGGGCTATCCACGTCCAAGGAAGGGACAGCGAATGCTGTTCTGCCATCTCCAAAGCAGGGAGCACCGGCCCACGGGTCGGCACCCCGCAAGACTTCCCCCCGCCAGGGGAGGCCTGAAACTAATACATCTGCGGCTTTCCGGTGCTCCCGCACCTCTGGGAAGGTGATGGATATAACTCCCATTCCGCCTGCTTTACAGAGGCGGAACAGCTCTCTCGAGCGAAAAAAGGACAGAGTCCTGATAATGGGCTCAGAAAAGTAAATTCCTTCTGTTCCATTCCCACCTTAAAACACAAACATGATTTTTGTGGTTCAGTGAAACTGTAGAGGACTGATGAGGAATTACAGAGACATAAAACATATTTTAGGATCAATGTTGCCCATTGCTTTGCGCTTTCAGGAGACCAATCTTGGTCTGCAACATGTAAATATCTTAAAACATTATAAAACTTTTCGACGCGATCGCGAGCAGGCAAATAGACTCTTGGGAGGCGTCGCAATTGTCATTCAAAGCGGCGTTCCTGCTCAAAAAATCCAACTTAACACAAAACTTGAGGCAGTAGCAGTTAGCGTCGTTACCTACAAAACAATAACTGTAGGTTCTGTATATCTTCCCCCACACAGCACATTAGTAATCCAAGATTTAGAAGGCCTGATCAATGAACTGCCAGAGCCATGTCCGGTTACTGGCGATCTTAACGCTCACTCGCCATTTTGGGGAAGCGAACGATGCGACTCGAGGGGACAAATAATCGAAGATTTTATTCTCTCGAATAATGTCTGTCCTTTAAATACGAGAAAAGCCACATATTGTTGCCCAAGCTCGGAAAAATGAGCTTCCTCAATTTAATTCTCGCATCACCATCTCTTTTTATTGATTTTAAATGGGACGTTTTAAATGACCCTCTAGGAAGTGACCACCTACCTACTGTCATCAGCCTCTCATCGTCTGCTTCAGTCATCCCCACAAAATCACGGCGCTGGAAAGTTTACCTCGCTGACTGGTAACTTTTTTACAGCAAGTGCCGCTCTAGAAAAAGATTTTTGTCAAGACCTCAGCATAGATGAAATTACTGAAAAGTTTACTACATGCATAATATCGGTCGCTTCATTAGCCATACCACAATCAACAGGACTCGTACAGAAGAAACAAAGTATGGTGGACACAAGGATACACATTGGCAAAAAAACAACAAAATAAAGCTTGGGGTTTCTGCGTCGATATCCCACAGCGGAGAACTTGCTTGCCTTTAAGAGGGCCAAGGCCAGAGCGCGATTCGTTCGAAGCAATGCCGAGAAATCCTCGTGGCAGAAATGTGTGTCCTCAATAATCAGCTCAATAACCTAAAAAAAGACGTGGTAAAAGTTTCGTAGATTCAGCAGTGGCCATACCCCTTTTACACTTTCTCTATTGACAACACCCGGTACACAAACATCATTAGAAGAACAGGCCAACATATTAGGCGAGCATTTTGCTAAAGTTTCATGTTCGTTCAATTACACAAACACGTTCCAGAAGTACAAAGCAATAGCAGAAAAAAAACAATAACTTGTATCTGGAGCAAGCATGTATGAGAGCTATAACCAGCCTATCACAATGCAAGAATTAAACAGAGTATTATCTTTCGGTAAAAGACAGAACCAGGCCCAGAAAATGTGCATTACACATTGCTTCCCATCTTTCTGATGCTGCCGACGAGGCACTGTTGAAATTCTTCAATACAATATGGATAACTGGCAGTATACCTGAGAAATGGAAGAAAGCAGTCATTGTATCTTTTTTGAAACACAGAAAACAATCAAAAGTCCTAGCAGTTACAGACCTGTAGCCCTCACCAGCTGCATTTCTAAATCTTTCGAAAGTATAGTAAACATTAGAATAACTTTTGGACTTGGATCCCGACAACATTTAGATATACTTAAATGTGGATTTAAATAGGCATGCTCGACCACTGATCATCTTGTCCGCCTGGAAAACACAATCCGGGAGGCGTTCATCCACAAGCAGCACTGTATCAGGGTGTTCTTCGACCTGGAGAAGGCCAACGATACCACGTTGAAGTTCGGCATCCTCCATGACCTAGCAGAGCTAGGTATCCGCGGCAGGATGCTGAACTGCTTGAACGACTTCCTTGCAAACGGCACGTTCCGAGTCCACCTGGGAGCAACTCTCTCCATGACTTTAACCCAAGAGAACGGCGTTCCCCAGGGATGCGTTCTAAGCACAACCCTTTTCATAGTAAAAATGAACTCCTTAGCTGAAGTAATACTCAACTCCATAATGTACCCGGTTTATGTAGACGACCTACAGATAGCTTACACTTCCTGCAGCATATCGACCTGTGAGAAACAAATACAAATCACGCTAAATAAACTGGCTGCTTGGGCAGACAGAAATGGATACAACGTTTCACCTAAAAAAACAGTCGCTGTTTTGTTTTCATTTAAACGGGACCTGCAGGTCGATCCTAATTTATACTTGAACCAAGCAGCAATACCAGTTATACAAGAACATAAATTTTAGGCGTCACTTTCGACAAGAAACTCACATTTCCACCACATATCAACAACCTAAAAATAAAGCTTCTCAAGCCCTCAATCTTCTAAAAGCACTCTCACGAAAACGGTGGGGTTCAGACAGAGCATGCCTTTTACAAATCCATCACTCTCTGGTACGCTCTAAGCTGGACTATGGGTGCGTATACTATGGATCAGCAAGACCATCCTACCTTAAACGATTAGACCCTGTTCATAACCTTGGTCTGCGCCTATCATCTGGAGCATAATAACCTTGCCCGGTAACCAGCTTTTACGTTGAAGCTAATGAGCCTACTCTAGAGGATCGAAGAACCGCACATGCATGCACATATGTCTTAAAAATCCATTCTCTTCCGAAACATCCCTGCCATCCCATTGTCACCAAGTGCCCATCCAAAAGACTATTCAACAACAAACCAAATTTTATCAGGCCTTTATTACTGTGCGTTGAAGATAAATGCGAAGAGCTAGCTATACTAAACACTCTACATAATATCGCATCAAGACAAGACCGTCTGCCTCCTTGGTACAGCCTCCCCGCTGGATGTGACTTCGCATTGACGCATTTACACAAAAAAACAAACTCCACACGAGCACATGCTACAAGAATACTTCCCAGTGAAAGAAAATTATCACACCTATACTGAATTTAATACTCATGGCTCAAAAACAGGAAGTCACGTTGGAAGAGCAGTAATTCAAGGAAATATTTAAAAAATATTAAGGCTGGCAAAGTGCGCATCGGCATTTACTGCAGAGTGCTATGCTGTCTTCATAGTTGTAGAACAAATAGTAAGAGAGAACATCAAAAAAAGTATCATTTACACTGACTCCCTCCGCAGGCACAAAGCACTGCACTCTAGAAATGATGCTGAAACCATAATAGGAAACATCATGTATAATATAGCTGAAATCCCAACAACAAAACATAACATTAAATTCTGCTGGATCCCCAGCCACGTCGGAATAGTTGGTAATGAAAAAGCAGATGCATGGGCAGTACAAGCAGGATTTGATCAAATAAAACACTTGAACATACCGCACAGAGATTGCTTGAAATTAATATACAGTAAATTAAGAAACAACTGGCAGGCTACTTGGAAGGAGCACGTAAACAACAAACTACATACTGTACAGTCCATTTCGGGAGAATGGAAACGATCTAAACATCAGGAACGTTTTACAGAAGTTATTTTATGTGGTCTACGCATTGGACACACACACACACACACACACCTTACACACAACTTCCTACTGACAAAATAAAACAAACCTCTCTGCGAAATGTGCGGCAATAAACTCAGAATAAACCACATTTTATTGCCATGCACAAAATTTGAACAACTAAGAAAAAAGTATTTTAGAACATTCTACAATGAACAGATTCCATTACACCCCATGTTGCTTTTATGTGATCAAGCACTTCTTGATTTCTCAAACGTTTTTAAGTTCCTCAAGGAAGCCAGTGTCTTGAACAAACTTTAGGCAAAAAAAAGCTTGACCTTTAACAGGAAACTCTAACCTTGTGTTTGGCGCATCATAGACTTAGTTGCTTTTGCGCCATTAAACTCCATATAACTAACACCGGTCGTTGAGCAGGGTTTATTGGAAGTACTGCGCCCAGTAAGGCCACGAACTTTGAACCCCTGCTCTTCGTTGAAATGGAAGAGGTCTGCTGCCACTGTTAGTGACTTCAGGGAAGAGGGAAGGTTTGTTTCCGGGAACGTCGGACCAGGCTGGAAAGTACTGACACCGAACTTTCACCGCAGCCATTCTGTCCGAGGGAGAAGGCTTCTGCACCTGACGACGCAGTTATCCCTGAGCGGTCAGCGAACCCTTTCTGCCATGAACAAAGGAGGACTCTTCCGTTGATGACGCAGCCGCCGTGGCGACGCTCAGGATGATGCCTCCACGCTGGCGCCTCTTTGAAGCGCATCTGCTGATTACTCACAGAAAATTCCTCCCATGTTAAAGGCCTCCGTTCTTAACAGCTCCTCGGCGGCCAGAAGGATCTCGTCTGGCCAGTCATCGCAATCACTTGCCGAGGAGAGATGGGCTTGGGTTTGTGCCGAGGGCCTTGCTCATCTCTACGAGCACAAATAAAAAGTCCCAGGCCTGTCACATTGGAGGCATTCGTTGAAATCAACCGCACCAATTAGTGGCACTCCCCGGGCAGTGCAAAAAAGCAGCTTCAGAGTCGCCAGACTGCAGTGCAGTACAAATGCGTTGTAAGCATAAAATAACTAAAACTTTGAAACTGACAGTTAAGAGTCATGACTGTAACGCTGCCAATATAGAACCTGAAAAGACCACCGAAGTCAAGCCGCCACGTAGCACAATTAAGTGGCTGTCTCTCAAAGCATTCTATCAAGCTAAAATTTCGTAAAAAGCCCAAAGTTCGGATCCCCTCAATAGCCTCTGCAAGCTAAAACAATCTCTCAGTTCAAAATCTTGCTCAGGTTGAGCTTACAGGCACTTTCCCAGGAAACATCACTGGGAAGTTGAGCCTGCACCGAAACGAGCGGATTTAATTCAGCGTCCTGAAATTCAAGCCCCACGCCCGTACAATATTCTGTGCAGGCTTCATCTCGGCTTCATGAACGCCATCTGCTAACAGCCGATGTAACAAGCACTCATCATGTTCACAACTTAAATACTGCTGACAGTTCAGTGTTCTTGCAAGACACACCACTACACTTCTGAGAGGGACATACGCTCTTGGCAAGATGAGCTAACTTTAATTTTCACTACGTGTCTGTTTCTGTTCTCAAGCCAAAATGACAGGCAACTAAAAAGAAAGCTTTTGATTCCATTGATACAGTCGCCAGCACCTGTTCCTGTTCGCATGCTCTTCTCTCCGTCGGCTGTCATAAAGAAAATTACAGAATGAAACTGAGCGGATTTTCTATTTCGTTCGCTCGAAGACATCCTTGTAACAGTGCTCCCCAAAAATATTTTGCTGCAAAGTCTGAGACTAACGTCTGAATGCGGTGGTAAACCACCCCAACGAACAGAGCAAATGGTGCTGGTGCACGTGTCTATCCTTCTTGGAGTAGTCTGGGGCGCCGCCGCAGCCTAGTGTAGATTTCGTGAAAATCGCGGATTAAATTTGAGGTCTTACGAGCATCACACAGCAGTTTTTTTGTGGTTTTTGATTCGTTTCCTTGTTTGTAACGACCCTGGGTCCGCAAGGAATTCGGCTGACAGTGCAGGCGGCGAGACAATGAACTGTAGACAGTATTAGAATTTTCACCCGCCAGGATAAGGCCACGTGGAATCCGCGTCACTTTCGGTATTTCGAGAGTAGATCAAATTTCTTCACTGTCTCCCTCGTATAAAAGCCTTGGACAGCCTGTTGTGATAGCCGATAATCATATGGAAGTTTCCAGCGGGCACTAGTGAAGCTGCAGCCTGGACTGTGCAAGAGCTAGTGAGCTTGGAAATGTCTCTTTCATATTTTTTTTATCAAATTCTTTTAGCTCTCAGGCCAACATCGTGCGGAAACTGAAGCGAACCTGATGCCGAACATGAAGACGAACTTTTCTGTCAGAATGGTAACCAACATGAAAGAAAATAGTTCAGTCCTGAGAGGGATTCGAACCTGCGAAGGTGCCTTCCTTACGTAATGAGATAACTATAGGATTTATTGTAAACAATGATATCTCGTAATCGCGTTAAACAGCATAAAAACCAGAAATCCAAGAAATAAAAAAGAAACAATGAGCAGCAACAATAACGAATATCAAATACATTAGATCATGATAAAAACACATATAAATGACTGCCAGGTGAACAATCAGAGAATTTATGCAAGCAATGTCTATTACCTTCCGAAGATTCCACTGTCCTTAAGGAAAACTCTCAGCGCTATGATCGCCCGTTTCTTAGCGCATGTGCCGGCCATTGACCTGATCTAACTGTCAGCCTCTCTAGCTGCGTGCCGTCACTCGTAGCCGTCGTCATGTTTCATCGTTTATTTTAGCGTTTCCAGAGGCTTGGAGCCAGTGGTACTGCTTCCGTGGCAGTGTAACATGAGTCGTACTGTCGCCGTATATCTGCGACTATGCCGCCAATATGTAGTCGCGCACAAGGGTGAGGAAGTAGTCGAAGTGTCAAACACTCCACTAAGGCCGATAAACAGCGGGCGAGCAGTATGGAGCGTCAAATAGAGAAAGTAGTGAGGTACACGGAGGGCGCTGCCCATTGTTGAAACGCAGAGGCGGCTAAACGCGGCGGCAGATCAGGAGCCAAAACTGGCCAGGGAAGCCAAGCACCCGCAGAGCGCAGCAAAGAAAAGCGGATGAGGCAGCGAACGCAGCCTAGGCAGACCATGTGCGGTGCCTGGCTCGAAGAGCAGGAGCGGGCAAAGCAAGAGGCACGTCAAACACTCAGAGGCCCTGACTTAGAGTTTTGCGCATACCATCAATAGTACAACGAGCAGGTTGTTGTGAGATCTCCCCAAAGATGAAAACGAGAAAAGGTGAACTGTGTTTTGGTCAACGTCGCCATTTTCGTACACTGAATCTGTTTTTGTCGTTTTGTTCGGTGTCAGAAGAGGAACGTCCCGATCCTAGACCTGAGCTCAGACGCAGGGAAGCTACTCTTCGTAGATGATGGAGAGGCCGCTTTGCAAGGAGGTGATAACCGAAAAGCACCGCTAGTAACCGCCAATAGCCCAGAAAGGACGGATTGCCAATGGGTTCCAGCAACATCGTTCCGAGGTACTGGCTGATCCCCGAGCGATTCTAGAGAAAGCGGCATGTGCTTGAGAAGCCGCGTAAGGTGCGCAATTAAGGCCTTTCATGCAGTAAATTTCATGCTTACACGTACTCTGGACGACGAGATAAGCTACATATTTTTCCCGTTCTTCTTCTGTATTTTTATTTGCGATAATTTTTTATTTAAAATATGCGAGAGGATACAGCCTCTAATTACATTTCAATTGTTCTGCTGCGTTTGGCACAGTATTTGTAACTGCGGTAGCAGTATGAGTGTCACTTGGCGAAAGTGGTGGAGCTATCTGTGTGAAGGCAAGAATGTTTTTGCGTGAAGCCTGAGAGAGTGAAACCCCCACCCTGTAGAACTTCCACCCGTCTCCCATCCGAACTATACCCTCCAGAAACGTGAACCGCTCTTTAACCCGCATCAACCTCCACCCATCAGCCACCCACCCTCACCCTTTCGAAAAATTTTCTAGTGTGTGTGAAGCCTCGGATTAGAGTAAAATCTTTCATTAGATTCGAAGGATTAAATTAATCATCGTACATAAATCCGATGCTATCGTAACTTTTTAGCATTATGTTTCATTATATTTTTTTCAATTTTTTGAACTAAGTTCAAGTCTTAAAGGAATCCGGAGAGCACTGCATTAACTACCGAAGAGAACGTATCAACAAGCAACATTTCAAGGAAAGCTTAGCGCAAACAAAACGCTTCAAAGGGAGAAAAAGTACAAATGAGCGAAAGTTCTTCTCCGCTCTGTCCCGTTTTGTGTGAGCAAAGTTTTCATTCAAATGCTTCACCAAATGGCCCATAAATCTGCGTTACTCAAGAAGAAACAGCCTGAAGGTCAATTTTTGGCTTTTACTAAACGGGTGAATTTTTACACAGTATTTCGCGATTACGGCAATATAATCAAATAGTGAATGCAGGTATTTTTTCAGGGACTGCGAAATTCGCCCCGCCTGCTACCGAAGGGACGCATGTGCACTAATGAAAGCAACTAAACTTTTTGCTTATTGCGCCAGAAAGCTGTTTAGGGAAGGAATTATTGCTTCCATAGTCGAGCTGTGCTGAATTCTACCCGCAATTAGGCTGACGCCACCTTGTGACACCCATTTATCCCATCTTTTAAAAATAACTTTGGAAAGTATTGGAAAGTAGGCACCCCCATGCAAGAGTTCTTTAAGTATTTTATTCGAAGCAAGCAAAACAACAAAACCCTTGAGCACTTCTTAGCCATTAGCGAAGGGGATAATCTCGCAGAGCCATTGATTACATTTTATTTTCGAAAACGACTACAACAAGATGAGGTAAAATACATATCTCGCGAGACAAAAAAAAAGCATTTTACCCTAAGGAATCCGCTTTAGATTCGCGCGGGGATATCAAGCAACCGCTCGGAGAGAATATTGTTCCACACATGAGGTGCCACAAGATCCTGACGCTCGCATTCTGATGGACCGTGCGGTAGGCAGCGCGGGGCCGCCAAGGCTGCTTGCTCATCCATCACCTTCGCCTCTCGCTGCATTTTCCGCGTCTTGCCTTTCACCCAGACACTTCGGCCGGTGAGTTGATCTGCAGACGCGGGCATCTTTCGCGCGCACGGGCAGCACTAAGGCTTGGTTGGACGCCTGGCTTATCGGATTCTTCAACTCTACGATGGCTGAGTTTCCTCCCCTCTCAGCCCTCTTTTCAGGGAAAAGGAAAGTTTTGCTGCTGTCAGACGTTCGATCATTTTTTAGCGCTCCTATGTTCTCACACGCTGCGCAATATGGCAGTGGAGCAACGCGTGACACGTCTAATGCAATAGAAAATAATTTTCTGCTTCACTCGCGCACAAGCGAACAAGAAGGAAGGAAGAAAATTCGAGTGCGCTTTCTGAAGCATTTGTCGGTTGCATATCTAGCGCAAAGGATCATGCATAATGTCTAGCGTGCTTGAAATACAGAACATCTCTTTCTACGCTTAGTAGCAATGCACACTTCTTTTGAAGTGCTAAGAAGGCTCCTACTTATTGCGGCAATCTTACTTGCTGTGCACGGTGTTGCAGAGTAAGGCGAAAAATATATTTTAAGACATCTCACAGGAGTTTTCCTCAAAAAGTACTTTTGTTATTTGAGTCAGAAATTGCTATTTACTTTAAACTGGTGTCTTGTTAGAACAACGCGTTTTAGTTTTCATAGGTTTCGAAAAACTCGTTAGGCCTACTCTTTGTCTCCAGATTATGCTATAGTATTAGCTGTAATAACTCAGTGGCTATAAAGTTGCGCGGGTGAGCGTGAGCCACCGTCCTGTGTCAAGTCATGAAGTCAGCGGGTCTTTCAAAGCGTAAATGATCCGCCATAATGGTTCATAGCGCCCCACAAGTACAATGCGAAGCAAATCTCACTACAGCTTACTGGGTTCTTCTTACTACGTTCCAGTGTCTCGTATATATGTACCGCTATTACAATTACAGTCAGGCATTGTCCTTGGCACGATTCATCAACGCGATAAAGTGTCCATTTGGCTGTTTCGAAGAGCAACGCTCGTGTGGCGTAGAAAGGCCTTGCGTGCTCAGGACCTTCATTAAAAACCTGTAATGGACTAATTTGGATTTCGCTCTAACAGGAGCAAAGATGTGGTGGTTGCGTTACGAATGCGTTAGTGCTTTTAAAGAGCATCGTGAGCCGTCGGGCATAGCCCGCGACCAGGCTCGCACTGAACACATAGACATCCAGAAGACATCCACAAAACATCCATAGGACATCCATAGCTAAATCCTCGGGTCTGCGCTTCTCTTCGAGCTGTGTAGGCACCCGTTCCGCTGAAAAATTTTAGACCATGATTAGCGTGAGAATATCTCTGCCAGAAATCAAGTTTAATTCAAACTGATTGTACTCTCTGTCCGAAGTTTCAAAGGATGGATGAACATAGGGCTTCTTTCTGGCCGTTTTATTTTTATAAAACGAACGAGCTGCTGCGTAGATTGTAATTGCGTTAGCTAGCATCTTAAAAAGGATCAGCCGAACAGGCATGAAAACTACATCATCATCCTTGTGTCGCGGCTTTTTCTGTGTGCTTCTCCGTCTTTTTATCGTTTCAGCTAATGCTATCTGAGTTTATCTGCACCCTAATATTATGCCAGTGACTCACTCATAAGTTCATAGCTGTAGGGGCGAGAGTGAGCAAAGCGCTGTTCGGTGATTTACCTCCGTTTCACTTGCTTACGCTGTGATGAGTGCCCACTCAAATCCCGATAATGCCATAAATGCTTCTTTTCGCAGTATACAGCGCGTTTTCAGACGCCGGCGCGAACACTTGTTCCTGAGCGCTCATTGAGTTCCAGTGGCTTGCACACAGGATCGGTATTACCTCGAGAAAGTTGTACCCTCTGCGTTCTACCAAATTATTGCAATGTGCATTAGTAAATGGTCATGGTAGCGAAGTGAACGTTTCAGGGCATTACCAGTGCACTGCTACAGACCCTGCAGGCATCAGTGGATATTAAACTGCAGAAGGACGTTAAAATAAATACGAATAGGAGGTTTTCAGATAATAAACCTGTCCTGTGGCAATAAGAGGTGTGTTATTTGGCTTGTCCGCAGGCTTTGTTGCAATTTCATTCCTTTTCGGATCGGTGGATGGATACTGCTAGTATCGAGAAGGGCGGTTCTGAGCGAACATAACTCCTTTATGAGGAAAGAATCAGTCTTTTTTTCTTTTTGAACCTCCGTTCTTCTCCACTCAGCTGAACCTGTACCAGAACTCGAACGAATGACAGAAGGTTGAACTTCCGAATAACCTGCTGCTTTCCCATCCTAAAAGATAGCTCCCTAAGGCGGCTTTAATGCTTGCTACGTGCCCCTATTGATGGTCGTTCCGCATGCCGTTCTGAAGGGCCAGATTGCTTTTTGTTATTTTTTGTTGTTGATTTCACAATCCTGCTTTATGGTCAGCATTTTCACCTTGGTTCTAATAGCCGGAGTTTTATTTTTATAAAAATCTCTTCGACGGAAGATTCAGGGGCATCCAGTTGATGCAATTCTCATGCGAAATGTGGATATTGGTACGATGAGATGGCGAACCCTTTTATAGCAATAGTCGTCATCAGAGCTTACGGAAAGGGTGCGGGCCGGAATTCATATCATTGTCTGCACCACTGTATCCACTGTAATTTTTGTGCTCTGTAGTACTGAAATGGCACGCAGGATGCAGAACATAATTATTAAATAGCAGGAAAGTGCTCAACACACGGGGGATGAGCCTCTACCTTAACCACAGCGTGCTTTAACCCTGGTTTTATTCCATAGTAAGCTTAGAACAGCGCGTTAATTATTTTTTTTTTCAGTGAAGGGAGGAATTATGATACCGCTCGGGGGATGTATCCACATTACAGTTGCTCTTAAATAGCAAAATTGCGACTTTTGGTGCGAAAAAGCATGCAGTTGTACTAACACCATCAAACCAGAATGCTAGAAACACAATAATCATGATTACACAAGCGAAAAGGTATCTGTGGAGTGGAGTTTTCATATGGCAGTACAATGGCCACCGTGATAATTAGCTCTAACCTTATTATAGGCACCATGCGGTCAGCGCGGTCATGCGATGCGCCCTGATCATATTATTGAGTAAAGCTCATTGGCCGCTTCAAGTTGGGATTTTTCTTCCAACAGTGAGAAAAAAATACTTAGACATAAAAATAATAATTTATAAACGTTCCAAGCATAGAATAAAAACTATAACAGCTAAACAGTACCAACTGTAAATGAACGCTTTTCACTAGCCAAAACTTCTGTGACTTGCTTCTTTTCGCGATCACACCTCGAAAGAATATTTTGACTACCCGCAAAACGCGGGATCACCGTTCGATGGCTACCAGGTGGCGCAATATTGTGCTTTACTCGTTCAAGAATGAGCGCTAAAAAAAAAAGGCATCTAAGTTGCTCTCCTCACATAGCCGTGTTATCAAAACGACGAAGAGCAACTTCCGCTGCCGAAGAGACTATAAAACTAAAAATAAAAAAGCCTGAATAATTCTCAAGTTATAAGTACCGTCACTTTCCAGGCAAGTCCGGGGTTCAAAATTAACTCACAAGAACAAAACCAACCGCAAATACAGAATGCCAGAAGAAAAGTAACCCGAGTACTGGTGCGTCGGTTGTATTAAATGCAAAGAGGAGTGCGGGGAAAACAGCTCTTTTTGTTTGCAGTCATCAAGTCCACATGATTAACTCTGCTTTAGCACCGTACTATGTTTGGGCTTTCTTAAGTTCAGGAACTGTTAGCGACCTCTCAATTAAGCCTGACATGCTTATAGAGCATCAGACGGGGGTTACGCGTCTTGTAATAAATTAAATGCACAATTAGCGCTTAAAGACAGGTGATGGAGAACTTCCGGGCGAAAAGATTTCACAGTGATCAGAGCTACAACAAATTGATTTTTAACCTAAAACTTCGGTGGTTCACTGCTTCTAAATCTTTTTATTTTATTTCAGGACAATGGTTAACACTGTATACAGGCTTCCAAAATAAGTAGTTCATTTCACAAACTTGCGCACACGAAGAACTGATCTCAGCGGTGGCGACAGCAGCCATGTGCTCGATGTCGTCGAATATTAGTGTTACTGCCGCTTTCGACCAGGCTAAATTTAAAAACAGCATCGAACATTAGCGATATGGCCACGGAAGATCGACCATCATCTCGAACAAATTGAAAGCAGTTCCGCGTAGCTTGTCTAGCTACCTCGGGCGAGAAACAAAGCGCGAAAGTGAAGATAAGATCCAAAATAACGCTTTATAGTAATATTTCAGTCTATCTCTACACAGGGAATGACCGCGAGCTTATCGTTAAATACCTTTGTAAGCCAGCATTACGTACTCGATGCTACGATACGGTGTAGACATCTGTACGAAGCTCTCACGGAGTCTCAAATTTCCATTTCGTCTGTTGCAAAAGCGGCCTATCTCGAATTATCATGTATTAACACGATACTAAGCTCCGCGAATAGTGGATGGAGCCCCCAATCGAACCTTCCATACCTGGATCTTAAGGAAGGTTCTCTAGTGGTTGACGCATGAGCCTATAAGCTCCACCACCCATTCAAGGGATACTATCCTTGCGTGTGGAGCACAAGACGCGCAGTGAAGTAGAGAGGCGATGCGGCGAATTCGCGCTTAGAATGACAAAGCTGGCAGTCATCACTGCAGCGATTATTAAGTTATAGCTACAGAACACAGCATGTAGGACATGCTGTGTTCTGTATTAACCAATAGCTGAGAACAAAAAAATCTGTAGTCTTCTTCGTGACTGAAAGCAGCAGTAAACATGAAATGCATTGTGAGGAGACGTAGCGCTTTCTTGGACAGCCCATAGATGGCGGTAGCTACACTAGGGTACTGAGCAGGTCCTTCGGCTGCTTGGCATGCCCCCCGCCTTCGTCTGCTTATATTGTTCGAGCTGACCAGTGCGCATGGTATCAGTTAAGACTTCTCTGCCCTTCTCTGATGGGAAGGCCGGATTGGGCTGGTCGGTTGCTCGTCGTGAGCGGTGAATGATGATGGCACGCTGGCCGGTGATCGAATATACACGGCGGTTAGCAGTACGCAGAGCCTTCAGGTCTTCGCCCGCTCGTCTGGCGACACGTCGCCGGTTGGTGCAGCAATTCCAATTTCTTAAGACAAAACTTATTATTTAAGACGGTACCGAAATACAAGACAGGTGAGAATAAGGCAGATAAAAAAAAGGCTGTTTAAAAGCGGCCGAGACTGAGACTGCGCGCGATCTTCTCAAGTCTTTGTTTGCTGCGGGTTTTAACCCCTTCGATAATTGGGCGGAGCTCTACTAAACCAGCTCTCACCCAGTTCGAACCAATAGCAGTGCAATGGCACCGTACATGCAAGTGGGCGGAGACCAGGGCTCACTAGAGCCCGACCCAGTGGACACCGCACCTCCTGGAACGTGCAGGGCGCGCGGTTTCGCGTACGCAGCTAGCTCCATGTGCATTCCATCGAGGCGCCATAGAGGCGTCCACGCATCGGCTTTGCTGTCTCCCTTTACAGCAAAAATTTCTTCAGCGAGAAAAGGTCGTCGGCTCCCTTCGACTCTTACAAGGCAGTTCGGGGTCCTTCTCTCCTTTTCCCACGGCTTTGGGCAGCGTCCGGAACGCGCGATGCACTGTCACTGTTCTACACCTCCTGTACTGCCGGTCAGCAGGGGATGAGTCGGCGCCAGAGCCGAAAGGATTAGCACGGGTAGCCGGCATCGAGGCACCCTACGCGCGGGCGTCGCGCCTCTCAGCAACCTCCCTCTACTTCCCACGGAGATGACCACTCCCGGGACAAGGGGGAGGGGGTAGGGGAACGACCCACTGGCGCTGTGGTCTTCTACCTATCTAACATAACAGTATCTCTGGCTGCTTTCAATGCTTAAGCGACGACCATCTGCACAGCTCTATAACTACTGCAAAGCTACCATTGTTCTTTATAAAATCACCAATAAAATTCCAGTGACGAAAGGTGCCAGGCAAGGAGACACGATCTCGGCAATGCTATTCAACGCCTGTTTACAGGAGTTATTCCTAGGCCTGGATTGGGAATATTTGGGGATAAGAGTTAATGCAGAATACCTAAATAATCTCCGATTCGCTGATGACATTTCCTTGTTAGGTCACTCGTGAGATGAACTGCAGAGAATGATCAATTAGTTAAACAGGCAGAGCAGAACGATGGGTCTAAAAATTAACATGCAGAAAACCAAAGTAATGTTCAACAGTGTAGTCAGGGAACAGCAGTTCACAATTGGTAGTGAGGTGCTGGAAGTGGTAAAGGAATACGTCTACTTAAGGCAGGTAGTCACCGCTAATCCGGATCATTAGAGGAAAATAACTTGAAGAATAAGAATGTGGTGGAGCGCATACGTCATGTTCTCTCAGATCATTAATGGCAGTTTACCAAAATCCCTCAAGAGCAAAGTATACAACAGCTGTATCTTACTGGCAGTCACCTATGAGGCAGAAACTAGGAGGCTAATCAAAAGAGTTCAGCTTAAGTTATGGACAGCGCAGCGAGCAATGGAAAGAATAATGATAGGTGTAACGTTAAGAGACCGGAAGCGGGCAGAGTGGGTGAGAGAATAAACTAGGGTTATTGACATCCTAGTCGAAATCAAGGGGAAGAAATGGGCTTGAGCTGGGCATGTAATGCGAAGGCAAGATAACCGCTGGTCCTTAATGGTAACGGAGTGCATTCCAAGAAAAGGCAAGCGTAACAGAGGGCGGATGAAATTAAAAAGTTTCCAGGGATACGGTGGCCGCCGCTGGCAAAGGACAGGGTTAATTGGAGAGACTTGAGAGAGGCCTTTACCCTGCTCTGGGCGCAGTCAGGCTGATGATTACGATAATGATCTGCCACTTTTATTAACGGTATTTTACATGCCAGCCCGTTTAGACCATTTTCTTTATCCGGCTGGGCAATGAACTCAGCCTCCCTTGCTGCTTTCGCTGATTGGCACGCTACTGCACTCGCTGCCTTTTTTTCTGGGTTTGCGGCGGCTTAGGCCTCCTATGCTGCCTTTTCACATTCTTGTGCGGCTGGATGAATTAAAGTTGAAGACGCAAGTGAACTCATATATTTACTCAGCCCGCACTAATGCACAGCCATGGTGGCATCGTTACTGGCCTCAGCCGTTTCAAAGCACAGAACGAACGAATAAAATGGTCACGACGGTCTTTAAGCCATAGAGTTTCTCAATATAACTAGAGGAGAAGCTTCCTGCGCTATACTTCATCCTCCACGAAAAGGCGCAGGAATTTCGGGAAGACGAGGTTTCCCGGAACTCGCGCGATGGATAAAGTGGTCTTTAGGAAACTCGTATAGTCTGTGGCTCCAGGTCTCCCTCTAGGTAATATTTAGAAACTCTAAGGATCCAGGCTGTAATGAGCGCTTTATACCACTACTCACTAGCAGCGGGAGACACTGCGGCGCTGGCGGAGAGTTCTGAGGCATGAAAGTAACTAACAAAATAAAAATGACGTTTGCAACCCTTAAAAAACACTTAAACTGTGAATTACAAAGAATTAGTCTCAGAAAACAACAACAAAGGGCGTATTTTTTACGGTGTTAGTTTATATTGAAAATTATGTTTTGCATTCTAAGCAACGCCCAAAAAAATCACAGCGTCCAGATCAGGAGCGCTAGTGTTGACATTTTACTCCGGGTAGTGGTCTCGCACGGTCAGTCAATATGGCTGCTGAACTTCGGGGAGGCGAATAGCTATCAACTGTCTCTTGGAGTCGAGACATTGTGCCCATTTGGGGGTTTTCCAGCTTCCCTCAGAGCGTGGGGAAAATTTGGAAAAAGCGTGTGTGTATAAACCTGCAACAACCTGCTGCTCTCGACATAAAATTTTCGTATCTATAGTGGCGCAAAGCACCAAGTCATAATTCTTAACTACTTTTAAAACAATCATAACCTGCAAAATATTTATGCTTGCTGCAGCCGCCAACAGTAACTTCTCAGTCCCACTCTACTCACAATGTCACTTTTTCAAAGACCTGGTAATATGTTAATTACGGCTTGGCGGTATTTTGGTTTTGGTTTGCTGACTTTGGCCCTCCTTTAGTTATCAGGCGCGAACTGGTTGTTCTTCTTAATTTGGATTTTCTTTTTTCAATAACGTCAACACAGTTCGACACCACGTCCTTGGTGGAGGCCCTACGGGCTGATTCAAAAAAGCAACAGGAAATAGAGGAAACACTTTTTCGGCGCAAATTTTGATCCTGGAGACGAAAGGCTTTCAAACCGGGCAAGATGATGCCACGTTTTTCTTTTTTTTTTTGTTGGTACACACGACGCTAACGTTTTTTTTTTCTTTTTCGTGTGTTATTGTTGTCACGCCTCGCTGCGCGTGGCGGGACTACAGCAAGAAAAAAAAAAGTCTAAGCGGGTGGCACACGGTAGGTTGGATGATGACAGTGGAAGGGCGCTTCTGACGCCGAATAAAAAACACAATGGCCTTTATGAACTCCCAGCATAGACGGAACTGTTTTTTTTTTTTAGTGAGTTAGCTCAACAAGAAACTTTCTTCAAATGAACACGACCGCCACTGTTGCCGTAAGCCATAAATGCACCTGCCTTCTCGAACTGAATACGTTCTCTTTTAGCCAGTAAAGCCAGACTGGCAGATTTTTTTTTTTTGCATGGACCATACTCGTGCAGTCTTCTAAGATAAGCTGGATTGTTTTCATTACCATTTAGCGCTGGATCCCGAAACGCTATTAATGTTTACACTACTAGCCTCATTGGGGGTCATTCAGTCTAACATGTTTACTTTCCTGAGCTCCTACTTGAGCCTTCCGAGCTTAGTCAAGGTTAAAAGTTTTCATTTGCTGCTCCGTAGATGGAAGTGAATCTCCGAACTCCCCTGCAGCGAGATCTGGTCAAAAGGGCCCCTCGTAAGACGTGAACAGCAACGGCTGTAAGGAGCTTTCGTTCAATCCTGCGATCATGTTATCTACCTTGAAGGCATAGTAGCAAGAGTTGAGCGTCGAGAGACGGGAGAGTTGAAGAGTGAGGTGTGGCTTTTCGCACATATTGGCCCCCGGAATCTGCGATACCGAACACGTACACGGCGCACCACGGCAGCGACTTCATATTTTCTATTCTTTACTTCATCTACTGTTTTGCTGAACTAGAGGTATACGAATCAAAATACTCGGCGCACACAAGGAGGGGATATCGGCCTGCGGCCGATTTCCTATCTCGGCAGCTCCAGCCACAAATCCCGGGCTCTGGTTCTTCCCGTGGGCAATCCACGCGGTTTTCACTCGGAGCTTGGTAACAACGGGTGCTGAATCTGTGCTCCGACAACAGATCCTAAGCAATCGCGGCCGCCGTAGTGCGGGACCCCTGCGCTGCGAGCTAGCAGTGTGTGCTGCGTAAGGATACCCGCCTTTACTGTTTAGTTGTTTCCCTGAAGCCGCGAGCCTACCCGTGGCGTCTCGGGCGGGATCGATCACGCTGGGGGCTTCCAGTTCGGGGCGCCCCGGTGATCCCGTCTCACGGCGGCGGGTTTGCTTTCTCGTTGTCGCACTGACGTCCTTTTGATTCCGTTGTCATCTCGGCGTCCCTGTACTGCCTCCCGCGGTGTTCGTTTCATTTGTCTCAATAAGAGCCTGTTGTGCGCCAACCTATTGAACTGAGATCGATATCGTCTGTCTGGATTTGGTCTGCATTACCGGCCGACACATGTATCAGGAAGTCGATTTCGATGGGGCATTACGCTTTCGTGAGGCGTGAAGACCGGCTTACGCGCAGTTGTGCAAGGTTGGGTTGCTAGTCCAACGGTGCTTATTGGAAGCACGAACTTTTTTCTTGCCTCGATGAAATGTTGCTCGACTTACAAAAGAAGTCACCACCAGCTGCGGGTTTTATATTTAGCAGCTCATTTTATAAATGATTTATCATCTCCGTCGCTTAAGAAGGTATCAAACTGTTCATAACTTTGAAAGAGTTGTAGGCGTTGAATACTGCATGTTTTGTTAGGAACAAAATAAATAAAACACTGTGTGTACATACAGCGGGCTTGTCTTCGTTTTTCGCAAGCTTTAAACTTGGTTGGATCTGTACCCCAGCTAATAATGTCGAAGTGGTGCTGCCGAACGTCCCTTGTTCGCAGCTAGTCTACTTTACTGCAGTTTTTGCTTTTGTGAGGGAACGATGTCCTCGTCATCCTCCGGGATGGCGGGCGCACATCCCCTGAGTCCTCCTGTCATTGCCGTCAAAAAGACTGCGGCGCTACCAGCTGGCAACTGCAGTGCCCCGAACGTCGCTGATATGGAGCTTCCTGATTCGTCTGATGAATCCACGGTGACGGACATGGAATCTGACAGCAGCAGCTTCGCGCTCGTTGAGTCGCGTTGCCTGAAAAGGAAGTTGCACCGGACATCAAAAGCAAGTGAGTTGCCTCGAGGACTGTTGACAAGCCAGGAGTTTTCTCAGTGGGCTTCGTTCTTACAACGCAGACGGCTAAACTAGTTTTTCGACCGGGTATTTCCGGGACATGTCTGTGAAGTCAGAATTAATGCATGGAAGAATGCCCTGACAGCAGATGTTAAATCTCAGGCATCAGTAGACAAGCTGAAAGAAACTAACGTCCTCGGTGACATGGCGGTCCGCTCCAACGTTGCGCACGGGAAGCGGACTGCCGCTGGAGTTATCACTGATGTTGACCCGAAGATAGATGACAAGGACCTCCGGACGCTGATTAAATCTACGGCCCGGATATTGACATTCATCGTGTCGGCCACTCCAAGTGTGTCAAGTTAGTTTTTGAAACTGACGCTCTTCCATCCCACGTCAAGGTGGGCTATGTGAGGCATCCTCTCCGCCTGTATGTTCCAAGGGCTGTTCAATGCCACAAGTGCAACAAGATAGGACATGCGAGTGCTGTTTGCAAAAATGAGGTATCCCGCCGTCGATGAGGCGGGATGCACCAGCATGACACCTGCTCGACGGAGACTATAAAGTGCGCCAACTGCTCGGGTGCCCATGAAGCCACAGCTAAGGGTTTCCCTAAGATGAAACACGAAAGGCTCATCCTGAAAAAGATGGTGAAGGAGAATTCGACTCAGCAAGAAGCGGTTGCGCGTATTCGTCGCCGCAAACATCGTTCTCGGCGGCGTCGTCCGGATCCACACTATACAACTATTCCAGCTGCACCAAAGTCTCAGGAAGCATCAGCTCAGCCGGCACGGCAGCATGAGCCTGAGGCCATGTCAGAGGCCTACGCGGTCGTCTGGGTGACTTCCTGCAACGCGTCTACAAGCAACGTTTTCCTGTGCTTGTTATATGTGAGCCCAATATGCAGTCTCCTTTCCGCCTTTCTTGTTAGGTGCTGCTGTGGTCTCGCAAAGAAGACGAAACAAGCGAAGTGTTAGTTTGCATACGCCAAGATATTGCGCACGTCCGCCAAGTCCTACATCCGCACAACACAAACCATTACATCTGCCTAACAGTCACGCTAAATGGACGGGTCTTCTCTATAATCGGTGCCTACATTCCACCTGTAGGTGCTATTGATACTTCGTACCTATACTCAGCTATACTGAGTTGCACAGCTCCTCATATAATAGTGGGCGATTTTAATTCTCATCACTCTCAGTGGGGAGGTACTGTTATGAACAACCGAGGCAGAAACCTGTTTGACTTTATGCATCTCCATAATTTCGTCAATATCAACGATGGCTCACCTAGCAGCTGCTTGGATCTGGCCTTCGTTTCAGCAAGTCTCCAGGCTTACGTCAGCTGGTGCAGTGACGTGGAAACACATGGAAGGGACCACGTTCCACCGTATGTATGCGTCAAGTGGTACGCACCTACTACTTCGTCTCGCGAGTGATATGCACACTGGCCTGCCTTTAGAACGTCCGTGGAGACTACCTGTGCGGACCTCACAACACCGTCCAAAATAGAAGGCTTGATTACGTCCTCTCTCGATGAGACCACGCGGTAGATATGTGCGCCTACGCGGGGATCTGCTATTGACGTGGAATTCGAAAGACTACGCGCAGTCCGTCGGCACGCCGAAAGGAAATACAGAACTAAGTCCACGTATGATCTCGTCCTTTTATCGCCGAGCTCAACGACAAATAAAGCGCCACCTCGCGAGATTAGGGAGACAACGTTGGAGGCAGTTCTGTTCATCGGTGGACCCTCGCAAACCGCTGTCGCGTATTGGCATGTAGCCTGGAGCTTGCGTTCACCCCCACAAGAACAGTATCCTTTCCATGCCCTGTCCATTCACCAACGCCGTAACAATGGAGAGGTAGCAGAGGAATACTGCAAAATGGTTGTGGGCACAACTCCGGTAGCTTCAAACAGCTTGGGGGTTTTTGTGCCACCTTCACCAGATGATCAAATGCTATTCACGATGCCTGAATTAGAAATGCTCTTTCCACGTGTAGGCGTGCATCTATAACTGGTCCTGACGAGATTTCGTACGCGTCTCTCTCACCTTGTCATGCAAGGCCGAACTGTGCTGCCCAGTTACTAGAATGATACATGGGCTTCCGGAATCGTTCCAGAACACTGGAAGGCCAACCGCCTGGTTGCTCTTTTGAAGCCTGGAAAGCCTCCTTGTGAGCTTACCTCATGCAGGCCAGCTGCACTATCAAGCTGTGTCTGTAAGGTTATGGAGCGAATGGTGCTGGCGCGGCGCGAATGGTTTTTGGAGCAGAATGCTCTCTATCCGGACATGATGACCGGCTTCCGGCGGGGACGTTCTTCGATTGACAGCTTAATCGAACTCATATCGACAGTGGAACATGAAGAACGTAGTCGCCGACTCGTCGCTGCTATCTTCTTAGACATCAAAGGGGCCTACGATAACGTACTTCATGACGCCATCCTTGATGCCCTTGACGACATAGACGTTGGCTTCCGGATATACTCGTGGATTGTGAGCTACCTCAACGGCTGGTCCGTTTACATGTCTACACCTGATGGAAAGACTACCCGTCATCAAGTTTGCCGTGGAGTTCCTCAGGGAGGAGTTCTCAGCCCAACCCTATTTAACGTGGCGTTGATTGGACTGGTGAGTGAACTTCCCACTCACATTCACATCAGTGCCTATGCTGATGATATCTGCATCTGGGTTTCGGGTTCTACACGTCCGCAAATGCGCGCGAGATTAAAAAGTGCCGTGTCATCTACTTCAAGGTACCTACGGCGTCAGGGGTTGCATTTAGCAACTGAAAAATGTGCTGTGGTCGGATTCACGCGCAAGTCTGTCTGCCGCTAATCGGTAACACTTCAAGGGGTTGCAATACCATACTTTTCCCACCACAGATTTTTGGGCTCTATCATTGACCGCGATCTGCCATGGTCGAGGCATATAAATATGCTAAAGAAAAGACTCATTCTTTTTTGCCATGTCCTTCGCTTCGTAGGAGGCATTATATGGGGCCCAACGGAGCGCTCCTTGCTAAGACTTTACTATACTCTCTTTATAGGCTACATTCGTTACAGCCTTCCTGTACTCTCTACCATGAGCATTCCCTGCTTGCGGACATTAGAGAGTGTTCAAGCACAGGCGCTCAAGATATGCCGCGGATTACCACGTTGTGCCTCGAACAAAAGCACGATTGAGGAATCTCGTGCGTGCCCAATATCGATCTCTTTGTCACACGAACCACTTCGTGTATATTTACGCGCGCTTACAATGCACTTCTGGCGCAGCTGGCAAAGAACAGGTTCTGCGAAGAGCAGTTCTGCACGTGCACTGAGCTTCTATCAACCCGAATTGTCATCAGACTATGCCCTGCCGCAGCATCCCTTGCAGCCACATGGGTTATGGCTCAGCCTTCAGTATGCCTGCATGTCCCAGGCATACTAAAGAAATCTGAGATGCCGGTTAGCGGACTGAAGCAACTTGCTCTTGCCTACATCTGGTCAGAATACGAAAACTGTGTGCACGTATACACGTATAGATCTGCTTCCCCAAAGGCATCGACAGCAGCTTTGGTAATCCCCGCTCAGCAGATGACCCGGAGATTCATTTTAGGACTGCTGCAGAGCTTGCGGGCCTTCGGGAAGCGATTCGCCACATCTGCGGAGAATCACCTCAAGACTGGTACATTTTCACTGGCTCTAAAATTGCGCTACAAATTTTGGGATGCTTCCTACGCCCCACCGCCCAACAAGCTCTGGCTCTTGATATCATTAAGCTCCTGTCATTTGCTCAGGAAAAATGCCACCGTATAGTGTTCCAGTGGATTCCTGGATACTGCGGACGCGATGGAAATGAGACCGCCGACGTTCAAGCAAGGAGCGCCTTCAGAAGTGACCTGCGCACAGCTGTGCCTTTCTCTAGACCGGACACCACTTGTCTCCTTTCGGGATCTATGAGGAGCGCGAAGGCTAGATACTGGGCCCTGCCAGACACTCGACACATCCGCCTTGAATGGCTAGATCCGGCGATGACCTTTTCTGTGCCTCGTGGAATACCACGCCCTATTGCATGCATATTCCATAGATTACGTTTAAGTGTCTCCTTCACGCGCAAGTACTTGCATTTGATTGGACAAGCGGATTCCCCGGACTGTACCACATGTGGCGTGCTAGAGACTGTCGAACATGTTTTAGTGGCGTGCCCAGCATATGCACGAGAAAGACTCGTGCTAGCATCTGCTTTGAAGTCTTTTGACACAAGGCCCCTCTCGGAGGATTTGATCATCGGCGCTTGGCCAGATAGTTCGAAAACTGTACAGGCAACGTGAGCGCTCTCACACTTTTTAAGCGCCACGGGACTTGCCTCGCGTTTGTGTTGTAAGAAAGTGTGCCTTGTTTTTTGTCTTTTTTTCATCTGCCTCCTCCCACATCATCGTCCCCCATCGTGACCCTCTTTTTCTCCTCTTCCCGTTCCCCAGTGCAGAGTAGCACGCCAGATATTTATTTTTCGGGCCAACCTCTCTGCCTTTCTTGTCAATAAACCCCTTCTTTCTTGACAGCAGTGCAGAATTGGTTTAGTCTGGGCAACATGGCACACGGCTCGAAATAAACGTCATCTAGAAGTAACAGGTTATGCGATGCCTTGTCTCAGCGACTGTTTATTCTCAGCGATGAGTGGTTCGTGCCGCTGACGTTGGCACAAAAAAACTTCTTTCAGTTTGAAGTGCCGGCAGCTCGAAAAAAGGACAGAGATGGAGACGAGAAGGCCAGAGCAGCGCTGAACTTTAAGCTACATTTATTGCAAATGTTTCCATGCATATATGCATTCTGTTCGAGCCCTGTGCAGATAGGTCAGCTCTTTGTCGGAGAGGGTATTAGAGGCGTAACTGACACAGGCTTCCCCAAGATTGCATATCTGTTCTGATTCTACGGTTTCTCGTCCGATTCGTTATTTGCTCTTCCCACTAATGCAGCTGCTTTTAAGATCAAGGGAACAGTTCTTGGTGCAAGCGAGAGAGTGGCTAGCTGGAAAAAACCTTCAAAATCTTTTCCTTCGCGTGTATTTTTTACGTTGTTTGCATGCTCTCTTGACCTATCATTCACGCATCTCCAAATCTGACCAACATACATTTTCCCGCAACTTTAGTGAATTTGGCATGCTACCCCGTCTGCGCATTCAACAAAAGCTCACCTGTGCTTCTTGCCGCAGTCACGTTGCTGGGTTACCCCCTGGTTAATCATTCGGCCTAGCTTTTGCAGCTTATTCGGAGCAGAGAACACGACTTACACATCGTTACGCTGGGCTACCTTTTTCAAGTTGTGCGACAGCGTATGAGCGTAAAGTATTACCGCTACCTTCTGCCTACGCTGTGCGTGGGCGTCATACGTTTGCACCTCAGTGGGCATCTTTTTGAGGAGGCCTTTAGAGACTAAAATGACGAGCTGCTGAGGGTATCCGACACTCAGCAGCCCTTTGGCTTGATTGATGAACGCTTCTGAGAGAAGATGCCGGCATATTTAGCCGAGCGCGTTCCTGAAGCATAATGCGGCAATAACTCATTTAACAGGCTCTGAGTTCGCAGCTGAAAAACAAAAGTGTTTTTTTTTAGTTGGGATTTCAGCTCTGTGCTTGTCTTCTAGCCTTTTTATTCTCTGCCTCCGCTTCAAATATGTACCAACACACCCATTTCGCCCCGTTAACCTTCATTCAGATTTTTTTAGGGTGCCGTTTCGAGTTCTGCTTCAACTGTTCTCCTTATGCAAGGACTAACAATACAAGACTGCAGCGGCCTTGTGCGATTTGTTTTTGTTTTTTTTTGAACAAAGCTATGCGCACAACTCCTTTATCCAGAACAACATGTTCGAAACGGTTTATAATGCGGTCGTGTTTTGGTAATGGTTTTGCTTCCTTAGTTTGCTGGCTTACTTAACCAAACGCAACTTTCCCTCTTTTGTGAGGGTAATCAAGCTTTTCCCGGAAGCATTGTTTTTCTTTTTTGATTTCCGGAATCTCCCGCGTTCGGAACTTTCATGGCGTAGTTTGGCCAGGCAAACAGGCTTAATTATGCTAACGCTGCTGTAGGGTCTCGCAGTTTTTGTCATCTTTGTACTTGCATTTACTTTCAGACTTCAAATTTATTTATGTCGCAATATGTTACGAGCATTGTTCCGAAGCGCTAGTACTGACTAAGCAAGCACACTCCCGAACAGTGTGATTGCGTTGCAGCCTTTCGTACTTTTGCCTTCTACTAGATTAGGTTGGAGCAGAGGACCGTAATTAATTATGGGTTAGATACTAGCGAAAATTATCATAACATACCTCACCAACAACGTTGCTTCTTGTGTGTGTTAGAAATAAGCCCTACGTATACCTAAACATTTCTGTAGTGGACGGCTTCTAGTTAATTGTTACAGTTTATTTTGCCTCACATTCGTTGCGCTGTGTTAGCACAAGCTGCAGAAATAAAAACTTTTGGAGTCTCGGGAGCACAGCGCCATTCTTTCTGTCCAGACCAGGTTCACGCGTACCAAAACGTTAATTATATTCGCTCCCAAGAGACCTCTTTTTGAGAGACTTTAGGAAGTTTCGGCGTCTCTGCCTAATTTACGGCGGTCTGACTTGCAGCTCTACAACTCTACTCCCTTGCGAATACAAAAAAAAGATGGTCCTAACAAATTTCCTGCCCCCATTTAAAGCGGTCTGTTGGCGAGTAAGCAAGGGTGTCGATTCGCCTGTAACATGGAAAGAGATTTCAAATGCGAAATGTCACGTGGTTCCCGAGTGGAAATACGTGGCATGTGAACGGGAGCGGTGGAGTGTGTAAGCTTTTCTGAGAAAGAATATCAAGCTTGAGTTAACGCTGTACGCGGAGAGTGATAGAGAGGAGCAGAAGGAGCGGGGGCTTGACCTGGCCTTTGTCTCCGAAGGATGCCAGTACGAGTGGGACAAAGCAGTTGATGCGTGGGGTTTTGACCATTTTCCTATTATGCCGTGAGCCGTTATACGCGGTCCATCATGGGCCTTCGTGCGGATGGTGTCGGTAGAATTTTAAGCCGATACAAGCGGCCACCTGAGGGGTAGAACTGAACAAGTGGTGGGGGATGGAGCTTTTAGAGAGTGTGAGGTGGGTGGGTAAGTAGTGGTTCGAGGCTTGCAGAAGGAAGATGGCTTTTCATCGGCAGTTCCCCAGAGATGTACTCTCCTAAGAGTGTTTCTGGAGAGTGTAAGTGTGCCGCCGTGGTGGGTCGGTGGCTGTGGTGCTCGTGTTGCTTACCCGGAAGATGCGCGTTCAGTGCTGGCCGCGGCGGCCGCGTTTTGATGGAGGCGAAACGCTAAGGCGACCGTGTACTGGGCAATGTCAGTGCACGTTAAAGAACCAAATATGGTCGAAATATTTTGGAATTCTTCCCTACGGTGGCCATAATAGCCGGCACATCTCAAAGCACAGCCACACATCAGCAGTGTAATGACCTAATCACCGCTTTATTTTCGTTAAAGGGCCTCGTAGAGATGGCGCGCACTAGGCTGGGACCCTATCTAATTCTACGTTTCAGGATTGGGTACTTTTGTACTGCAACAACGCTGTATTGGTTATGAAGAGCCCCCGCCCCCTCTCGGCTTTCCTGTAGAAAAGACAGCACACTAGTGCACCTCCTCTGCTTTCGTCCTACCTATGACCAATAACGGAAATTCGCCACCATTTTCGAAAACCTGGGCATCCAGGTGAAAAATGAGCCTCACCTTTTTCATACGGCACGAAGCCACTGACGGTCTTCAAGTATTTCATTGCCATCCTCGATTACACGACTGCCTAAGCAGCTCCGTTGCGTGTCATGCTTCGATCCCCGTTCTAACTGGCCGCAACACCGACCTCGCCCCGATCCCCCAAACCAGTTCTCTGCTCAGGCTCCAAGCCATGCTTCTTTCAAAAGCTTCAGAATTACCCTCCCTTCCCCCAACCTTCACATAATCACGTCGTAATCATCACTTCAAGGGGAAGGCGAAAATAGAGCTCAGTCAAGGAATCTGAGTGTGAAGCAAGGCAGTAAGGTCGTAAGGACTTTACGCAAGGCAAAGGCGTAGCTTGTCGCACAGGCACGACAACTTCAAGGAACGGAACAATACCTGGCGGGGCTTGAATTTCTTTACCTTTGCATAATCGTCCCCTTCGTGTTTTATCAAGAAGAAATATTTCTTTCTCATTCTGTCATTTAAGAACATTGTTAACATGGCAATGAGCTCAAAGAAAAATGCGGGCCATGGAAGGCGCGTTCTTTAGAAGCTGAAATCCTTGACAAAGTTTTCTATATAGTCTTATTATTTGCTTCCCTTGCCCGGAGGAGCAATAATAATGACCCATAAAAATAAATGAGGCTTTCCTGTAGTGTCACTAGCCCCAACGCAGCCGGTACGAGCTCTGCTGAGAGCATGTGTAGGGAGCATCGGTTACGTCGCAGTGTCTGCAAGGAGATATCGGCTGTAAAGACGATTCCGCCACTAGGCAACAGATGCAATCAGTGTGATTTAAGGTGACTTTTCTTGTTACGGCCGAAATAAGCTTTCTCTGTGGCAAGAGCACATATGAATGGCGGTGCTGAACTCACGAACCAAGTGGCTACCCAAGTTTACGTATTGTGTTCAGTTCTTTTGGAAATACAAACTGCATCAGGGCTTATTGGTCATAGTAGCTTAAACTTAAAGGCTAAAGTAATCGCCTTCAAGTATGTCTGACTGCGTATACAGACCGCTGGCGACCTCGCGCACGAGCGTCAGGATGTCGATGTCGCCACAGTTTTGCGGTGTGTGTGCCGAGCGTTCCATTTTCTTGGATGGGGACAGCCTGCCAGCCGCAGCCGCTTCGGGCGTAACAAGAATGAGGCAGCACTCAACATGATGGAAGACGTGCACCTGGTCCTTTGCTTTTATATCATGGTGAATCATTCTGGTCTGGGCACCAAAAGAAAATTCACCAAAAGAAAATTATTAATTTAATTCTTTTATGGCTTAAGGACAGTTGATTAGGAAGTAGAAAAAAAAACACCTACATGCCGACGCGGGGATCCGAACCCACTAACTCCGAATTTCGAGTGTGGTGTTCTAACGAATTAGCTACGGCGGTTGCTGTCCAATCTTCTACTTTCATGGGTGTTTGTGTGGCGTGTAACTTGACCTCGACCGTGTTCACCCGCTACACCCTCGTATACAAGCGACTACAAGAGCGGCGCAATTAGCGTGCAGCTGATACAAAATGTTCGTAGAGTATGTGTCACCGACGGGTTAGGGGCCACCTCAGCCTTTATCTTTCGAAGGGATGCCTACTCCACTCTAGTTAAGTAATGAGGCAGGGGGTAAGTACACGGGGGAGTCAAAGTGTGTGTACTTCTCTTAATAGAGGACGCCAAGGTGGGAAGAGTGGAGCGGAAATAACAAGAGAGGCTAGTGGGGGAGGCATTCATATTTGGGATTCGCTGTGTACGGACGTCGGCTTTCCTCTGGGGAAGATTCTGAGTATCTTCTTATGTCCAGTGTGCCTGGATGAGTTTATTTACATACTGAGAGCATATATCTCCTGAGTGATGCTTAGTGTCCTAGTAACTCTTTTGTGTTGTTTAATCGCTGCTAAGGAGTCCGTGCAGATATGAGGTTCTCTTATAGGCGGTATAGTTTCTACAGGCTCCATTGCATCACGGATAGTGCAGAGATCCATCACAAGCAGGTCCAGAGGGTCGGAGACGTATTCCCGATGGGTGACTAAGTCCGAATGTGCAAGGCTAGTAGTCGCCTTTCTTCCGCCCTTTTCTATGACCGATGCGTCCGTATAATCTCTACACGTTCCTGTGTACTTATACAAACCACTGTTTGAGCTGTCGGCTTCGCTTTGAGGTGGAGGTTTGTCGTCTTGCTTGCAGTTATTCCAGTTAATTCCCACAGAGGGGATCTCTCATTGTGTACCTGAGGCTGTGTGCCTGACTTGTACTCAGCTGCGAGGGACGTGAGGTGCTTTTCACTTGAGATGGAGATGTCTTGTTGCCTCTCGCTGTTGGATAGGTTCAGTCAGTGTGTTAAGCTGTGCATATTCCTTAAGAATCAGGATGGGTATAAGTTTTGGCAAGGCCGCGTTGGGGCTGATTGCGTTATTATCTGTTGTTTCTAGCGCCGTTCGCTGTCAATCGATTGAACTGAGCCTGGTATAGTAAACTGGATTGAAGCGCTGGACGTACAAGACGTTTGAATACCTCGGTCCGGGTCCCTCGACCCCTAGACGAGATGCGTTTGATTAAGTTCAAAGTAGTCGCTGCTGCTTTATTTGTCCAACGTGGCTATTGTGTTCGTTTGCAAGACTTGTATATCTATTGCAGTGACTCTCAGTTCATCCACACCCTTTACTTTCCAGCTATCAATCTTGTAGCCCTTGCGATCACTTCCTTCCTTTAATGTTAGCCACGTGAATGTAGCTGCACATCTGTAGTGACAGTTTCATACCCGCTTCGCAGACGTACTCCCCCAGTCTGCCTAAAATCTCTTGTAGATGAAGGTTCTGCGTCTCATTATGTTTATGAGTCGACCCCGTGGTTATATCATCTGCATTAATCATGAACTATATATGTGGTGTTTCTTCTAATTGCAAACCAAGGGATGAAAGCTATATTAAAAAGCAAAGAGGCATAGACCGAGCATTGTGCCACTTCACTGTTTGAAGTGTATTTACCGGTTTGTTCTCCATTAAGCTGAGTTTAGAATGCCCTGTCCTTAAGCAGGTTGCGGACTACTTTCCTAGCCTGTAAAGGAATGCCCAAATTTTTCTTGCTCCCAAGGATCTTGGCGTGTGATACGTTATCATATCGTTTCGCCACGTCCGTACTCCGTAGCCACCACCGTGCGCACAATGCGACTATGAGGCTACATAGATATGACGTCTTCAGCCAGTGTAGCCAATCCTGTTTCCGTGCCGAGGTTTGACCAGAACCCAATTTGTCGCGATTGTTATTTCTGGTCATTTTCAAACGTCCACGCTAAGCGCGGGGCAACAATAATGTAATAAATTTTAAGAATTGTGGCGTTAATGATATAGGCCACAATGATTGTGGGAGGCTTTCCAGCCTGTGGTATCGATATCATGACTGAGCTTTTCCAGTCTTGTGAACTTTCTCCTCTTTGCCGCACCTCATTTATCACACTCAGAAAGGCATCAACAGCTTTTCCTTTTAAGTGCTTGAAGATTTCTGATTGAATGTGCTCATGTCTCCGCGTTGTTCTTTCGCTTCCTTCATCTATAGAAGATATCAGCTGCAATGTGTTAGACTGAGCTGTTATTCCCGTCTTGTCCGCAGCATCCTTCGTCGGCGGTAGACCGGGAGATTGCGTGCGATTAGGGAAGAAACGTACTGCAGCCTGATATAAAAACTCCTTCGGTGTAATCTTCAACTGTAGGGCAGCCTGATACCTCCGGCATGGTCTTTATTCTTTCTCCCCTTTTCCATCCCTCTGAAAGTCCTCCAGAGGGCTATGTTCTCTTCTCTTGCGCCCAAACTACTGCACCAGTCAATCGACCTCTTATGTATCGGTTACTTTTCATGGCGAGGTGCTTGCTGTTAGTCGGTTGACCGGTATCTTTCTGTCAACGTCTTCAGGGGGCTGACAAGCCTGTATCTCCACTTGTTTTCTACGCGCCCATAGTCGTCGAACGGGGAGGTTGGGACTTGGCTAATCTTAGTTTACGGTTCTATTGATAGTGTGATCCTTGAGAACCGCTTGTAATGTTGACATAATCGTATCTATGCTTACCTTTTAGGTTCGAGTATCCTGCCGAACATGACTTTTCTTCCCATTATCTTTATAGGTGTCGTATTGAAAACTATGTCGCTACCTCAAGCATAAGATATTCTGCTTCCCATTCTAGTGTACCGGGACCCTTCCACCACGTCAGATCTGGAGAGTGGATTCGTGTTGCAGGCAGTGTTGTGACTTCGAGTTCATTTAGGAGTGTTAACTCCATGTCTGTTATTACAGTGTGAAATTGATGCCCTCTCTAGGAGTCATGGTCGTAACCCCAAGCCGTGTACGGAGCGTTAAATTCCCCACCTATTAGTTGAGGTGTTCTGGGATATGTTTAACCCATCCGAGATTTATGACTGCGTTTCTTGGTCGAGCGGAAACTGACACCAGAATTAGTGGTGTTTTATTCGGACGCGTTTGTACAGCAGCGACTTCCTTCAGAGTTTTGCACCACTTGCCCAACTAGACTGGAGTATGAGGAATGTTGGCCTTAATATATATAGCAGCTTTTCCTCGTGTTTCTGTCCCTGCTCTCACTCGTTTATCAAGGGTGGCAGTGCACTGATGTCCAGTATAACCCGTGATGGCTCCCAACCGATCATGTTCTTCTATTAAAATCTCCCAGGAGAGCAGCTTGACGAATAATAATTCTGTTTTAATTTGTCCAACCATACTGGAGAGCCCTCGGGAATTCCCTTGTGTGATCTCTTGCCTAATGTGCGGGAGTTTCAGTCCATGACGCGCGTGCTTTCAGTAAGGTTTGTGAGTTTCGCAAGGGTCTCCAGTACCGCCTCCTATACTGTAGGGTTAGTGGCAGGTGTACTTTTTGGCACATGCATCAGGTTTTGCGTGGTTGGCACTGCATGAAGACAGCTGATATTGCCTATCAGATATTGCCGGGCGCCGGTCTGCTATGCGTGCTTTCTCATGGCGCAGCTGTTTGATTTGTGCTTCCAGCACTGCAATTGGCATGTCTATATCATCCTGTTGGCTCGTGCAGTCGTCAAGTTATGGAAGATTGTCGGCAACGTATGGCGGCTTGGTCCCTATCTGTTACGCTGAGTCGTCAGCGCTGAAGCATAAGATGACTTGTGCTGCGCATATTATGCATGAGTGGCTCCACGTTCTCTGTCGTCTCATCGTACAGTTCTTGCGACAGAACAACAAACCTGTTCTGCGCTGTTAACGGCATCGTTGAGATTTTCGCCCTTCGCGTCCAAAACGAAGCTTTCGTTTTTTTCTGTATCATATCACGTGGGAATGCATACACAATGTAGCTTTCCGAGGTAACAAAGAGCCAAATGCGGAGCAGTGGGAGGACCGGCTAACCAGCAGCCAGCTCAAGGTCCAAAGAGACCTAGTGAGCCACGCATGCCGGATGGCCAGGGACAGTGGTGCCTTGGACTAGGGGCGCCAACCACGCTCAGCCTGGAAGACATCGGCAATCTTCGGGCAAGCAGCAAGACTCCTTTATTAGAGCAATAGAGTTTATTCACTCACTCACTCGTTTTTTTTTCTTTGGACACATTGAAGAAATGATCTGTGGTCATTTGGCTTGCATACTACGAATTTCTTTCGGCCTACCTGTATTGGTTATACATATCCGGGTTGGTTCCATTAGGACAAAAGTTTTGCAGATCCATGTCCCTCTCTGTAGCGTCTGTAGCAGTGCACCAGTCTAGCCTTGTTTTTTTAGGGGTGCACACTCCATTAGTATAATAAAATGTCTCCGCGAGAGTCACTGGTTCCTGTTATGTAACTACAAACATTCCGCTGCTCCCTATGCGACGTACGGACAACACGCATGTCTCGAAGATATGAGATCTCTTGCCACTGTCTCCGGTGAATGGGTTAGGTCCGCGTACAAAGCACGTTTTCAGTCATGGTTTCGTCTCTCTCTAAACTTCTCTGCCTTCATTTGAATCTGCATTTATATATATATATATATATATATATATATATATATATATATATATATATATATATATATATATATATATATATATATATATATATATATAAGCATGCATGCACAGTTTTGTTTTTCTGTGCAGTGGCGTTTAATAGCATCTGTATTGGTAACATTCCCATGTTGAAGACTGGAATGTTATGAATATGAGAAGTGTTCCGCATATGTTTTGCGGGAAGAGCTGATTCCTTGTTTTCTTCATGTATGGCAATCATTATGATAAGCTGTTGTAAGAGCTTTATCTTAACACTTTGCATTTCATCCATCACCGAAGAACTGAGCGTAATAGGCAGGGCGACACTATAAGTTACCAAAGTTCTCGACCAGATTAAAATGATTAAGTTCTATCATTTAAGCATTCATATTCTATCTTTAAGTGCCAGCTTTCCCGTTGAAATTCTTCCTTGAACGAGCCCTAAACTCGTCGTCAGCGTGCAAACTCGCGTCGTGACGCGTTTCTCCTCATTGGCCTAAATTTTATCACAACGAACTGTCCGCACCCGCAGCTCGAAATGAGCCGTAATGGAACAAAACCCAAAGCATGTCATTTCAGCTGCGCTGCGACGTCACTACGCCGCGGCGGGAATAGGCTTTCACTGCACGGGATCAGAACGCAAATCTTGAGAGGGGACGAATATTCGAAGCCGCACGCTGCAGCTTAGGAAGGGTAGAAAAAGGGGAGGGGGTGCTGAGACAGGAGCGACGTATACAGGGTGACGGCGGCAGCTGGCAGATTGGAATTTCACTTCCTCTCTCTCTGTCTCCCTTTCTCTCTGTGAGCCGGCCGCAGAGCATCGGCGCTGCGCACGCCGAAGAATGGGGAGGATGGCTTCGGGAAAAAGGGCGTGCTAAAGGCACTTGACACACGGCGCCCGGGGGCACACGCTTCGAGATGATTTTTCGCTCTTCGCGGACGGCCGGCGCGGTGTTGTAATGAAGAAAGACATGCCAGCGGTAATCACCAGCGGTGGCGGATTCAAGTAATAACGCCGCCGCTGCCTGAGCTGCCGCCGCATCCCAAGCGGCCGCCGTCGTAAAGGGAGAATAACGGGTGCCGCGTACGCGCCTTGTCTCGGCTCCAAAGGATCGGGGTTGAGAAAGCTAGGGCGGAGGCTTCTTTTTCTCCGCTCTCCGCTGCCTCCGGGCTTCGTTTTCCTGCGTGGCAGCTGTCACGAGCAGTAATTAAAACGAATGCGTCTTGTAGCGTGACAATAAAAGAGAACTTTTTTCTGACTCATTGTCAATTTGTCTTGTTCACTCTCTCGCAGGTACGTGGCAAGATGTGTACGTCCGCGCGGGCAGCGGGAGATGAAGATGAACCGCGAGCTGGGAAGCAGCGTCGTCGCTTAGCGCCGACGGCCGTGGCGTGAGGGTGAGGTCGGATGCACTACCTTTTGCCGTGAAGGTCGCGCTGCGGTGTTGAGTATGCGGCACTGTGTTTCGTCGTCATAACCCTTTGAGCTGTCATGTACGGTAAGAGGACACCGACGAGCTTTTATCGGTCGTCGCATGTGCATATCCGAAGCTGAATAGAGAGAGGAAAGGATGAAGCGAATAAAAGAATCGTGACGCTCGTTTTTCTAATGCCACGGGTTGAAGGAGAGACACTGAAAGGATTATGTCAAGCGAAAAACAGACAAAGCTTGCGAAAAATAATAATGGAATAAGCACTTACCGAATAAGCTTTTAACAGAGCGAAAAAAAATGTCTGTAGTAATCGTCTTTCGTCTGAGAGAAATGAGGAGAATTATGAATCACAGCTTTTGATAGGAACGTGCGTCACGATGGTACTTCGAAGAACGAAACTATTTCACGAAAAAGTGCCTGATTTTCCTCAAGTAGATGGTTGGTAAGCGCGAGCTCTATCGAACGGGTGCATTCAGCTCAAGCTATGAACCCGAACTTCTGACGTAACCCTTGCGGAATAAGCCTACTCCTTTAGTCGAAGGCAGTCGCCAACAGGCGACGGACTTTCGGGTTCATTCCCGTCAAACAATACACATGCTTCACTGGCACATAGAGGGTGCACTTATCTCCTTTTTGCTGCTCTTACTGCTACCATTCAAATATAGTAACCGGTCGAATAGAGGCGTTGATGTCCCAAACTATTCACTTCACTCACAGCCCTTAACAAAATTTTAGACAGTCTGTAGACTTTCCATAGACTTCTGTCTATAAAGACAATAGACTGCCTACTGACAAATCCTAAAGAACAGGCTACAGACAATACAACTGCTATAGACAGTCTATAGGTTCTCTATAGATTTATGACCATACACTTCTAGTAGAGTTTTGTCTATAGGCAGTCTATAGACTATGAATAGACAAAAATAAATATCTATAGGATGGCAATAGAGTCTATAAGAATTCCGTAGACTGTATATAGACCATTTTTATAAGTGCGGACACTTAAGATTGCGCATTCACGATCGCTTTGCGACGATGCGGCATGCTTTGACAGCAACAGTGAGTGGAGTAGGGGCCATCAGTTCTTCCTCTGCTTTAGTTTAATGTATACCCGCTAAAGAAAGCAAAAAATAACACTTTTGGGCTGTCCTCCAGACGGCGTAATTCCGCGTAATAACGCTCTCGTGTCTGCGCTGGCACAAAGCCAAGACTGCGCCCATGTCAGGACCACGGGCACTGCGGACTTCCGCGGGGCGGAAACGTCGATGTTGTCTGGGACGGACGTGGTTGTGAGGAGGGTTGTTAGGCCAAAAGACAGCGGCAGCTTGTTGACGATCGCATGAAAAAGGAGCCCCTTTCTCGCGAAGGTCAAGCGCGGGTGTAGTGCTAAGTCGGCAATATACATCACGAGGCTGCCAGCGGGTGCAGAGGCACTTGGCTACGAAGCTTGGAACGTGTCTAGGGAATAAGGAGAGGAGTAGGGGAAGATTTGTTTTTTTATCCTGAAAGGGTTATGCGGCAACAGGGTTAGATATATTGCCCGGAATTATTGTGTGGTGCAAGCCAGAATAGTACTTGGGCGACAACAACCAGATCACCTCTTCCGCTGTGCTAAAATAAAAACAGAGTATGAACCTTACATCCGGTCCCTACATGTTTCTAAGGCGTGCATGAAAGCGATGACGCCCTCCACGTAATGTAGGCTTAGAATATAAGGTCTGTCTGGCACTCAAACATTTCATGTCAGGAGACCTTCATTGATAACTACCACGGCTCTCTGCAAATATATCCTGCCTGCAGCGCTTTCTCAGCAGAAAAAAAAATTAAGACTAAAGTAAGAAAGGCACACGACGCTTTGATGCAAGGTATGTGACGCTATGAAGTCATGAAGGCATACCTCCTTCGTCCCACTATACTGCAGATTTCAGACAGTTAGGGGAGGAGTCAGTCTTCTCCAGTCGCATTTTTTTAATAATTCTACTTCATTACTTTACGCTTTATATATGTATATATATATATATATATATATATATATATATATATATATATATATATATATATATATATATATATATATACATACGGTGTGAGCGTCATAAATTATTGCCGCTATCTTGAATATTTAGGTGATGTGCGACAGCAGACGTCTTCCCTAAACAAGCCTTGGAGGTCGAAATTATCCGGAGCACTTCACTACGGCGCTTCATAACTTCAGTCGTTTTGGGACGTTATACCTCATAATTCATAAGTCATAAACCAAAACATTGTTCTTTAAAGAAGGTTGTTAAAAATTAAGAAACGAAAGTCATCAAATAAAACCGAATTATTCAAGAACCTTCAGCGTATGCCGGTTCATGATGAGGTGCATGTGCTTTTTCCAGTGGAGCTTCATTATAAGTCTGCAAGCTTCCGAGAATGACCATGACGTGAGCACTCACTAAATAAGAGGAAAATGTTTGGAATAGTCCACTGATATTGTGCACTACTGCTTTCTTCTTGCACTGTGCGAATCTACTGTAGGAATACTTGACGCATCTGAGGTGCTGTTATTAGCTGTTTAACGTAGTGTTGACTACGTCGCATTATTGGTGAAAGGAAGATCTCGACGGTGTTTTTTTTTTTTGGCGCGTCCTACTGTCATTGGAGCAAGCTCTCGTTCGGTATTAGGAAAAGCCTACGGAGGTCGAAACAAGCCATGACATTTTAGGTGCGTCAGCAGGACTGACGATAACTCGGCAGGTCTAGAGCAGCAGAGTAATCCGTCACAGGACTCACGACACTGATTGTCAAGAAAGTCGGATAGAACGATGCTCTTGGATGAGAGTTGTGATAAAGACTGATGAAAATCTATACAAATAGTGAAAAGATTGAATGCAACAAAAAGAGCACAAATCGCGCCCAGTAACTCTTCCTGCAGGACATTTTCAAGCCCTTAAGGTTGCTGAAGATGGTAGCAGCAGCATTAATCTGTTCTTCTAAAGGTGCAGATTGTCAATAGGAATTATCTCTGGCGCGAACAACAGATATTTCTGCAAGAACGTATGTGATAAAAAGCTTTCCTGTTTTCTTCGCCGCAAATGTACAGTTTCTTTAAAACTAGAATGTAGCAATACATTTCCTCGCCTACTGCGCTGCGCGACGCAGTCTTAGGTTGGCAAGGAGCAAAAAAAATGGGAAATTGATTTCTTTATCCCACCCAGCGCTGGCAGTGAGCTGTGTTTTATGACAGTTGTTTGGCCGACATTGTGAGAGTGGCGCTTAAAGTTACTCTCAATGTATTACGTTCGAGTAGAGGAAGCTCGCGGCTTAGATTATTAACGCGCTATCCACAAAAGGACACAGGCGGCCTGCCTCCAAGAATACCCAGACGCTACTGAAAACGCGGAGTAGCCTCGAAGGAAAGCTCCCGCGCCGAGAAACCACGCACACCACCGGGCGAAAGAAGTTTTGCGTAAAAATCCCCCGCGTAATCCCTCGGAATTTCGTCCGTCGCGCGGAACGCTCGGAGGGCACACCGGCCAAGCCTCGCTGCCAGCGGAATTTCCCCGCTTGTTCGTTATTTTCTTTCTACGCTCGGCTCTCCAGAGCATCGTGGCTTAGCCCTCAGCTAGCTGCACACACGGCCGGGCAGAAGACCGTCGCGAATACGAGCTCACAACGGACCAGGCTGCCGGCATGCCGGCGTGCTTAGCATTAAGTGCAGTGGCACTTCTCGATCGAGGCTGGTGAAAGGAGTAGTGAGAAGGGGCTGAAGGGGGGGGGGGGGGGGGGGGTGAGGAGATGTGCAATGCCGGCCTTAGAAGAAGTGGCGAGAAACACAGAGAAAGGGGCAGGGGGACCGGAGGAAGAGAGAGAGAGAGAGATGCTGAGCTGAGTGCCGGTGACAAAGCCTTGGGGAGGCCTGTAATGAGATCGAGTAATTGGTGCCGGCTTCTTCAAGAGGCCTTGCAGGAAGGCGCGCCCCCAGAAAAGCCTCCGCGCCGCTGGCTGCATTTGCAGCTGCTGCTACTGCGCCTCCTGCTTCTTGTTGGGGCTCAGAGGAGCGCGAACGTAATGCATGCACGAGCGCTGTAGCGCGCGCTTCGAGGCTCTTGGCGTGTTAGGAGTGGGGCGCTCCTCTCTCCACCTGCTGTTCCTCATCCCGAAGGGGCCCAACGAGACCAAGCTTTTCCTGTGGAGGGGATGAAGAGCGCCAAGCGGGCACACCTAGTCGCGACGTGCCTTGGTCAATGCTGAGGCGAGACGCGGTGCTTCTCGAGGGAAAGGTGATAGCTTTCCGCCGTGGTGCCGTGTACCTCCTTCCCTAAGCACAAGGCGGGCAGTTAACGTAAGTGGGTGCTGTCATAGCTTTTAGGCGCCAGCGCCTTTTCACCGGCTTCAAGGGTGTTGGTGGTTCAGCAAGGCTTTGCGGCGTTGTTGCTTGCTCAACAGACAGGAAAGTCTGAGGAAAGTCTTGAAGGAGCGGGGTGTTATCTCGCGGTTCTCTGATACCTGTTTGATAGTAGGAAACTTTCCTTTTGAATTGGTTTTACCTGGAAACTTGAGAAGATTTTTTGTTGAATGGTTTGTTTATGCGTGATATATTTCTTGCGCCCATGCGACAATTCCTGCGTGGCTCAGAAACCATTCGTGCTTAATAAACATGTTTCGAATACAAAGGCTATTCTTTCGCAAGAGAACATTTATCAAAAGGAAAAAAAGAAAAAAAAACGTTTCACTGCATGCTTTGCCCTCTCGATTTTCTGTTTGTTATTGTTGTGAATATATTATTACTAACAACCTGAACATTCTCTTTAGGTCTTGGTGGTACACAGGCGAATGTAAGACCCAGTATGGCAGCGAAGACTTAGATGTAGAACAGTCACCTCACGTGCAAGAGGACCATGATTAGAATTCCGGTGCCGCGCAATTCTCCACCAGTTAAATAAAAATTCATATATCGATGAAATTTCACAACAAGGCCTGCGGTGCGCCCTTATTTTGCTGACCAGAAACTACAACACACTAACTAGAACAAAATTTGGCCACCTTAGTGAGGTGCTTGGCCACAACCTCGTACTGTCAAGAAGAAATGAAAGGCGACCAAGACAATTGAACCGCGGAGACCACAATACGCCGCTCTTAGCCAAAGGAAGCTCAATACTAGCTCCTATTAATTTAACTTCGAAGGCAGGAAGACTCTTTTTCAGAAGTGTTATTCGACTTCGCTTACATTTCTCCTAAAGGAACTAATATGCTGGTGTTTTTGTGTTGCCTTTTCAGTTTCCTTCTCTGCGTTTCATTCGTGGCTGATAGCACATAAATACACGAATTAACCCTCGGTCCTCTGTCTCCAGCGGCACCGGGATGTAAACTAGATGTCGGATTCCTCATCAGTAAGGATATATATCACACCATAGAGGAAGTTTATAGTATGATCGTGAGTGGGCTACTTACTGTAATTAACCTTAATTGGAGGTACAAACTAAAGATGGCACAGGGCTACGCGTACGTCCGGATATGATGACCAGTTCGTCGAGAACTTCTTTGAAGACCTGGAATCAGCAGTGAGCAAAGTAAAAGCACAGTACAGTAATAGTGGACGACTTCAATGCCAAGGTGGCAAGGAGCAGGCTGGAGAGCAGTCAGTGAGCGATTATAGCATAGGCTTGGCAGGGGGACGTATTAGTAGAGTTCGAAGGGCAAAATAAATTACGGAATATGTATACCTTCTTCTGAAATCGAGACAACAGAAAATGAATGTAGAAGACGCCTAATGGTGACACTAAAAATGAAAAACTTCGTAGTGTGCTCTAACCATAAAATCGTGCAGGGTGTGAAGGTCCTCGGTAAGTTGCGTTGTAGCGCCCACAGTATGGTAAGGTCTCGAAATTGCCTAGACTTGAAGAGATAGCGGAGCAAACTATTCAGGCAGAGACCCATCAACGAGATAGTGATAAAAAGGAAGCAGATGAATCCAGGATCTCGCTGCAGAATAGATATTCATCTTTAACCGAGGATGACAGTCTCAATATTCAAGCAATTAACGATAACTGCACAGCTGTTATTACGGAATTGCCACTAGAAGTAGGCAATAAGATGGTTGGACAGGATGCCGGCAAGCTGTCTCAGAAGACAAAAGATCCGATTAAGAAAAGGCAAAGGATGAAGGCCTGTAACCCTTCAGACAGAATATTACCGGCAGAACTGTCAAACCTAATCAATAAGTGCTAGGTACCCGGCACAAGCAAGTATACTATGGAGAGAATCGAGTATGCTCTTAAGAACGAAAGTAGCCTAACAGCGATCCAGCGGAAACTATGTATAGGAAAAATCTGATTATGCGCTGCTTAGGCTAGGAGGACACTTTCATAGGTAATCTGGATTAAGTAGTCAATGTAGCTGAAAACTACACCAGTATTATTAAAACACGAATGAGAAAGGCAGCAGTGCACAACTATTAGACATCCCGCCAGCACCGAAAGAGGAGGTAAAGAAAGTCTTAGGGACAATGCAAAAGGAGGAAACAGCTGGTTAGGATCAGGTAACACCAGATCTGTTGAATGAAAATGCGAAGGTTGTGCTATAAAAACTAGAGACCGTGTATACGCAAAGCCTTATGACCTCGAGCGCATCGGAATGTTGGAAGAACGCTAACATCACCTCAGTCCACAAGAGCACGTCAAGGACTTTAAAAATTACAGACCGAACGGCTTACTCTCCGTTGCCTACAAGGATAGAATCCGGGCCATCTTAGACTTCAATAAACTAAATCACCAGACAGAATTTCGTAAAGAAAACTCCACAATCGACCATATTCACACTATGAATCAGGTTATAGAGACATGCGCACAATTTAACCAACCTCTATTTACAGTCTTCATAGATTACAAGAAGGCACTTCCCTCACTTGCAACCTAGCAGTCAGGCAGCCGTTACAGAATCAGGCTGTAGAAGTGTCTTATGCAAATATACTCGAAGACACATATAATGACTACACAGCCATCATTCTTCTCCATAAACACATCGATAAAATTTCAATAAAGAAGGATGTCAGGCAGAGAGACACTGTCTCCCTATTGCTATTAGCGGCATGCCTACAGAATGTATTCACGGATTTGCGTTGGGAGCAGTGGTGATAAGAGTTGATAGATATTGTCTTGGTAAGTAACTCAGGGGGATGAATTGCAAAGTATGGTAATTGACTTAGACAGGCAAACCACAACGGTGCTCGTAAAACTACTATGCAAAAACCAAATAATGTTGAACAGTCACTGAAAGGAGCAGCACTTTACGATTGATAGCGAGTCGCTGGAAGTGGTAAGGGAATAATTCTACATAGGGAAGGCAGTGACACCAAATCCAGATCAAGAAAGTGTAATAGCTAGAAAAACAACAGCGAGGTGGAGAGCGTTTGGCAGGAACTCTAAGATCATGAATGGCAGTTTACGAATATCCCCGAAGAGAAAAGTAACAGCTGTATCTTACCCGTACTCATCTATGGGGCAGAAACGTAGAAGTTAACGAAAAGGGTTCAGCTGAAGTTAAGGACAACGCGGCGAGTCATGGAAAGAAAAATGATGAGTGTAAAGTTAAGAGACAGGGCGAGAGCAGAAGAGGTCAAGAAACAAATTCGGGTAATGACATCCTAGTCGAAATCAAGTAGAAATGGGCATGGGCAGTACATTAATGCGAAGGTAAGATAACCGATGGGAGTTAACGGTAATGGACTGGATTCCAAGAGAAGGCAAGCGTAGCAGCGGGTGGCAGAAGGTTAGGTGGGCGGATGAGATTAAGAAGTTTGCGGGGATACGGTGGCCGCTGGTACAGGACCGGGTTAATTGGAGAGATTGTGGCTGTTTTCTCTTCTCCTCAGCCATGTATCTGACTGCAAAAATAAACGTTGACCTTGACCTAGATATGGGAGAGGCTTTTGTCCGGCAGTCGGCGTAGTCAGGCTGACGATGATGTCAGTGGAAAATACAAGTCGATTAGGAATAATTTCAAATATCCCTTGAATTAAAACTTCCATCGCTATCCACTGAAACTTGACATCAGGTGATCTGTCCTAATAATCAGGCAATCTTGTCAATTAGTATGGGCAGTAAATGACTGAAGGATTAAAAATGGCATAACGACTTCACGATGTGTCTACAACCGAGGATATCGTCACAACTTTTGGCAGTTTCTTGTTTCTCCGTGCTTCGAAGTTGATATATATATATATATATATATAATCATGCGGCCATGGGAAGGGGTGCTCTAAACACGTGCGCGACTTAAGTGCACTTCCACTAATGTGTGGGCCTGGGCCCATCAATCGTGCCGCCATATTACAGCGCTAAAAGGTTCCGCACCGCGTTTAAAAGCTCAGACCGTTACTCCATTCATGGCTTTCGCGAAGCATCCATGTAAAATACCCGGGCGACATTATATAAACTCTGGACGAACCTTGTATTGTCCATGAACGATTTCGCCCACTCTCTATTGCAAACACCAAGTGCTGTAAATCCAGAAGCCATTCATACGAGCGTGACAGTGGTGATGCGGCGTATATATACAAAATGGCTAGAAAAGATATGGAAAGTGTTCATTTCATTCGGTTCACTTCTTGTTGAAGTGGGAAACTTGTTTTTGTGCTGTATTGCTTCGTCAGCGAGAACGCTACGGCCATTGAGTGTGGCGAAGATCATGACAGAAACTCCCCGCGCAAGCACTAATGTGATCAGCCTAAACGTTTCAATGCAATGCGTTCTGTATTTCTATTTAAAATTTGTAATTATAAACGAGCCAAGTTAGATAAACAAGAACAAGCATCTAAAATGAAAAAAAACTCCACTGTCGAAATCTATCACAACAAGAATAGGGTTTTGAAAAATCAATAAAATTGAACAATTCTTGAAAGTTTAATATTTTTTCTCATGAACGCAACTAAGCGCTCTCGCTGGCACGTGAGTTGTAGCAGCTAGATGCTTTATGCGGAATGACGTTGAAAACATCTGTTATGCATGGCAGGCAAACGCACAGCGGCCTCTCTTGTGGCATCCACGTTGCCGCTAGGCCTCGTCCAATTCCTGAGCGAAAGGTCTCCGTGTTTTCCTTCGCTGTGTACTCACAGCATAAGCACAACAGTCAGACCAGACCTAATCTGCAGAGCTTAAGCCAAAAGGGTGAGGGGGGAGGCAGAGAAGATAAATAAAAGCTTGGACAGGGACCAAGGCGTTCGTAAACCGAAAAGCAAGAGCTACAAGGCAATGGGACGCAGGAAAGCGCAAAGCAGAGCAAGCAGCGCACTCTCGCGCCAAACGCGCCACGTGAAGTGCGCCAGCACTTCTGCGTCGAGTGGATCTCTCCTGAGAATTTATCCCAGGAATGCCCAGGAAGCGAAAGTGCCGCACCTTTTCAACCTCTCTCCGGCGTCGCCTGGAGGGAAGCGGCGTCGTTTATATGCATTACAGATTCTTGCCCGTTTGCAATTCATGTTACTTCACGCGTCACTGGCTCTCGCTCCCCAGGAGCATTCCATCCTACGAAATTCTCTTCCTACGCAGTGCCCCCCCCCCCTTCACTTCCGTCACTGTTTGTTTTCCTCGAATTTATTTCTTTCCTCGTCCACGGGTTCTTGGTTTTCTCGAAGTTTGGGCTCATCTACGACGCGCGACTGTATTCAAGCGAGTGGCCATGAATGTGTGAGTTTTCAACGTGGGGCTCCTCACGTAGCGTGGTAGCAAACTACAGTGAAATGTCGGCCACCTTTTGCCCCGGGACATAAAGTGTGGCGACGACTTGAACGCTTTCAACAAACGTTACTCCGGTCTGAGCCGTGAAGGCCTGTGTGCAAACGCTTGCGTTTTCAACAAAAGAGTCGACACGCCGGTTTTGAATGTTTCGGGGCGAGGCCACGGGGAATATTCATCGCGAACGCAAATGGTTTTTTTATGTGTTTTGGTATAGTAAAGGCTTGAATTGGTGGTTCTGGAGATATTATGGTTGTGATCAGTTTACCCCGATCAGTAACAATAGCAAGGAGGTTTAAGCGAAGGGCCTCCCAAACAGAATGGACAGCAAGCAGCACACAGGTTGTTTATCCAGTTTCAAGGCTCTGAGAAGCCCGTGGAGACTCTCAGAAAAACGGCGCTTCATACAAGAATCGATTATGAATAATCCATATTCCTATGAATAGTTTTAGTGGACTACTGAAAATAAAGAGGGCTTGCCCACCGAGATCAACTCGGGTAGACCGAGACCACCGTGCTCCTACCTACGCCCTATGTGTATCGCCGAGGAAGAAAACGACATTGTATTATCTCGTCCTCTCCTTCAGGTTGCTGCCCAATGGTGCCCAAAATGCCCAATGCGACTCTCCCATAGGAAACATACCACTTCCTTACGTGCCCTACCACTTCGACCACAGCAACATCGTTCGAAAATAAACAAGCTTTAGCGGAAAATACATTTTTCGGAGAATAAAAATCAATTCTAAGGTAGGCAAGCGACCTTTAGATACATTTCGCTTGCGGTAGCGACAAACCACGGCGTGCGCGCGAGCGCTGCGACAAGGACAGAAATCATTCAACAAAATCGCTATTGCTCCCGCATTCATGACCGTTCAAACGGCCGGCTCCATTGTTTTATTGAGCGCATCCGTGGCAGGTGGGCCCACCACTTTGAGTAAAATCCGTTTGCCGACCATGCGTGTGTGTTTGGCACAGCCTCACTTGCGTTCGCATAAACACGGGCCCTTTCGAGTTATGCGGGTCTGTTCGCTAAATATTTTTGTAATGCATTGGACTTATTGTTTTGAGATGCAGAGGACCAAAAATGTTTACATGGACTAATGGGATAGCATGACTGCTCGGCACATTGATTTTCGAGGCTGTAAGCAAAGGAAAGCGAACGCTTCGTGCTGCTTTTTATGTCTGCGCTGCACAACCTTGCATTAACTACATCATATCATTAGAATTAACCGGTAACTCCCTAAGGCAAGTGCAGGCATTCTTTTTCACAGACACAGTTTCCGCTCAAGGTCGATAAATGACCTACTGCACATATGCGCCATGATGAAGGGCTGCTTTACAATTAAAGGGGCGTATTTCAGTGTCCGAGTGAATATTATGACAAGTCTCTCAGTATCTTCTTTTCGAACTGCGTTAGCACAGCTACTTCCGTGAAACGCCTGCAATGATTAACCTGTGCGTAGGTGGCAGCAAATCGGAGTGCAAATGCAAACGTCAATCCTAAAGAAATGTCACTATTGCACTTGTTTACTAATTCGTTCAGTATCATTTTTACAAGTTCACCATCTGCGTAATAGTAAAAATGGGAACAGAAAAATTATTCCCTTACTATATGAAAATTTGGCAGTTTTGGCACACTAATTTTATTATCCTTGATAAAAAATAATTAATTGTTCAGCAGCAGCTCGTAAAATGAAGTTAAATTAAAGTAGTACTTCACAGTATGCATTTTACATGAAAATATTAGGCAGTAATGTGAAAATTTGTTTCTGTAACAGAAACTTTGAGAAAAAACGCCAAACGATTGTAACGTTATGCTAAAAAAGCGATAAAAATGTTCTAAAAATTTGAAAGACGTAAGAAGTTGCCGCTTTTATTGCATAAAGCAAATACATGTTTCAATTCTCTGATTCATGAACACTTCGAGCAATAAAAAAAGTTCCCTGCCTTGTAGTAAGGAGCTATTTGTTGGAGGTGTTGCAAAAATTAATTTTTCTCTCATTTTTTTAATGCAAAAAGAAAGTAGATACGCATAAACTCACGTAACTATTTTTCTGCATCGACAATTAAAGAGTAAATACAGAATCATATACTCTAGAAAAAATTTTAGGCTACTTTATTCTGGTAAAAAATCTGCAAAGCTTTAAACGACATTATGAAAAGAAAAAAACTGGTTGATGCGTATCACGTGCATGAAATGTTTAGAATTAGATTGGCTGAAGGCTAAGCTTTAAAACTGCTTTGTACATCGAAAATGCTTGAAATCTAGAAAAGTAAATGTTTTCTAGCCAAGGCTCACGCGCCACTGGACGGAACACATCCTGCATACTTAAAAAAACATAGAGGCATGCAATTTGACGAGAACAGCCGGGAAATCTCTTCTGTACGTTAGCCTGGGGAGAGAAACCGGAGAACAAGATGCCGTCACTTGAATTGAAGTGTAGTCGTTGGGGCTCTTTTATGGTCTTGATAATAGGGAAGGCATTGATTGAAGCGCCTCTGCTGATTGGTTTTAGCTGAAGGCTGTTTGCTCAGGTTGAGCATGCAGATCTGCTTATTCTTGTCGACTGACACCGTATTGTCTCAGTTGAGAAAAACAGCCCGCAGAAGTGGCTTTGTCTTGTCATCTGTTTTAGTGAGAAAGCTCTACTTCATGAAGTCTAACCGGCTGAGCTAGTTGGTGGAAAGTTTAACCTTGACATTGACCTTAGCAAAACCTAGTATGGCAACAGCCCATGCAAAAGTAAGATGAATACTGTGCGCAACTAGGCGCAACGAGGGCACTACTGCCGCAGTCGATCAGGGCCCGTTTTAAACTGCAACAGACTCTCGCCCTGCGCATTTCACATCGTTGCTTCATCGGCTTCCATCAGCGGCGCGAACAGATCAGATCAGCTTAGCCACGATCAGAGCTTAACAAGAATCTAATATCGTCGTCAGATGTGCCGATGACCCTGCAAAGCAAAACCATGAGCCAAACAGACTAAAAACTTCGTTTCGCAAGTCTACTTGGTTTAGGCACGTTAAAACCCTACCAATTTTTTTATTGAGCTGGCAGTTGTGAGGAACTTAGTGACTTAAAATTTAAACTTTCACTCCTTAGTCCGGAATAGTTGTCCTTAACAGCTTGACAGCGGAATTGTAAAGTTGATGTCATCATAATTGGAATAAGTTTTTTCATTGACGCCCGAAATTGGGTTAGTTGGGTTTTTTTTTCATTTCTTACAGAAGATTCCGCAAAATAAGGGACGACAGAAGGGACAGTACGAGCGCTAGTAAACAACTGAACTTTTTCAGAAATGAAAGTTTTAAAAGAACACAAACTTCTTTCAGCGCGAACAAGGACACAAGCACATCAGGAACGTGACAGTTAGGACCCACAAAGTGCAATGGTTCACGTCCCTATGGTAGCGCTGAAAGCATTTGAATGGTACGCACAATCTAGCCGCGGTAAAATCCTTCACATGTCATTCTTGCTCGCTCTGAACAAAAATAAAAAAAAGATTGTTGCAGACATTTTATTTCGAGATACGCCCGGAAACGACAGCGGATGACAGCTTTCGCGCACGACAAGCACGCCAGGATCACTCCATGGTACAATATTCATAACTGGAACTGTCCCGTTAAATACAGGGCAATCAGATAAAAACGAACAAGCATTAGCAGCGGCATTAGCGTTCATTTTCTGCATTGTATATCTTGTGGGTTGTCCGGCTTGTTCAAGCATAACGAGACCGCAAAATTTCGCTAACACTAAACTAAGTGGTTCATCTTCATTTTCAGAAGCTATCGTCACGCTATGTAGTGATCTATGTAGTGACGCTATGTAGTCACGCTATGTAGTTGTTATAAACACTGCCCTTTTCCGCCTAGATGAAAGTGCCTTGCTTTTCTTTTACAGCTGCTTCTAGGGTCATTGCGTTGATCTGGCTCTAAGGCAATGTTCCGAAACGTACTGTTTTCATCTGTGGCAAAAACATTTTTGAAAAAAAAAGTGAATTTTTCTAGAATATTTCTTGTACAGCAATAAAAATGCTAGGACATATCGATGACAGGAATACCCCGGAATTTTGAGAAATCTTTGCGCTCCTCTAAACTTTTATGATCAGAAAGAAATGAATGCGCAGGCAATAAAAGAAAAAAATATTTTTACTTCCCTTTCGCTATTAGTTTCAAGAGGAGAAGCCTGTGACGTGCACTTGAGCATTTAAACCCTCGATTTTTTGCAGCAGCTTGGCTTAGGACGCCTTAACACGCTCTTTCAACAAGCCCATGACAGTGCCTGAGCTCAAAGTAAGAGTGATGAAATGTCGATAGTATGCTGCGTATGTAGTGTTCTTTTCCTTCGCGCCGTAATCGTCCTGCTGTCGTCCTCGTTAAATTCCTTCCACTTAATCACTAATATCAGTCCTTATAACTTCACAGACAGGTCTTTGATAAAAAAGTGGTACGCTGACAGTGCCACGGCATTCTGAATATTTTCCAATAGCTACAGCCTGAGTGCTCTTCGTACGTGCAAGCCCTTAAGCCTTAGATCTCCAGTTGTGCAAACGGTGGACAAGTAATCTCGTGGTTGTGGATAAGCAATTTCGGGACAAGGGGACAAAACTGGGCTATACTGCTTTACTGAAAGCTCATGTGGCAGCTCGCTAGTAAATGTGACCGTCCACTTCTGCGTGCTTCCTTCCTTCCCCCAAAACGAAGCATCCGTTGCGTCGCGAAACGTAAGGTTTCAACCGAAACGAGCTCTCGTCAGGACATCATGAGAACCATTACCGTTCTCAAAATCTGAAGCGTGAATGCCGCATCAAGATTCTGCTGCATGAGTACATTCTTTTTATTTGAGATAAAATCGAAGACCTATAAAAAACCGTTATCCGGTCGACGTGCGCCTAAAAATTGCAACACCCTTAGCACGAATACACCTACATGGGAGTAAAAAAAGAGTAAAACGTACGCTCGTGCGCTTCATTTTATAAAAGGGAGTTCACTAAAGGACATTTTACTCCCTTTTACTCTCTTCTGTCTAAAGTGTGTAGTTCTCCTCATTAGACTAGAGACAAACGAGATGACTCCTAGTGCTTTCCGGAAGTCGTTTTAAACCGCGATATTTCCAGTATGCACATGGCTCCAGCTGCTTTCTAGGCTCGCTTTAGGCCGGAAAGGCTTGAGACAAATAACTCGTCGCACAGGCTGCGACGCACTGCGATGTTTCTTTGCCGCAATAAAATATTGTTGACGCCTCCGCATCAAGCATGGCCATGCAAGGCAGTTCTCTGGGAACCGGTTCAATGTCGAACGGGCCCCGCGGATGGCAAATTCAATCTCGAGGCGCGGTAAAGGGATGGGAAAAGAGGAGGAAAGAGAAAAGGGAGCTACAAGCGCGCGTAATGGGCCGTGACCGGAGGCAAGATGCAGAGCCATGCGTGCTGCTCCACTCGGAAGCAAATTTATTTTCCCGCTCGCCGGACATGTCGGGCTCCCGGTGACGGAGAGCGTTGAGGCCGAAAAAAAAAGAAAAAAATAGAAAGGATTACGAGCTGCGCCTTCCCTTCGAATGTGCCTCCGAAACAAGAGGAAACGGATGAAACGAACGATAGAGCGCGAGAAAAAAAAAAGGGGGGGGGGGTGAGTAGAACATGTAAAGCGCGTGGAAAGACAGAATGACACTTTGGTGCGGAATAAAAGGAGGAAAGGAGAAAGAAGTAACGCGCTTTGCGCGCCCTATATACTGGAGTAGTGTACTTAGTTAGGGTGACGCAGCCACCACGTTTTGTCTCGACTGTAATCCGACGGTGATAAAGGGAAGAAAACAAGGAAAAACGCCTTTCTCTGTTTTCGCCCTGGAGGCTCGAAAAGGCGCGCGTCCGCTCATTGTCGCCTACACTCGACTTGTTTTCGCCTGGCCATATCTTCATCGCTCACTCGGCATGGCCGGGTTATTCCTTTCTTACTGCGGTGCTTCCCGGAGAACTGCCACCGCGGGCTGCATTGCTGGCCGGCGAGCTCCCCTCCTCTGCAGTTGCCGTCGCTTGGAGTCTGCCTATTTCACCCTTGGCCTACCGCCTTTTTGAGATCTATGGGCAGCTCTGTGCCCTGTGGCTAAGCATTGCGAGTATCGATCGCGCATCTACTCCCTCGGCGACTTCTGCCTCAGTTTCGCGGAACATAAACGATTTTTGGCTTCCACTGAAACTCTGCTTTTATGTTTCACTCGCGGGGCGGGTCGTTTCCTTTCCGCTTTGTTTACGCCCGAGAGTATTCCGGTGGCCTTTCAGGCTGGCTTTATGGTTTATGATGAAGTATAAATATACAGCGGACTGTGCTTTCTGTATGAGATATGGCCCCACGGGAGTGATAGAGGGGAAGACAAGTATCAGGCTGGCGTTACTGTTCTTAGACAGTGAAAACGAACACAAAATGCTTCTGTTGTGTGTCTGTTTCAACTCAGAAGCTTCGGAGAAGGTTTTTGTTCTATCACTTCTGGCCTCTGTGTTAAATATTGCTCAGCTGGCAATATTGGAGGGCGACAGAACTAAATCCTAATGATGCCCTTAAAATGGGCGGAGCTTTTGCAGTAACGAGCCTGATTACCATCGCAGAAGAGAATATGCATAATATTTAACTTAGCTATAATGATAGTAACTTGGTAAGCGCGAATTTTTGCAATGTTTATGCACCGTCATGGACAATATTTTGCGGGGTGTGCATTCGAGTAAGAATGTTTGTTTATTTTTTGCGTAGCCAGCGAGTCAGCTGACATTTTTACAGAGGATGGATTGCGCATGTCCCCACATGCTTCTATATTTTTCATTCACCTATTGTGCCTGGCGGCAGGAAAATAAGATTTCTTCAGGAAACCCGCATCACAAAAAATTTCGTCCTTGACTGCGCATGACATCGCATATTAACGTGAACAAGTGTCAAATACCTTTTGCGACTTCAATGCACGGCTTTATGAGATATGCCGGGCGTTTAAAAAAGGCCAACTATCCTAGCTGAATGAAGTTAGCAGAGTGCTGTTGAGAATCGCGAAATTTAGTATGCAGGCAAAAAAACAGTTGCGGAAATTATACAATTATGCAAACATTTCAGCCGGATTTGTTTGAAGTGATTTACAACTTCCGCTTTGACACTTTATTTCTGACATCAAGATAACTTGTGTTTGAATTAACTAAGTTTCTTAAATAAAAGACTGCTACTTACTAGGCCGTGCGAATCTCAACAGCTCTCGATTAGTTTCGCTCGCCGGGGGCAGCCAGTTTTTTTTTAAATATGATCTTTTATCAGGGGCGCCCAGTACTCACTTTTATCAGGGGCGCCCAGTACATTTACATAATAAAACTCTTGTAAATTGGCGGCTGGTATTTTTTTTCTTTTTAACGAAAGAGGATTTCAATTTTAGAAGGAAACATACCCATTTCGCGACTGTTGTTTTCGAAGTAAATTAGAATTAACTTCAAAAACGCGATGTGCAGTAATAGTCCTATACAAGTTTTCGAGTTGTATTGTTAACCAGTGTCAAGTGCCCTCGGCAAATTTACTGCACCCCTCTGCATGGTAAAATGCAGTTTATTATGTCAGTAGTACGCTTCGCGTAAGTCACATGCAAGAAGTTAACCGTGAGAACAACATCGATGGCATCATCTACGAAGACACACTGCTGAAAGTTAATGGTGTAGAAGAAAATAAAGGAGAGACAGGTGCAAACACAGAAAGGAACCAGAATTTTGTCTTCCTTAGAGAAACGGCGGTCAGTGGGCGAAAAGAATTGTATCCTACCAGAGCTTTCTGAAGAAAAAATAATTTATGTTTAAAACATTAGAGTCCTTGTACGAAGAAAAATTAATTTTTGCTGTACATCAAGACGCGTTGAACCAATGCTCTAAAAAGAAGTAACGGCTGAAAGCAATTGATTTTTAGAAGGGTGACTGTGTGGAGTACTCGCTTTGTTCTGAATTCATATATCGTAAATCAGAGCTTCCTGATGGAAACCAATAGTGCTTTCCTGTAATGTTGTTTCTTGCGTACTTGTGAGGCGCACTGCCGCTTTTTTTAAGTCTAGGTATAAACCAGAGTGTGCCGAAAAAAAAAAGGAACAGACTGGAAGTCAAGTGAAGATTAAGTGCCAAGTGCACAAAGGTATTTGCATGAAACTTTGCCATAAACTTTATCGTCCGTGGAGTAGAAGGAACATTTTCCGGCTCTCTAACTGCGAAGTGAGTGTTTACTACTTACCCTCTTTATGTCTAGTCTAGTTTTGTTTTGCTTCGAATATGAATCGCCAAAATATTTTTGTGCCTTTATATTTTTCTTAACGTGGGGACTTGACTGAACTCATCGCTAGGAACGTCGCTTTGGAAGCTTTTACTAGCCTTTGTCCGTGTTAGCGGCTATACCCACTTTTATCATCCCTGAAAATGTTTTCTAGACGTTAAGAGCACTTCACTTTTATGGGCCCTAAATGCAGTTTTCAAAGTAGTCGACCATATTTTATGTTCCTTAAAGTGCTCTCATTTGATGCATGTTTGTGTCGCTATAGAGGGCTCATGATTTTATTTGCTGTTTGATTTCTTCACTGCTTTTAAATTCCCACTTAAGAGCTATACGTTCAGCAGAATAATGTTTCCTACTTGTGCCTTGGAACCTCGCACTAGAGAAACGACAATATCCAACCAAGGTCATTTTTGCTTTTTCTCGCAGCTTTTGATTGAATGTCTCGTACAACTCATACTCCATTCGCCTTCTCTATTGTTATAACTATCCAACTTTGTTTCCATGAGCAATTTTTGTTCTATCATACAGCAGTTATACATGCGGTTACTGACTAGAAACAGTGAGCCATGCTAACGTATAATCTTGCCTACGCCATGAGTAACAAGGCTTACTGAAGTTGCCTTAAAAATTCTAGCACAATGCGAAAAGCCTTACCTTCAAGTCTCTCCACACTCTGCCGCCTTTTTTGTAATAAATGAGAAGTCGTTTCAACTTCTACCTTACGCGAACGGACACCATCTCTGCGCAGTTTCTCAGCCGCGACCAACGCTTGTGAAACTTTCCAATTTTTCCTTGCTTTCGCCCTTTTTGTGTCCTGTAAAGCGTGCACTTCCACAGTAACGACAGCTATGCTAAGAAGCGACCACAACCAAAAAGGGGCACAGCGACTAGCGAGCGCGTTGGCTGTTTAAGAAACTGAGTTATCTGTGACGTCGCGCAGCTTGGACAGCCTCAAGAACAGGTTCATCCAGTGGGAAGAAGATGGAAGTGTGGAAGGAACGGAAAGAAAAGAATGAAAAGCTATCAATAAAGGAAACGTCCGGTAAGAAAAGGCTACGGGCAGAAGCAAATCGAATTTAAAGTTTGACTTGTGAATTGCAGCAGCGTAAACCTTCCTAAGACGCTGCCTTTCCTCACAGTGAGTAGAAAAAAACACTAATGAGAACTGTTCTTACACAGCCAACTTTTCTGTGTGTGTGCTTCGCACACGCAAAAAGCAGCACGTGCGTAGGAACATCCTCCCACTTAAGAAAATAATGTTCGTATGCTGCCTCACCGCTCTAATGAAGACGTGCCGACACCTGTATGCACATAGGAAACGTCCTAAAGCAATAGGGGGGTAGAGGGGATGCGATTAAATTCCGCTGCGTATGTTGCGACTTCGCAGGTTGTCGTATCAGTGCATAGGTTTGCATATTTATGTCACGTTTCTTTTTGTTTTGGTTCCTTTAAAGGGCTTGTTTATTGCAACCTACTCTACTAGACTTTCAAGGAAATTGCCATCTGCTTACGCTTGTCAGCTGTTGCTTGCCATATCACTGAGGCTCCGTATTATATGATTGTGTTTCTTATTTGGTTTCTCTGGAAATGCTGGACCCCCCGTAGAGAAAGTAATTCTGCGTTTAGTTGTAAGTTTATGTCGAATAGTACTTGTTCTTGAAAATTCGTGTTAATCATCAGAATATACGCAATACTTATGCTGCTGACTTTCACGAACACACACTGAACGCGTCATCAGAAAGAAACAGCGAAATAGCAGGGTGTATACTCTAGGTTATGCACCTAATCTATTGGAAGACAGTTATGCTCAGGCCCCTTGCCTTCTTCAACGCATTGCAACTCGGCTGGAAATAACTACCACCGTGGTCATAAATTTTTTTAACGCCCACTTTAGTGTGACATAAGTTCTGAGTCGGAGAGGTGACGATGCGAAATGGACAGCAACCGTCTAGATAATAATTTCATTCATTACAGTGCAACAAGAACAACATGTTTGCAGCAGCGGTTTCGAGCCTCTCCCAGTTGCACTGTTGGAAAAACAACCAATAGTGCTTAAAGCAGTGTAGGTAGCATTAAGTCATTTCCAGCGCGCTACTTCCTAAATGGGAAGTAGGGCGTGGGGCGTGGCCTCATGGTGTGGAGAAAACTGAAGTCGTACACTTTTTCTGACGTCAGTAGAAAATAGAGATCGGGGTGCGTGGCGCGTAATTTATGGCGCGTTACTTGCTGAGTTTGGCGCGGTTTTTATTGTGCGTGGCTCGTGAGCGCGCCGCCACCCAATCGCTGGCTACCGTGGCACTGAAGATGAGTCGACCAAAGTAGTACTCGGGTGGACGTTACGAACGTCGCCGCGGAAGCGAGCCCCAGCGGTGACTACGAGTTAATCCGGAGTTTCACGCCCGTGAAACGTAGCGAAATTATCAGCCTTAAGAAGATCATGACGTGAGATCTCGCGAAGTCGAGAATATGAGACAACGTTGCCAGTATTAGGAAGTGCGCGCCTGCGGAGTTGGAACCACCGGACGAAAGAAAGTGGTGCACCACGACAGAACGCTCGGATGTTTCGGCATCACCTCAGCACCAACCCGTTCGGCTTTGCTTGTTTAGTCAGCGACAGACTGTCAAACATGCTGCACTTTTTGCTGGAAGTTGTACCTTTAACCACTTTGTTCTTCACTTGCATCATGAGAAGACGGGGTTAGGTGGCCAGTTAGCGCTAGCATTCGCAGCTTATTAATTACAGCCTCCTATTTCTTTTAAGTACGTGTTTGCAAGCAGTAAACAAATCCACAGAATAGTAGCGCGTAGCGATCCGTACGTGTCTCGACATTTCAGTACTGCGCATTCCTCAAACCTTTCTATCGCGGAACGTCCCTAGGGTCCTCTCAATATTGAGAAAAAGGATTATCATAATTAACTCCCCCATTTCTCGTTATAATTTCTGACTGTTTGCCCCCCCGGCCAGCTCTCGTCGGTCTCATCTCCGAAAAGCGCCTTCCGCTGCTTCAGAGGGGCAGCCATTTCACAGAACCAGTGTTCCGAGAGGAGCCTTCCCCGTTTTATCACGTCCACGCTAGCGCTGTCTCCTAGCCAGGACTTTGTTTGCGCTTGACAGGAGGATTGCTCCCCCCCCCCCTTCCTTCTTTTCTCTCTTCTCAACGTCTCTCTGTTCTTGTAATTTTTTTTTTGTTTTTTTTTGTGTGTATATGGCGGTCCCCTGTTATCGCGCGCCCTGATCAACACCTCTGAGCGCTCAGTACGCGTCTTTTGTGCCCCCCCCCCCCCTCCATGCGTTATCCTCGCGCGACCTTCTCATCTCGACAGCGGCGGCGCTGCCCAGGACGCGCTTGCGCTTCTGCGCGTGGCGCCGTGCTCGGGTCATCTCGGAAGGGCACCCATCCATCCTGGTGCGGGATACGGCGCTCCAGAGTGCAAGCAACCCATGCGTTGCGGCGAGAGTGAAAACGCGACACGTTGCTGCACTCGCGTCATCCTTCTCTCGCTCTTGCAGTGCCGCCGCGAACCTTTGCTCTTGATCGCTCTTAAATTAACGAGATGGAAGAAAAATTTTTTCCCTCTTTCTGTGGTTTTCTTGCTACCTATGAAAGCTGCGATCGAAACCTGTGCTGGCTTCCTCTCTATCTTGTCGCCTTTTTGAATTTTTTTGTCACGTGCGCAAGGTTCGCAGTGCCTCTTTCGCTGTTTTCGTTGCCTATCTGGTATTTTTATTCTCTGTTGCTTGGTTTATTATTTTTCGGCGCATTGCTTTTTCGGAAGCAGGCATGAACGGCTTATTATTCGAGAAATAGGCGTGCTTTCTTTTTTTTATTGTTAGCTCGAGTGGGGTGAATGGTCAGAAGGGTGAGTGCATTCATTTTTTTTTCCTGCAAAATCTTTGACATGGATGAGACTTGGGCAGTAACAAGCGAAAAATGTGATGTTGTTACAGTAACACCTACACTTAAATTATGAGTTTTGGAAAGGGGCTGTGAAGGAAAAAAATGCTATTTCATCAAAAAGAAGAGAATGTTGAAGTGAAAAATAAATTTACGCTGCAGTGGCTTGTACCAAATTGCATGAAAGTTGTTAATATGCAAGTTTTAGTCTAGCGTCATTGTCAAGATACTCTTTGTCCTTGTACGGAGGTGCCCATTGTGCGCTTTTTGTTTCAGCTGCATTTAACAGTTGTTTTTTTTTTAGCCTTTGGTCGCGTACGTAAGGGATTCCGTGTGCGAATGATTTCTTTCTGAATATAGGCACTCCAAAGGAGTGTCAAACTAATAAACCTCTGTTTTTTTTCGTTACGTTTATTGAGCAAAACCAAAAGCCGAACCAATTTGACATCTGGAGTAACATACATCAATTTCAGCGGGGGAGGAGGAAAAAGAGAAGAAGCTGGAAGGTGACCCGAAAGAATAATTGGCTTGCTACCCTACACAGGGAGAAATGGGTGAGGGGATAAAAGGTTAAAGAGAAATGAGAGTCACTATGGACAGTCAGCGTTCGTAAAAGGCACAGCCTATCGTTCAGGCCAGTAGTTCGCAAGAAGCGGAGCAGTGCCTTGGAGGCCTTCGCCACCGGCGATCGCCGCTGCCAGTTGCCGAGAATCTTCATTTCTGTCAATGGGCGTGAATCTAGACTCTCCAGCGCACAGCCGAGCGGTTGCCTTTCGGCGCTATAGGCCGGGCAGTCACAAAGAATGTGGGATATAGCCTCGTCATACGCGCAGATGGCACATGCAGGGCTATCAGTCATACCTATTAAGAAGGAGTAGTGACTGGTGAAAGCAACACCAAGCCACAGGCGACACAACAAAGTTTCTTCACGTCGTGGTAGGCCGGATGGAAGCGAAAGTTTCAGATCTGGCTTCAAGGCTTTTAAACGTGAATAGAAAAATTGGCCGGAATTCCACGCGGCAAGCGTTATGTCCCGCGCAAGAGCGCGAAGCTTGCCCGCTGCGTCTATTCTCGAAAAAAGGATCGACAAAAATCGCCGTCGTGTTGAGCTTTTGAGAACGTATATCGGCGGGCAAATTTGTTTTTATTTTGGATAGCGCTTTAAGTTTTTCTGGAGATGAAGAAACCACGCTTTTGTCCCAATTTTCTTGAGATTGTGGGACAAGCAATGAATGTAGGGAATGACGGCAATTTTGCCTTTATTTCTTTCTGAAGGCACGGATGGTAGTTCATCTTCCTGGCGCTTCTTCTTCAGTATGCCTTCAGCGACAGAAACACAAATGTCAGCTGGGTAGCCTGCTTCATGGAACCTTTCGAGTTCGCGAAAGCTCTGGCTGATGAGATGGGGACATGGCTTTTCAACAGCATTCTTCAAGCATAAATTAATAATGCCTCTTTTAACAAGTTTAGAATGGGCAGATGGGTAGGAGAGTAGAGATTTGTCAGCACGAGGTGAATAGCTCCAACAGACGTGGTAGTCCAGGAATTTAAAACGGATATCAAGAAAGCGGATATCGTTGTCAGTTGGCATTTCATTAGTCATAGCAGCGGTGGAAAACACTCTTGTACATTAGCTAAAATACCGGATGCAACCTGCTCTAAGCGCGATGGCGTACACTCAACCAGAAAAAGGAAATCGTCAACAAAACGAAAGATCCTGACCACATGTGGGCTGGTAAGCCTCTCTTTAAGGCTCCTGTCAAGATGTCCCAGATACAGTTCACTAAGTACCGGGGCCAAACAAGACCCAATGCATATTCCTTGTTTCTGAATGTGTGCAGCGCCTTGTCAGTTTATGAAAGTGGAGCCGAGATAAAAGCGTAACAATTCTAAAAAAACGCTGACGGACAAACCGAATTCCTACTGAAATGACACAACCGCCATCAAGTCACTCAATCGTGCTGCGTCAAATCGACTTGATGGCGACAGATACGCACCCAAAAGCGCAAACGATACCCTCCGCGGTGGCCCAGTGGTTAGGGCGCTCGGCTACTGATCCGGAATTCCCGGGTTTGAACACGACCGCGGCGACTGCGTTTTTATGGAGGCAAAACGCTACGGCGCCCGTGTGCTGTGCGATGTCATTGCACGTTAAAGATTCCCGGGTGGTCGAAATTATTCCGGAGCCCTCCACTACGGCACCTCTCTCTTCCTTTCTTCTTTCACTCCCTCCTTTATCCCTTCCCTTACGGCGCGGTTCAGGTGTGCAACCATATATGAGACAGATACTGCGCCATTTCCTTTCCCCCAAAACCAATTAATAATTAATGAGTATACGCCTCTTCGCTTTTAGGCAAACGTGCCGGTTGCCGATATTGGGGGGAACTGGACGAAGCACATGCGCAAGTTCACGCCGAATGTAGACGAGGTTGCTGTTTACTCGTCTATGTTGTGCTGTGAATTGTTGGACGCATCTAATATTAGAAAACCCGTTTCGTGGCATCAATACATAAGCGTAAGGATGCAAAATTTTCTGGGATTTTCAGTTTTTTATTTTTTTAATTCATTGCGAATTATGTTATATTATTTCATCTTTCTTTTTCGATGTTTTCGTGTATAATGTTATAAGCAATGTCTCTTTGGTGTTATGATCTGTTTTTCTTTGGTTAAACCTGCCCACTGCTCAGTTGTAGAGTGTAAAGGGGGCGGACGCTTCGTCAGGCAACTTTTGATTGCCTTTTTGTTCGCCTCCTCGGCAACCAAGTGTTGTTGAAATAAATCTGAATCTGAATCTGAATCTTACGTAGGTCT